>NC_034413.1:13992531-14592531 GCF_002078875.1 Numida meleagris | reverse complement strand
ATGTTGCTTTCTCAAGATGTACTTCCAAATTATGGATATATTTCACTAAGTTAGATCTTCTGTGTCAGTTTTGCTGTACATAGTTATAAGCCCCAGCCTTAGCTGCACTGCTTATTGAAATGTTAAGGAAAGATGGCAGTCTGGAAAATACTGAAGTTCCAGACTCAAGATTCCAACACGAATTCGGGGCTGTTGAAAACATACCAACACATGTGAGCAGTTTGTTGTGCAACATTCGCAGTCAGATCCAGAGTGTATTTGGACCAATCTCTCATTGCTCTGCTGTCTCATTCCAAAGCAGAATCTTGTCAAGTGTGGAAAGAAATCTTCCATTATTGCTTTTCACTGGTAGGACACTAGTGGAGATTGGTCTCTGACAACTTCACTGCTGCACTGAGCACCTGCTCAGAAGCTGTCTGTGGCTTTCAGTGCTGAAGAGAATCAATTTACATTATGCTCTCATTAGGCTGTCAAAGCTGATTCTAATGGAGTTAACAGGATGTAATCAAAGGCTTTGTGAAAAGCCGGATGTGCAACAGTTTATTTCAGAGTACCAAAACTGATTTACTAGGAATACGCTCTTCCCAGAGAAAACATTTTCTTTTTTTTTCCCCTCCATTGTTTCATCCCTTTGGAAAATAGGTGTAATACTGACTAGTTGGAAAAGAGACATCATTGAGATGGTGGAGATATGTAGTGAAGGACTCAGGGAGTTATGTCTGTGTATGGTTGCACATTGATCCTGGTACATCTCTGGGTTCTCCTAACAGAATGTAGAACAACTGAATGTCTTAGTTCACAAAGTATTTATAGCCTTGTAGGCTCACAATCTTTTTTATGAAGAACATCAAGTTCTTAAGAACCTGAAGAAGAATATCAGATGTTGCATTAGTGAGAACTAAACTGGGAAATGGGAGCACTTCAGGACTTCTCTCTACTGAAATCCCATAAAGAATCTTTCATAACAGGTAGAGACCTGGACATTGACAGAAGAAAATACAGGATTTTGGTCTTACCTTATCTAGCAATTGTAATTTTCCTGTTTATCTGTCCGTTGTGTTTTGGTCAGTTGTGGAGAACCTGCTATATGAACAGACCTGTTGATCTGGCCTAGATGGATCTGTGCAGACCTTAAGCTAAAACATGCAAACTGTTTGCTTGCTGAAGACCAGCAATTTTTGCAGTAGCAAGTTGTAAGATGTAATAGCAACTTATCTAAGTGTGAAACAGATGGTGCTGGGGAATTGATACCCACATTATACGTTTTGGTTTATTACGTTGCACTGATCTGTGCTAGCCTTTTGTTTTATACTTGATAGCAGAATTCCTATTACAAAACATCTTTGTGATTCCTGTTTACAGTTTTGTAATTCAAAGCTTGAATGTGAAAATTAGTACAAGCACAGCTCTTGGTCTCAGTTCAATAGATTTCTGTGGGTTCCAATATTGTAGTAGTCATGGAACTCACAGAAACAGAGGTCACATCCTTGGTTAACTTTATATTCATCTTCTCTACGTTTCCTGTCAAAATGATGTCCCATTAGACTTAATTACTTCACCAGAAGCTCCTCTGGCATTTTCTTTATTCATCTAGTTAATTATTAAAACAAACCCAGAAGAGTATTAACTTATAGTCTCATCAAATTCTTATCAATAGGAATATGATTTTAATGGGTAAAAAAGCCTCCAAGTTCCTCCTGCTTCTTAGTAATAGAGTGGGACTTGAAAAAAAAAAATCTTACTTTTGTAAATAGGTTTAGTGTTTTCCCAGTAAGGAAAAGGTTGCTACATGGAGTAATGACAGTCATTAGGTGAAATAGAACAGTATGCTCCATATTAGACTGAACTCTTCCTGATTTCATTGCCTCGTTCAGAAAACACCCTGATATTACTTTCTATGCAGTAATACAAGAGAAATGATATACTTGAACCTTAAGGATATCCTTCTGAATGAACCTGATTAGTCCCATGCTACTGGAATGATCTCCTATCTGTTGTATCTGTGTTTGCTTACTCAGTATTTTATTAAAATGACAGGTGAAACTATAGGCTTGAAACTTTGCCTGTAATTATGGTAGTAGATGGAATGCATCATCCACATATATCACTCAATTGACGGAATCAACGAGTAGCAATAGCTTTTTGTTATTGGCATCTGCATCCAGTATTATTGGATTACTCAAACTTTTAAAATGTTATTACTGCAATTTTGAGCCAGCTAATATTAGAAACGCTATCCTGAACTGACAGCAGAGACTTCAGTGTTTTGGGGTTAGACCCTGATTTTTCTTAACTTTAACCTTGGAGCACAAAGGTATTTGTGAAAGCAGTTACTGTTTTGTTTCTGCTTTGTAATATGTGGCAATATATGATGCCCTCCTGTGCTACCCCAGTCATTCTGCTGGGCAGACTTTTACTTCTCGAAAGCCTTAGTCTTCAGAGATTTCAGTATAACATTTACATCCAGCCTTTCAAGTGCTCCGAATTGACATTCTGATTGCTTTCATTGGTATCTAAGCAGCAGATGAACCATTTCCGAAAAATTTACCCCACACACTGTGCATGAGAAGAGGTTACGTATTCCAGAAAAGGTTGAACTTGTACTTTTTTCTAATCTTAAGGTTATCTCTGTTTTGAGGATGACTATCACCCTGCAGCTAGTGCAGAAAAGACTTTTTTGTCAGCTGATCTGAACCACAGTTCTTGTAAACCTTCCAGGAACTTTATTCTAAGCAAGTTCCACTCCAATCAATTAAAGGCCTTCACATGAAGAGAAAGTTTCAATTCTCATTTTTCCCTATTTATTAGCAGGGAAACTGTCAAAGGGCAGCAGAGCATTAGTCACTTCACGGGGAAGCAGAAAAGAATGGGAAACTTACGGCTGATGCATTATTCTGAATCGGCTCAGCTCATAATCTGATAAATTCTGAAAAGAGAGAAAACAGATTTTGTATTTTAAATAAAGATAAACTTCATTGAGACTGCTACATTAAGTGAACTATATAATGTTTTAAAAAGAGAACTAAGCAAAGACCTAAAAAATAGTTTTCTGTTCTGTAGCTACATGTTTGTCTCATCTTGGTTAATGCTTAACAGTTTATTACTTACCTGTTCTAACATTTCTGGAAAGCAGATAGCACACAGTGTATTGCTAAACCGGAATTTAACCATGCATGTTGCAGACCAAATAATGCTGGTTAATGAATCATGCAAAAAGTGATAAGCAGGCAGCTCTGGACTCCTTCCAATTCCACTGCAGAGTTTCTCTGGGGGCTGTTACTGGGATCAGTGTAGCAGTGGTTGAGTGGACGGTGGCTTTGGCAGTGCTTGTACAGTCACCATTTGCTCTGTTCATGTGCTGGACTTCTGCATGACTCCTCAACAAAAAAAAAAAACCACCAAAAAAACCAAACTAAAAACGGGGATGAAAAATGAGAGCAGTTTTAGTGTGTTACCTTGGCATGTAAAGTGCTGAGTCAACACCCATTCCAGTGCTGAGCAAACTAACCCTGCTGCTGGAAGCAGTTTACCCAAAGCATTTCAATAGTTTGTGCAGCTCCAAACACTTCTTGTCTTCACATCTAAGAATCCAGGCACTGCTTTAAGGCAGAGGAAGTACTTCTGGCTAGTGCACACATTGCAGCTGAACTTCTTATGTCAGACCTTTAAGCTAGACTAAATTAAGGATATTTTTGCTGCTGATTTTCTATGGGTTTCAAATTTGTTTTAAATTCTCAGGATTGCACTTAGACCAAATGTGTGATTGCATGCTTTCAGTGTAGAAACCTTGTGCTAGCACTAAAATGCTCTCTTTTTCAGCATTTCAATGGAAAATATGACCATTTAATAGATGGAATTTTAAACCTCCTTCTCTTTTTGTGTCAGAAAGAGGAAATAGAGATTACTTTTGTTTTTTGTTGGCTGGAACTTCCTAGGCACAGCTAGAGAGAATAGGAAGCCATGAAAACTGATGGTTTCCAGCAACTTCAGTGATCCTGAATTTATGGTACTTTGATGTTAGCCCAGCTCTATCTCTTTTCCTGAATAATCCCAAATCATCCATCCCATTCTGAACTCTTTTGCCTGTTCTCTTATCATCTCATCAGCATGATAGATGAGTTTGCATTGGGTGTACAAAGTGAGAAACTAGCAACAGCAGGATAAGATGAGGAGATCAAGTGGAGAACATGCAGGATTTCAATAAAAATGCAGCTCCTCAGCCCGTACTTAAATTCAAGAAACTCTTTGCATTTGTTAAAGTTTTTTGATATATTTGTTGTGAAAATACACCATTTCAGACTCTAGAGAACCTCCTGCTTTTAGTACTTAGCCTGTAATTATAACATAACAAAAAGCAGCTGCATATCTACATGCAGAATGTATGATAATTAGCAGACGATCTAGCAGGTCTAGAAATCACCCAATTCCTGTGGAAATTTAAAGCTATATTGAGCCGACTGATTGCCACGCAGGCCCATCTGGGCTCATTCAGACTTCATCAGCTGATAATGAGTCACTAAATTGCCTCCGCAAATCAATGACCAGCAATAGTCAGGCCATTTCCACTCCTATTATTTCATCTTGTAAATAAGAGAAGGAAACTATCCTTTTTATGGTAAGGACTGAATTTTTGTTTTTTTCTTTGCGAATATCTAAACCTTTACCGCATGGTGATCGCAGCACTATTGCTTGCGTAACACTGGCTGTTCTTTCAAGCTGCTGTTCTCTAAAATCCAGAGAATTTGTAGGCAGTGTTCTGCTGTAGGTATTGCTTCCTGCATAGGCACAGGTTATCTTTGTAGTTAGATGAAGCACGTTTAAATATCAGTGAAGCAGAGTAGATGATGAAGCAATAGACTTGAACTTTCTTATGCTGGTGAATATTTTCTACAGAAAGCTTTAGGTTGATTCCTTCCCCTCTCCCTCTCACCCCTAAAGACATGCTATAGTAAGAAGATTAAGCTACTAATTCCTCTCAAGTCTGAGGAAATTGGTATCTACGGGTCTAGCTGAAAGCTGTCTTTTCTTATTTAGTAAGATCATCTATCTGTTTATTTATTCCCAGATTTTTTTTTCCCCAAAATTCTGATCTTGGAAAGAGTACAAAAGTATCTTGCATAATCAACATTCATGAAACTACATGGTAGCTTGTGGGAGGTGACTAATACTTCAGGTTTTAACTATTCATTGCTCCTGTTGTAGTTGCTTATAATATACACTGCCAGTGATTCATACTAATATGGATGAAATATGTTGCAAATGGATATATATGATACAGAAGAAGTTGAAGTAGTTGAAGTATTACTAATATGGATGAAATATGTTGCAAATGGATATATATGATACAGAAGAAGTTGAAGTAGTTGAAGTATTTTCTTTCCTGAAGGGATTTGAGTTGTGGTACGTACCCTGCAGTTTGTCCCTTTAGTTCCTTACTGTGTTTTCTTTCTAAATTATGTTAGAATACAATTTAACTGAGAAAGCATGTAAAAGTTATGTTCTTTTGAAATGTACTACTGACTTCCTATTTTCCGTTGGCTCTTTCATTCATCTGACATCAGCTTTTGTAGTAGGTCACTTACTTAACTCAGTAGCTTAGAGTAACCAAAACTCTCAGCTTGCAAATCAAGCCAACCAGGTTTGTTCACTAGATAATATCATGGAAGAGGAGAAATGTTGTCATGGTGCAAATGTTTCAGGCATGCCTCACTCCTTTACTTGCAGAGGCATGTCTTGGATGTGAGCCTGTGTTGCTGCAGTTGCTTGCCAGCATGGGTGCTCAGGAAGCAGAAACTTTGCATCAAAGCAGAGAATTAAAACTTCTGTGCAATCCAGAGCTGCGGAGTCGTAAGTAGATTCAATACATTTTTTTTTTGTTTGGAAAACTTTAAGAAGACTCATGAGTAATAAAACCCAACAGCATTTGGGATTCTTAACCTACCCATGTAGAACACAACGGAAGGAGCGCGTGCTCCCTCTAGTTGCTGGAAGTAGAAAAACCTTCTGTTCCCTGAGAAAGGCTTCGATAAGGCGTAAACGTGGCTGTTGGGTCATGGGACCTGATGCGGACTTGACTATTGCTTTGGGAATTTTTTTGCCGTGCTTTTGCAGTTCCTAAATTAGATTATGCTAGGGGATATTTTAAATAGAAGAATTGCTTCAAAAAGGCTTTTGGAGGAGGTTGTTGATGGAGTTGACTGTATGATACGGACTTTTCCACTATGTTTTGAAGTTCATTGACACGTATCTCTTTTCCCTTCCTTCTCAGTCCCTCCTTGTAGATATGTGCCTGTGTAAGATGATTGTGGCTGCATTTGCAAATAATGCCTTGAACAACCCAGGAGAGTCCTATAGGATCAGTAGGACTCTGAAAATATCATTTCTTATATGAATTAGAATGAGGGGATTCCCTTATTCCCTTGACTTTATGAAACAAACGAACAAAAAAACCCAACCTTGTGGCTGGGTAAGCTGCCAGTATTTGGGCAATAAAGCTGCGTGTAAGGTGCCAGACTTGTCATTAACTTCCAATTGTGCTGAGTTACATTCTGTAACATTGCTAGTTCTGGGCATTGATCTGTTCAGAGAACCTTGCTATAAAATGAGGTTGTTTCACTGTGTGTGTATATCTGCATTTGAATATGATATATTATAATAAATATGATTTCCTTCTAATTTTCTTTATTTTTGTGGTGGGGAGAGTACAGGCCCAGATTCATTTGCCGTGACGCAATTTCCTCTTGTTACAGCGAAGTAGAAGCACAATATTTTATAAAGGCTCTATGTTCAATATGAAGAAGCTCTTTATGTCAAGACTTGTTTATAGAATCGTTTAGTATGATGAAGACCTACTAGAAGCCAGGATTAGGAGGAATCTGTTCATTGAACAGCTACAATTTTTTGCCTTTGAGAGACAAATTTAGAGTATAAATATAAGTGATCCACATTCAGCCAGTAAATGAAAGTGAAAATCTGAACAGCCATAGAACCGTAATAAGGAATGTTAATGATATCCCCTATTAACTGGCATAGAAGATGATCTGTAAGTAGCCAGAGGAAATACAACATTTTTAGTAAAAAATGCACTTATGGAATAAGATCTCAGTCCTGTCCTCTAGAAACACAATCTAAGCTATAGAATTCTACCAGAGGGGTCTGGCAAAATCTGTCAGGGTTTCTCAAACTGAGAAAATAACCGGACAAATGTATAATGTAAATACCTGTACTCCTTTGGTCAAGGAAAACTGTGGAACACAGAGAAAAGAGCAGAAGGGAAAGTAGTACATAAGAGGTGGAATCCTTAAAATTAAGAATGCTGTAGTAAAGAAATATTTCTGACTACAGTAGAATTACTATTTTAAATGTATTTATTCATTTTAAAGTGTATAAAACTGACATCTAGTGGTAGCAGAAGCACTTTGTGTGCAAAGTGGCTTTATGAAAATACCAGTTTGTGTAGCATACTAACAGGTTGTGACTGTTGTAAGGAACTGCAGTTTCAGTAGGCACTTCTTTAGCCTACTTATAAATGATACCTGGTGTCTTGTCTTCAGTGAAATATTACTAAAAGAGAAGCGGCGCCATCTTGGTAAACAGTTTTGTTAAGAGAGGAAAGGCTTGGAAAGGATGTTAGGATTAAAATATTCCCATCCAAAAAGCTGAGGAGGAGAGTTAAAGGATCTCAGCAAGGTTGCCAAAGGACATTGTTTGGCAGCTCCCAGTTTTAGACTACTTTATTAGTAGAGTCGGTCTTCAGAGCAGTGGTGTTACTCAGAGGTGTAGGCTTCTCTGGGAAGAGGAGCAGGATGTCTTGGCGAAGTGCCAAGTCTCACGTGAATTCAGGCAAGATGCAAGGAGTCTGAATCAAGAAAGGATGTGGGCAGCTGCTTCTGTCATTCCCACTGAAGAAAAGAATGTGTTCATGTGCTGAAGTCTGTGCTTAAGTGTGTTTTTTTTCCTGAATCATAGCTGATAACCTCATTTCTCATTCATAATACTATTCAAACAGCATTTTTATTTTATATTTCTCTTGCTAAAACTCTGTATGATACCTACCCCAGTGAAGCTTTAATTTAGTTTTGCCTCCTGTGCTATTGTATGTACAATATAATACTAATAAACAGAACAAAGAAAAAAATTGTGCAAAAATGAAATACTAAGTACTATAAAATTGTGCTTCAGATGCCATCTCTATGGTTAAGGGATGGAATTTAAATTAAACTTTGACTATTCAAGTCTATCTAAACAAAAAATTTCTGGAGAAGGCTCAGTGAATACAGACACAGATTGTGCTTTACTGGAAGCATAATTAGAAGAGAGCAAAAATGAGTAAAAAATCATGGTTTATTTTTCCAAGGTTGACAAGTTGTGGCAAGAACTGTTAATTTTTTTTGCTGTAAATCTGTATTTTATGCTATTTTCAGTACATAATAAGTTTTGTAAATTCTTGAGGTGTATGTATCTGTATGTATATAACATAGCAAAATTCCACTGAAACAGATCTGTGCAGCTTCAGGTGAATCATGACAGGCTGCCTCTATCATTCCATCTCTGTTACTTTCAAAACACAATGAATCATATTTGTTGACAGCCAGTGCTGATACTCCACAATGAAACTGAAGTCACAGTTATGGATGTGGTATAAGAAACAGCTACTGTGATTTAAGAGAGGTGAGCCTACTGCTTGAACTAAAGCATAGATGATCAGCTGTCCTGTTAGTCACAGAGCTGCTCAGTAAGGACAAGATTAGTGAAGTCATGCCAGCCAGAGCTGGGTGATGTGCTTATCTATCCCAGCAGCTAATCCTGTACAGGTGCTTAACAGTGCTGATATTCTTCTGACCTTTCAGGTTTGTGTGTGGAAGAGGTTGTAATAACATGAGGCCAGCTGCAGTGTGAGGAGGCTTTGTCTGCCTTCACTGGGAGCCTGGGAGTCTCCTCACTGCTTGGATGCTGGTGGTCCTCCAGCAGTGAAAGCATAAGGATGAGTCATGCAAATATCACCAGAGTTGATACGTATGCTATTTCTAAGATTTCACAGTAGCCATCTCTGTGTTTGGCTTGAAGAAAACCTCACAGAGTACAAATGAAGTTACATTGGTAGGGAATATGCTCAGGAAAACCTTGGTGTAAATAGGACTGATGGAGATGGGCGCAGTGGATTTGGCAGCCACTGGGAACTGCTGCCGCTATCATTCTGTCTCTGCCTAAGGGCTGTGCTTAGAGCATTGTGGGAGCTTGAGATCTGGTTTTCTATCATGCTGGAAGGAACAGTAGAGCATTTGACATTTTTAGGACAAACTAACAGTATTACTTTAGCACCATTGGAGATCTATTTCGTAGCAATGCTGCTTTACCATTTTAAGTGAAAATCAAGTTGTTTCCCCTGACCCCAACACAGATGGTCTGATTAAACTTAATCTGCATTGAACCACTGCATTGTTTTGCCAGAACTCCAAGGCTGAGGAGTCTGCACTGCACATCTTGCTGCATTTATTTGACCGTTGAGATACCATAAACTTGTTTTTCCTTTGAGAGAGATTTTTGTGCAGCAGTACCTCAGTTAATCCCTATGGTTTATATTATTCTGAGGGAAAATATGCTCTTCAAGAGTACCTAAAGTGTATGCATTTACGCTTTTTTTTTTTGTGCTGAAAGAGCTCCAGTGAAGATTAAACTAGTCGATCCTTTATTCTTCTACATGTTAAGGGTAGCCGTTTCTGTAACTTATTTGGCTATGACCTAGCATTTCCAGCCCATTCTACACCCAGAACCTGCTAACTCACTTTTGGCTATCCAAGACTTTTTGAACATGTCTTATCAAATCTTGCATGCTGAATGAATAGTGTCCTCCCTGAGAGCTGGCTGCAGAGAACTGCCGTAGTCTAAGATAGTAATGTCTGATCTGCAATGCAAATCTTTTTAGTGTGTGAGATGGGAAAGTTCACGTTATTTTTCCTAGAACATAGAAGTTCCCATTAGTCTCAGGCTGTCTTGATGGAGAGATGAGTTTCCGAAGTTCTTCAACAAAAATTAAAAAAATTATAATGCCTTCCTCACTAACAGTGATGCTCTGTGTGTTGAGTTCTGTATTTGTATGTCTTTATTGAAAGGATACTTACTGGAACATGGAAAATAAAACCAGTTTCCAGTTCCCGTATTTTTACAGTAATGCATTGCTAAATGCTTAAGCAAATTAAGTGAGGTTTTAGTGTTTGAAAAGGGAAACAAATCCCACATATGGAAAAAACTACTATGACTGCTAGAATTTCAGCCTCAGCAAAAGCCTAATGTGGACTGCAAGATTAGGAAATCTGATTTTTATGTACATATATTCAGAGAATTCAGAACAGCCAGACTTCTTGCAGAATCATTTATCTCTAAAGGTGTTATATCAATTAAAATAAATTGTTTTGCAGAACTCAATTTCATCAGTGATTAAGAATGTACAAAAAAATAGGCGAAGTTGAATTGCTCTATTTTAATGTTTTTAATATAAGGTCAAAATCTCAAATGAAGCATATCAGTGCTACTGCTTTAGTGGTTTCAATGAATTTTATTTTTACTTTTTTGGGAAATTTGCAAGCACTCATTCTGATACAGAACAAAGGGGAAAATACTGAAATTCTGGAAGTTCAATTTTTGGCCAGCTCTAGGAATTAATGGCCTGGAGAATGCTTTTAGTCTGTAGTCAAAAAGCCACTGACTTGGGGTGTTCCAAGAAGCAGGACATGCTGCAGCAATGTTCTCAATGGGGTTCTGCTGAATGCAGAATTGGCACATTAGGAACTGACTAGGACTCCTTCCTTGGGAGCACTCTGAGCTGTCAACTGGTTTTGGACCCACTTTAATAATGGCATCTTGTAGAGTTTACACTGTTAACTTCTCTTAATAATCTTCCTTTCATCAAGATTGGGCAACATCTGAGGCCAGCTGCTGTCTGCAGCTCCTTTCCAATATCTGCATGCAAATGACTTGGGTCAAGTGGTGCCCTTTTGCACTGTCGTGAAAACAGTGGTCTACCTTGTACTGTTTCTTTCTAGCCCATCTTTTCCTGTTTAGATTATCTGCTTTTGCTACCTGGTATTTCCTGAACTTAGCAAACCCTTCTCCCACTGCTAGTCTACCAGTCTCCAGCTGAGACAATGGCAGTTCTTCCAGGAACCTCCTTGCCTCCAGCAGTCATGCTCCCGTAGATAACCTGCACAAGACTTATTTTAATTGTCTTGTATCCCAAAACACAACTGATACAGAGTCCTTTTGATGCTTGGCTCCTGATATCAACAAGCTGCTGCTGTCAAGGGAAGCCGCATGAGGCAGTGATACATCCCATTGCTCGCAGCTGCCAGAAAGCCCAGCCCTGCTTCTTTCCCTCTATCTCAACTTCTGGTTCAGAGATACACCTTCTACCCTGTGCTGGCTCTGGTGTTTCTCTGACCCTTCGGGGACTTGAATCAGCTGCAAGTTAAACAAAGGAATTGCCCTGAAAACTTCTGGCTGGGAAGAGAGGTGAGAGGGGAAATAAAAAAAATTGTCAATGGGAAGACCCACCGTGGCACAATATCTTCAGCTGTCTGGGTTTCTGTGAAATCAGGCACTGAAGCTGTGTTTTTAGTCACTATGAACCTCTTGGAGAAGTTCTCTGGACACCATTTCCTCTATTTCCCCCATGCTGTCACCAGCAGTTGTGTGGTGTACTGAATTAGGGAAGTGGTGTGGCTGAAATGTATCCCTACAGGGGGAAAAAACGGTTGCCCTCTTGGGTGTGAGGGAACATGGGAAAGGTGGAATGGGAAGCATTGCCCTGTAACCAGTTATGAATCTATTGCTTCAATTAATATAATTTGCTTACTGAGGAAGTGAAGGAAGATGAGCTGAACTGGGTGTGGTGGTGATATTTTCAGTATTTGAATATTGATCTGAAAAAAGGAAGTGTGCTACCCTGAAAAGATGGCAGAGGGTCAGTGTAAAGTGCTGTGTGCACTGTGCTGTGAAACAAGAGCTCTCACTCTTCTCTGGGATTAAGAGTTTCAATCATAGTCTCATGAGGGAGGCTGAAAATGACAACAGGAAATAGCATAGCAGAAATCAATTCTCAGGTCACTGATAGGTGAGACTGGCAGGGATCCTTGTTAGTAGGAAAAGTTAAGTCATAATCCTACTTAAAGGCTGCTGTACAGGACAAATAACTGACTGTGGAGAATTCACAGCTCTCTTGTCCAGTTGGAGGCAATGGGATCGATCCTGGAGAATCCTAGAAAGTGGGAGGCTTTGAGCCTTCAGCTTGCCTCTGCTGGCCGAGGGCCTGGGAACTGACCAGAAGTGCTCCCTGCTGACACCGCTTGCAGGAGCAGCTGCCTTCCGCTTTGCTGCATCTGGACACAAGTTATAATTATAACAAGAAGTGCTGGGAAAAAGCTGAGCCTGAAAAAACTCTACAGAAAATGTGAGACCCGTCTCACCACTCAGAGTAAATGCAGTAGAGGCAGTCAGCAATCTTAAAACTGCAATAGCAAGCATGAAAGCAAAACATTTGCATGAGAATAGCCTTGAAAGATCAAGAAAGACCATATGCATAGTTGTAAGCGCAGTAAGTTTGATCAAGACAACTAGAAGTAGCTAATCTTAATGTTAATAATAAATGCCCTTGCTCAATCAGAAACTGAACAGTGACTTTATGTATCTGGCAGCTGCAAATACTCCCATGGCTGGCCACCTTCTTTGGAAATAAGCCACATCATAAGCTCCATGTGCATTCATATTAAGCTAACAATTTCACGTCCTCGCTCACAAATCTAGAGAGCATTTTATCCTTGAGCGTGCATCCCTAGATAGTAGGATAGATTTGCTGTATCTCCTTTGATAGTATCTTATGTTCTGGATGTAATGTTTTAGTTCCACTGTTTATCTTCTTTTTAATAATCACAGTGGTTATAGATACATGATATAGATAGTCTTCAATTCATACAGTCACAAAAATGTTGTATATGTATAGGCATCTTGAAAAATAACAGCTCATTTTCTCCAGCCTGGTTGCACCAGTCACAGTAAGGTGCATTACAAATAGTGGGTAATTATTGTGTCCATTAGCAAGATCATGACTACTGCATTTCAACAGTAGATGGAATAACTTTGCAAAAAGATAGATTTTAAGGTCATGGCAGCTCATTGTAAGTTTGAGAATAACCCATATATGGTTGTGGTAATGTAGGTAAGCAGCAGTATTATTAAAATCGCAATATAATGAAGATCCACTGCTAGTATGTAAAGCTTACATACCAACCCTAGGCTGCTAAAATACAAGACGATTTTGCTTTGAACAGACCAGCTGGCAATATGGCTTGCATCGTGTGGCACTGGTTCAAACTGAAAAAGCTATTTCTGCCACTGGAAGAAGCTGCTTGTAGGTTTCTATGTGAGTAGGTGTCTTCAGTCAAAGCATGAACCTATTGGTTCACAGCATGGGGAGTGTAGATATGGACTTCTAAGGGGTGTGTGCTTGTTGGAAGACATGTCTATCGTGGAGTGGCAACCCCTTTCCTGCTCTGTGATGATGTGTTGAGTGCTTTTTAGTGCGTTATGGCCACTGCAGCTCCGACAGATGACAACCACCTCTTGGAGGGGCAAAGCTAAAGATGAATACTGCTGTATTAACTCATGCTTACCAGTGAGCTTTGGAAACTTTCTTGGGAAGTACTTGGCTACAAAGGGGTTAAGGACTTTGATGTAAACATCTCCTTTTATTTTTTCCTAGTGTGGAAATCTGAAAGACAGCTTGTAAGTATAAAAGACTCCCCTACATGTTGTATCCCTGCTGACTTTCTGTAACGTTTTTTGGATGCGTCAGTGTACTTCAATGGTTTAATTAAAATCTTTTCTGGCCCAGTGCAATAAACAATGTCTTATATCAGTGCACAGTGTCTGATGCTAATAATGCTTCTGGATGATGGATTGTTGTGGGGACAGCTACAAAGGTGAAGAGTAACTGAATTTCAGAGTTTGATTTCCTCTTTCTTTGGATATTATGAACCAGACAGATAATGCCAGTTAGAAAGAAGCAAGGCAAAAAGTACTTTGAAAGTTTCTTATTTCTTCTGATGTTATGTGGAAATTTAAGTCTACATCACTGACAAATGGATCAGTATACCTATCTGGTATGTATTAAACTATTAGTTGCATTTCAGAAGAGAAAATGAGTCTAGTTTTGGATTGAGGACGCATTACATTAGGTTAAAAAACATTCCATATATTTGTGTATAGGTGTTTCTTGGCAGAGTAAACATAGTATCTATGTCTTCTCTACTTCCATCTTACTGCTTGATCTTAATGCACAAGCTTTATTTACTTATCAAGGTCCTGGGGCACCCAGTAAATGCCTCTTCCTCTTCTCTCGCAACACTCTGAATCTTCAGAAATGTAAATACAGGTTTTTTCTCTTTGACACTTCTTGTCAGACAAGGAGAGCCATATCTACACCTGAAGTTCTCAAAGTTACTAGGTATTCAGAATATATGACTCTACTCTTAGTATGTTCTGCACTGATTATATGACATTTAACGCTGGGAATGAATATGAAACATTTACTTTTGTTTCTTTCTTGAAGTGACTTATTTGTTGACAGAGTGATTAAAAAGTGGATTATAAAAAATGGTGCCAAATGTCATTGAAATTACTGTTCCAATATGTGTAATCATACATGAATCTCCTTTAGAGGAAAAATAATCCAGCAACATATTTCTACCAATTTTAAACAATTATTCTATTGACTACCAGGCCAAGTTACAGTGGTTAGGAACTGTGGTTCTTGCAGTGAAAGAAACGGGATACTTAATATTTTACGTTATTCTTTACAAGGCAATGACACAACATTTAAATTTTAATCAGATTACCATCTGACCATTTGAAGCCGTATACCTTTAAATTTATTATCAAACTCTGTACAAGATTGATGTGGGAGTAGAAAGGAAGAGAAGCATGTTGTCTTTGTGAAAACTTGAGCTTTGAAAACTACTGCAAGTTTTGGAATGTTAAAAAGCAAACCAACTGAGATACAATAATGGATAAAGAGCAAGAGTAGAGGTCAAAGCTGTGCACGCAAATGCACTTCCACATCTGAGCAGTTTCTAAGATTCACACGACTTTAAAAATAAACTAATTCCAGGAATACGATATACATATTCGTAACCCGTTCTATAACTCTGTCATTATGATGGTATCTGAAAACTAGTGGTGGTATTTATGCTGTGACAAAATAGTCTAGTTATAAGCTCATCTTAAATTAATCTCCCTGGGGTCTTGTATATGGGAGTGATTGTTTTGTAGGAAGAAGTTGCCACTGGTTGACTTTACTCTCCCTTTCTCATCCTTCTCGTTGTCTAATATAGAAATTTAGAATGAATATTTCCATTTTTGCTTGTGTGCCATTTAAAAATTTTAATCAGGATTTTAGGGTAACTTATAGCGCTGAGTAACTGTGATGTGCATTGTCAACATGCAAAAGCAAACTAGAAATTGGATGAACACTGAGCTCTAATACAAAAATCATATGCTGTGTTCCGAATGATCATGAATCTCCAGAGGCACTAATGGACAGTGATCATGTAGTATATAATAGTTATCCCAACAACTAAGCACAAACATGTAAAACAGGAAAAGAACACAAAAAGAGGGAAAAAAAGAATTTTGACATGAGTCAACTGATTAAATATACATGGAAAATTTGTCATCATTTGATATTAGAAAATAATACAACACAGTGTTAAAAGCAGTTGTTAAAAAGTTGATAAAAGCTTTGCTATTGAGTCTTGTATCAATGTGAATCTAAGGTACGTAAGCAAAAAAACTTCTCCTAATTGGATAAAAATGGTCAGTTTTGATTACATGACTTTTCTTCATGCTTCAATAAATACTGTAAATACCAAAAATCAGCGTGGCTTTTCACATTAAATTTGGTAACTATGGATATTAGCGATGATTTATATCTCTTTAATTACAGGACACAGATGCTTGTCACTACTTCTGGTACAGTTAAAATGTAAAAATGCTTTTGCAAAGTGGTGCTTTTTTTAAAATAGGAAAATAAACCTATCTTTTTAATTAATTAAGAAGGCCAGAGAATGGCTGCTGTTGTAATATCTGTATTTTATATTCACTTATTTTTCTCAGTATTGTTGACAGAGAATAAATATATTTTGAACTTCAGGCAAGTAGACTTAACCAAAATCCATTCACAAGTAACTCCTTATAAATTATTAAAATAATCAACTATTGTTGATTATAGTGTGCACCTCTTATGTAAAGCTGAACAGCAGTATTATATTTCTACTAAAAAGAAAATAAAGCATTACATAAAAAGTCAGCTATCTTATCCCGTAGTACTCTCAAACTCCTTTTCACATGAGACTAATCACTCATCCATGTAATGTATCTGTTTAGTATAAACAGATGCCACTTAAACAAGAAGTAGTATTTATTTCTATTTCATTTTCTTATATTGCATCACCTGCCAAGTGAAAGAGTATGACATAATACGTTGCTATATATTTGGAAAATGAATACTGCTTCCCACTGTTGTGTGTGTGAGTGGATCTGCAGCTTGTCTGTATGTTTATGTGAACATGGAGGTCTTCAGAGATGAGTAGTGGGATGGTTGTTGACCTCCTGATTTGGGCCCACTTGTAAGGAGAGCTTGAAGATTTGGGTACCACTGAGCTTGACAAAAGTGGCTCTATTTGGCTTTTGCTGATTCAAATTCATACCCAGCATTTCATGAATATGGGCTATTTCAAACTGAAGCTCAACAAATGCAAAACCTTGTTCAAGAAATTCTTGTCCTCAGAACCATATTCTACATTAATTTGTGAAAATCCAGCTATTGCCTGTAAATGCCAGTTTATACCCATTTTACCTGTGCTGCCAAAAGGATATTTCTCCCATTTGGAACCAGTGTGATGCTTTGGGTTATGACAGGAAATTATCAAAAGCCTGTAATGACCTAATTGCTGAGGTTTCCAGTTTCTTGCATGTCTGAACTTCTTCATGAGCATAGTCTTGAAAATACTTGAAGACCCAACATAAAATGTAACACCAAGCCATAAAGTTTAAAAACACCTAACTGGACAGGGAAAAAGAAAGAATGATAACACCATAAATAATGCATGGCACAGGTTTAAAAAAGACTGAAATTTTTTTGACAGAGGACTTTCAGTTAGAGAAGTGCATGTGCTATGACCAAATGAAACAGAGGGCTTTTGGAGTTATACATTCATGCTTACAAATTTTTATTTGCTTTTCTTTCTATTGCCTCTTTGAAATTCAATGCCGTGTTTCCACAGATATTTTTCAGATACTCTGTGTGCCACCCATGCTGAAGTGAGTGGCTAGGTTTTTGGTTGTGTTTTTTTTTTTTTTTTTTTTTGAAAAGCAATGAAGAGCCTCCCTCTCTCATAACATAGTGCTGGTACCTACATATGTTCTCTAGTCCGCTTTTTATGTACTAGCCGGACAACGTAATACGCAAAGGAAGTGTTGCTTTTTCCCCTCTTCACAGGAAACAAGGGTCTGGGGCAAGTGCTAACGTATTCCTCGCGCAGCACTGAAAGGCTAACAGAGTTTGTCAGCTAAGAATATCAAATACACATTTGTAATCTACTGTCTGTTTTTGTTTTTTCTTTTGTAAAGTACATTGGGACTTTTAAGTAAGTTTAATGCAAAATCAAGTGTTTATCCTATTATCAGAGCCATGCTATGACAAATAAACCCAGGGTATTTGCAAGGCCATTAGTACTTTTAATAGTGATTTATCTTATACTTTTCAAGGACTAGATCACAAGGGAAGCAGGCAATGACATGTTTTAAATATGTAGATTGTATCCAAGTAGCAAGGGGCAAAATGTTAAGCCAAAAAGCCCAGCCACACAGGAACTGGGAAGGAAGTAGAAAGAAAAGCACTGAAACAAAATGAAAGCATTCTACCACAAGTGTCATGGATACTAACTAACAGTATCTCACTAAATAGTGAGAATTTTGTGCCTATTCTAAAAATGTCTTTGAATGCAAATTGAAATACTGCATTCTGTAGTATCTACAGGAAATCAAGATACACTACCCCATAAGCAGAAATTATGCATTTGCCACAGTAATGTGAATTTTGCAAAGATTTTACTCTTCAGTATTCCAGAGGCCTAAAATACATAAAAAGATTGAAATTCTTCAAAGTAGCAGATCTGTCGGTACTGAGGGAGTTCTAATTTATTTCCAGCATGGCTATTCCTGAGCACCAGTGTGTGAGGCAGCTTTTCAGCAATGTAGCCAGAACTTAGAGACAGCTTTCCTACTATTACAGTCTGTGCTTTTGCACTGAGTTGGCACCGGAAAAAGTCACTAGTGAAAGAGATCTCTGCAATTGTATTTATATGCTTTTTTAATGTGGGAGAATTGTGAGTTTTTAGATATGGGAAGAGTGATAAATATTTTAAGCGTATCCACTGAGCCATCCTAGGAATGGTTGCAAGCTTTTCTTGCTTGTAACCGTATGTGAGTAACTGACAGGCTGTGCAGACAATCTCCTTTTAATGATTTTAAAGTCAGTATTACATGGAAAATTATCATTCACTGTATTTGTATTTCCCTTCCCTCTTTTTCCTAGCATTGTTCTTATTCAGAACAGAAGGTATTATACAAAAGAAAACAGGATGGCTTCATTTTACTAAGGGAAAAATTTGCAAATTAATCTTTATTTATCTGTTTATTGTTTCTATAAATTTGCACCGCAGACTTCATGGATTTTCATTTTAGCTGTGTTAGGCCCTTTAAAAGAGCCATAAAATCTCAGCTGACATTAGCAAAATATGCTCAGGTTATGGTGGGTTACAACTTGCTCCTAGGCTGCGAGCATATCTGTGTGAAATCTACCTGCAGAATGATGCTGGTGTAATAACCCTTCTGTCATATCATGTGGATATCTTGTTGGGAATAACTGTACTTTTGTAGAGTTTGTAACTTTGTAGCAGCAGATAGCATCCAGACAGATTTGGAAGGTACTTCAACAAAAATACATTTCTTTCTCTGTTCTTCAGGGAAATTAAAGTTGTGTGCCTTTATTATTATTATTTTATTTTAATTCTTTATAGACATATTTCTGCAGCTGAGTCTCCAATTAGTTCTGCTTTGATTCCACAGGAATATGAGCTCAATGTAACTCCCTGGAAATTCTTTCTTTCTTTGGGACCAGTATCACTCACCAGCCCAAGTAGCATGACAGTGTTTAAGGCCTTTGCATGCGCCTTGTTTGGAACAGCAACTCATACTAATGTTTCTACGTAAGCTATATAGAGTAGCATACAAAGATTCTGGGCTGATTGCTATAATATGTGATCCTCTATGCACACAGAAAATTGAAGTCCTCTTTCTGAACCCAGTGGGAATGAATAATTTATATCTTCAGAGCCTTCCTACTCTGGTCCCAAGGATCCCCATTCTCTCTGCTTCTCTCAGGATATCCTAATTTTCGGCTGAATCGTATGTATTCAGCTTTTCAAACCAGACAAGAGCCATAAGTGTTGTCCCAGTCTTGGAAAAACTCCTTCGCAACATTGATTATTAACCTTGTTCATTCTTCCTCAAAGGAGTAATAAAATATTCTGTCAGGCTTAGTCCTTGCTGTGGAAAGAAGTATTTCCCCAGAAACCTCCAGAAATATCTTCCAGGCTAATGATACTAAGGTCCCCCAATCCCAAGAAGATGCTTAAATCAGTGCAGTACCTAATGAACTCCGAGTTCAACTGGGTTGATGTTGCTTCTACTTTGACTACTGCTCAATTTCTTTTCATTTTCATGGTGCCAAGGAATTAGAGTTATGAGTTCAGAGTCCTCCGTGAGATCCATACGTGTTTATCTTAATGTTCTCTCTGCTGCTCTTCCATTACAAGATTACTATATACTCAGTATTTGTTTTTATTCTTAAAAAAGTACTTCCTTGGGAAACTGTCCAGTTAAGAGTGTAAATTTTCCAATTTATTAAAATTTCTAATAATAAAAAAATCCTCAGAAAAGAAATTGGACCCCAAAATGGACACAAATTCTTTGCAGTTTCTTGAACAGTATTAAAGATATATGTGAGATTTCATATAGATGTAAGAGCAGTAAAATCGATTGGTCTAAAGCTTTGCCTTCCTGTAGACACCTCAGTGACCTATGGATTTATTTTCAGCTTTGCTTTCAGTGCTCTTGCTCCTCAGTTTTTGACGTAACACCCTTTTACAGAACTGGCATAGGCAGCATTGATAAAATTGCTGTAGATATACTGTATGAGCAAAAGAGATTTTTTTCTTAAATCTGTAATCTTTTAGTCATTTGGGATTGATAGGAAGCACTATTTACCGAATGAAATACTACTGCAAGTTGATTGATACTCTTCCCTTCAATTAGTTCAGGTCTCTCACTCTTCTGTAAACCCCATCTTTTACCTTTTAAATGCCGAGTTCTCCTGCAAAACTTTAATTCTTGAGCTTTTTCTTCTACTCTCGGCAAGAAAGGTGAAGTACCCATTTTATAACCTTGGCCTTATCTAAACCTATATCTTTGGGAAATTCTTACTGTTTCACTTTAGTTCCTTGTTAGTAGAGAAATACAAAATGCTGCTTCCTCCAGTGCTTCTGCAAGCCACAATCAGCCAGTGCATTCCAGTTGCTATGTGGCCTGAGTGACATTCAGGCAAGTGGACACAAAACTAGACATAATTGTTCAGTAGTTGTGCAGTGCTAAAGACTCATCTATCAGTATGTAATGACAAATCTGTGTAAATGTTTAAGTACTGTCAATAAGAAAAGTACTGAGAAGAGACCTGCTGTCTTCTCTGCTTGAGTAACTTTGGTGACCTCCTGTGGGACTCACTGAAACCTATAATTAATTCATTTAATAATCTTTCTGTAACTTACAATGTGCTTCTGCCAACTGATGTTTTTTGTAAGATCAGAGCCTCATACAGAAGATAAACAGAGAAAAATGGAACTTGTCATTTTAGTGTCTGCTTCCCACATTCATCTGCTTCTTCAAGCATAAAACAGAGAGAAGAGAATTAGGAATTTATAGTCCTGCACAGGAAACTGCTAATAGGAAAGTAGAAGTACTAAAGACTTCAGTAGAAGATTTCTGAAATACTTAACAGCTGGTATATGACAATGGGAGAATGATTATAGTTTCTGGACAGATTTTTAAAAATGACTAATGATTTCAGGCATTAGTGTTATTAAATTCCAACTCGCAAACATTGTAAAAAGCTCCCAATTTGCAGGAAGGAAGCAGTGCAAAAGCACCCAAAATGAAGACTCTTCTGATCACAAAAGATCTCTAAAGGCAATTTCCTAAGATATTCTCTTCTCTGAGGGGGTGCGTTTATATAACTGGGATATTTGAATAAACTAGAAATGGGAAGACATTCAAAACTGGAAATATTGAGACTGTATAGAGTTTTTCTGTTTTTCACTTCAGTGTTTACGAAGACAATGTTGGAAACATTGTGACACAATAGCTTAAAAATTTCCACAAATTCTCGTATTCTTTTTTGTTCCTTGACTTTGAAAGGTCCACAAGACTTGAAGGATATTTTTAATAATGTTTAAAATTATCAGTAAACTTTAAGAACAAAGAATTCTAGATCAAAAGATATTCCTTTAATCCATATTTAATATAATTATGAATAATTTGACATTTAGAATTTGATTGGATTTTTGTGTGCCAGAGCATAAAAACTAGAAAGCAGAGAAGAACTTTCCATCATTTGCAGCCACTGCATAAAACAAACAAATTTATGTTCAAGTCACTTTTGGCAGCAGCATTTGGAATATGAATAGAAATGTGATTCTGTCACAGAAAAAAGTAGGGAGCCAGTCCTGAAATGAATACGTTTGCACTGACTCAGGATTTTTACTACAGGATTTCACTGATAGGTTATGGCATTATTCACTAGTTTTCTTTCCTAAAGTTACCTTAATGTATTCTTAAATTAATAAATTGATAGCTAAATTAACTTGCGTTCTTATGTCAGATAAAGTTGAATGAATTCAGTGTCATGGTTTACTGACTGTAGAGATAATTCCTGAGATATACATACCTACCTTTTGCTTTTTTCCATTTTTGAAGAATAAAGATTCTTTTACCTTTACAGATGCCTTCTGTTTGTTGAAGGAATATGAATAAGTATTGTCCTTGTACATTATTACCAAACAGGATGACTGATAGGCAGCAGAAGTGACAGGCTGTAAAATGTCTCCCTTTTAGCCCTAATCTTCAGATCTCTTTATGGTCACTCTTAGTTTCTATTTATTTATTTATTTTTACATTCGGTGCCTGTCTATGCTCCGCTCTCATTATTTTCCTCAGTTTGAAATGATATAGAACTTCTGACTCTGCTTTTAGAAGCTGCTTCCTATTTGGTTAGAAGCATCTAGAAGCTGACCCCATATTCCTCCACTTGCTTGGAGTGGAGAATGCTCAGAGTGACCCAGAAAGCTGCTGCTGCCCTCCCTGCACTCACAGATAGCCCCACTGCAGCCTTCTGCAAGAATGGCTGAGGGGCAAAGGCTATGTTTCTCTGCTCTCTGTTACACCCTTTGTCCTCAATTTTAATGCTTTCCATCCATCTCCCCGGAGGAGAAACTATTTTCAGTTTCCATCTAGCCTGAGAAACTTTAATTTCAAACGGCTTTATTTTAAGTGTTTCCAAGTCCATAAGGCACTGGCTATAGGGAGAGATGCCAAGATTGCTTATCTTAGTGCAGAAGAGTCCAAGCTGTGAAGGTGCCTGGCTCATGCCAGCTTCTAGGCCCCTCATTGACTCTGTGAGCCCAGAGCCTGCAGGAACACCTGAAATGAAGCTTTTTCTGAAAGAACACCTTTTATATCAGAGCTGGCTCACTGTGTCTGATGGGAAACCTCTACAGGTGGGGGTGACAGCAATGAGGAAAGCCCCGAGGACTGCAAATCAATCAGCCAGGAGCAGTGTCCTTTCATAAACAGGAACTAAGTGTGGAGAAAATGAAAGGAAGAGGCTGGCTTGAAGCTGACAAGAAGGAAAGCATTGGGTGGATGGAAAGCACCCAAAATAAGGCTGTGTTAAAGGGAGGATACAGGAACACACCCTAGCAAAGTGCGTTGGGGAAAGGAGAGGGAGAATGTGTCAGATGTAGGTAAATGTGAATAGGAGAAATAAATGCTAGAGGAATGGAAATCATGCACAGTGACAAGGAATTTAATGCAACTGTATGGCCTACACATGTTTTGCAGCTGAAAATACTCATTTTTGTAATGTCACTTTCCTATGGTGAACAGTTGTTGATTTTTGTCAGGGGGAAGTTTATGTGTTTGCTGAAGGCAGGACAAGATTGCTAACGTCACTTCTACTCGCACAGAAAAAACTTGGGACCCTCAAAATATCAGTACTGAAGTTTTGTGTGAATGTGTGAAAGCTTTTCATGGCTTTCTGAGATGAGCAGTTTACCATTAAATGACACTGGCAATGGAATTGCAACATCTAGCTATCACGAGAGCATTACTGACCAGTAGCTGCAACTTCTGTCATCATATTTCTCTGGACCTCACCTATAGGAGACTTCCTATTCTTGCTTGTTATGTGGGGAAAACACTGCAAAGAGTTTCTTGGCCTTTTTGTAGCAGTATTAGTAATAAATTAGCAAGTTTCTTCTTTATGTAGGGCTCTAGAAGATATCATTTTCCTCAGGATATTTGTGGTCCAAATTTTATTTCTAAAACAGAGTACGCAGGGCTCTGTGTCAGATCCAACTGAACAGAACCTGATGCAGCTTACACCTTTCCTGACAGCTAACAAAACCAAACCTCAGCTTTCATCTGCCCCCACCCCATGCTGCTAAAATGCCATTCTCGGTATTGGGAAACGCCCTCTTAGGTGAAACTGGGAAAGTAGTTTAGGTCTTGAGGGACCATGTAGGGTTCATGTACCAACAGAGGAGCTGCAGGTCTGCCCTTGCCTGTATGCTGCTTCTGCACTGCGGGGATGGGAGAGCATCCGAGTGAGACAATCCTTGCCTTTTCTCAGTAACATCTGACACAAATGGATGTCAAAGTACAGCCTCGGTGAGTTGAACCTGGCAAGCTCTGGCAGTGTTTTGCACTGGCAGAGAGGCAGAAATCTCCCACAGGAAAAAGCAAGTTCCCTTCTTTAAGTATTACTCAATAAAACCACTAGTGTATTGGTGATAAAAATACGACTGGTTTTCTCCGAGGTACTCGTGTTCCAACCATGTGATCTGATACATATTTTGAAAAAGCAAAATAGAGGAGAAATACATGAAAGTTGTTTAGAAAAATGATCAGATATTGATTCTGTGTTTGAGACTTCTTAGCAGATTTCTATATGCAAACTATGTAATAAAATTGGCATATTTGTGTTCTGAAGTTCAATGCAAAATTCATTGTTTTTTATACCCTTTTCAATCAGCCACAGGAAATTCAAAACTGAATTAAAAAAAGACAACTTCAAACAAGCAACCTACTATTAGAACAGAAAAGCAGACTACAGCGTAGCAAATTCAGACATTAAAAAATCAAGAAAGAATATAATATGTTCTGTGCAATGCAGCTGTAGCTAAATGCTGATTTGCACACTGGGACAAGATTAGCATCATTCAGATGTGATCTGCATATTGAATAGCCATCACAAGCAGAATACTGTTGATAAAAAAGGAAAATGAAACTGCACGGTACACTTCAGAGCTAATATACCACCCTTTTGCATTTTTAGATTCTACAGATGAGAAAAGGAAGAGTTATTACTTCTAAATTTTTATAAAGTGCATGCAATTTTGTTCCATATAAAAGATCTGTCTGATATTCAGTATTTTTATAAAACAGAATGTAATATTTCTATAAAGCAATTGTGTTTTAACCACTCAAAGAAATGCTCCAAAACACTCCCTCCCTACAACCTCAGTCATATGAGTGTCGGTTATGTCTGTTCTGAAGTAAGGAAAAATGGATTTAAGATGTTGTGGCCAGCTTACTGCATAATGTGTGGCTACACTGCCTGCATGTCTTGGCTTTGAATGTCTTAAACTTAGAAAAGACCTTAGTATTGGTAAACCCATTTGATTCACTGTTGAATAAACTGCTATTTGCATTTGACATGAAGTGTATGTTGTGCAGGAACCCCCTTCAGAAATTTTCTTTTAGTCGTATGGTAGCTTTAGAGGGTGGTGAGACACTGGAACAGGTTGCCCAGTGAGGTTATGAATGTGCCCTCCCTGGAAGCACTCAAGGCCAGGCTGGATGGGGCTGAGAGCAACCTGGTCTAGTGGGAGGTGTCCCTGCCTATAGCGGGGGGCTGGAACTAGGTAATCTTAAAGGTCCTTTCCAACACAAACCATTCTATGATTCTATGATAATTACCTCCTGCAGCATTTCTTAAACTTTGACAATATCCTCTCTTTGGACAAGAATTTAAATGATCAGTGTCCTTGATGAAACCATGAAGGAAACATAGGCGCATCTGGCGTGCTGGTGGTTCCATCAAAGCCTACCAAGGAGCCCTCACTGGAGGGGCATAGCAGATTTAAGCTGGACATCCCTCGTGAGTGCAAAAAGCTTCCTCTGCACAGGCTTAAGGTGTTGGTGCCATGGTAGGGAAGCAGATGGTTTGGGACAGACTGAAGGAACAAGGGCTTGTTCCAAGATTTGTAAAGGGCTGCTGGTAGGCACTAGATTGGCTCCCATCAGACTGTCTCCAGCCTGTGCAGGCTCTCAGATTTGCTTTCTGGAGCAATACGCAAGGCAGAAGGTCTTTTTCAGACCTTGCAAAGGTGAAACAGAAAATTGCCCCTCTCTAAATGTAGAGGGGAAAAGTTCTCTCAGCTCTTGTGGGAAGCACCACAGAGAGTTGCTTTCTTCATCTGCTAGACCAGGAGGAATTTTCAGTAGTACCTAACAGAGCTTATAACAAAACCAGGCCACATCTAAACATCCATCTAACATTATAGACTTACAGCAGTGCTGTACGTACATCATAAGAGATTCACCTATCTTCATAGTGTTTCTATGCACATGTACAATGGCAAGCTTGTATTTGCTCATTATAAATTATGAATGTGCATAGGTAAACCTGTAACTCCTATCTAGCAGATGGCATCAGGCCTGTTCAAGTATTTTCTGCTTTTTTGTGTGTGTACATTTCTGTCTAGTCTCTATTGATGACCAGCTTTTCTCCATTGACTTTAGCTCAATGTCCAAAGGTAATTTTGGACATCTGTTAAGACTTTGCAGAGTGTAGTGAAGTAAATCATATGGCATTTGGAACTGAATGATAAAGTGAGATGCAAAACCTAAGGCACTTGCCAGAGGTAAAAAAATAAAAATACAATAACGTACGCAGGACTTCAGTATTTTGGATTTCCAGCCTCCTGCTGACAAACTAGTAGATGAAGTTAAGGAATAACATTTTAAGTGGTGTAGAATAAAAACTCAGATTTTTAATATATGTAATTATATATATAGGAAGTATCTATCTTATCAACCTGTTTATCCTATTTTATGTTGTGTCAGAGAATATCAGGATCATGTGTACTTGTATTACAACATAAGCACAATTTGAGCCAGGTCAGAGAGAAGCTGAACTGTGATTGTAATGAGAGAATGTATGGGCAACATCTGCCTGGTGGCTGTAGAGCCCACACTTACGGACAGTTTCAGAGAAATGAAAGGGGTAAGGAACATCATTCTAATGCTAACAAAGCAGAGCATGCATTCTTGGGAAGCGTATACTCCAGACACTCATTCATATGTTAGTAAGGCCAAGTGCCCGTGCCTGGGAGGGCTGGACTCAACTATCTTGCTGAGTGCCACAACTGGTGCTGTGGTGCCTCGAGGAGTGGCACATCCAGCATTATCTTAGCACAAAAATGGGGGCTGGATACAATCAGACTTTTGCTTTTGGTCTAAAGAAATGTTCCTTTTCTTAGGAACAACTCTTTAACCAGATCTCTCAAATCTTTAATATTAATAGTTTTTTTTTTCCATCATGGGGGAAGTTATCAAAGGTGATTTGCTGAGGGGGCGCATTTTAAGTCAGACACAGTGCAATAGAGGAGGAACTTCTCATTCCTGGAGTATTTTAATCCTCTTGTAAATTAGGCTAGGAGCTTGAAATAAAAGTGGGCTATTCATTTAATTATTTATAAGTTAATTTACATATTAGTTCGAGCATAGGTGAACTGCATCTTGCAATTACTCAGACATTGCTGTAATTGATACCAGAACATAGGTTCTTGAATTTTTTTTAAGTATTGTTGTATTTAATTATTTCAAACTTAACTTATTACAGATTTATCATGTTGACGAAGCTACTGAATAATTCAAAGAAAGAATATATGAAAGCTGTAGGAGTGTTAACTACAGGTGTGTGTCCTGTCTCCTTCTTTGCACAATGCCTTCAAAAATGGATGTTCTCATTGTATCACACACACTGCTATGGTTTCTGCAATTCAAAATAGTGCTTAAAGATGTGTTAGAGAATGCATAGTTAGAAGAGCATACTAGAAAATACTTTCATTTTAGTCACATTGCTTTTTAAAAAATTCTCTTTCAGTCATCATCACCACAGGCCACCCATGGTTCCTCTTGCTTTTTTCACTTGTGCTTTATTAGTTTACCACTAATGTCCGAAAATACTTCTTGCATCCTTTTTTGCTGCTGCTGTACATTGCTACTTGCAGCAGGTAAGAAGAGCCAACCCGTTCACCTTTAACCTCAGTCCTTCTCCAGCAGCAGAATTTCTGTGACTACAGCATCTTTAGTAGTTTGATTTATAACACATGAAAGGGACAGAATTCAGCCTATATTGGACAGCATTGTCAGCCTAGCATGTATTGTTAGAAAACTCTATTTTATGTTTTGACCATGAAGTATTAGACAAAGTAAACCTGCATGCACCTGAGTAACTGCGGTCTATTTAATCACTTCACAGGACTGGATCCTCTGTTAACACGAACAGCTTAAAACCTTCTGGTGCTTTCAGCAAACAGCTTTGTTAAGAAACAAAGTGCCAAGTAAAGATTATTTCTCTTATAACAATTATAAAGGCAAAATAATAGGTCTTAAGTTTATTTTACCTCAGTAGCTACACAAATGCAGTTAGTGCAGAGGAATTGCCCAAGGTCAAGGAGTTATTCTATTCCTCTCTCTACATATCAACTGAAATAATAGAACCACAGTTACGCAAAAAAATGTTTCCCCCAGAAAAAGCTTGAGACAAAAAAAAAAAAAAAAAAAAAAAAAAAAAAAAAAAAAAAAAAAAAAAAAAAAAATCCACAGTACAAGAGTTCAACAAAAGAGGCTATCAGATTTTTTCAGATATTCCCAGAATTCTCTAAACTTTTGATGCAAAATTTGTGGAATTATGTACTAGCAATCATGCATGTTTTAGGGAAAACTTGTACGTAAGCAATGGCTTTAAAATATATTTTTCTTAAAAACACTAAGAAACAAGCAAACAACAAAACCCACCAATCCTGGAAGTCATATTTCATAAGAAACATTCTTGGTTTCAGTAGAGTATGTGTGAGTACAGAGAGAATATGTACTTTGTATCTGTGCTCTCTCTGGAGGGAAGGAAGGGCTGGCTGGGATCTACATTGCTTAGGAGAAGTTGCTTCAGTCAGGGAAATAAATCAGTGCACCAAATTGGGAAGCTAGAGCAATTGACAAGGAAGTGCGTATGTGGAATGAAAATGACAGATTAATTCCTGGCACTGTAAGGAATACAAGCCTTACTTGAAATACATTTGACTGGAACCTCTTATAAAATATTTGCTTACCAAGAAACGAGATCCATCCATACCAAGTTTTTCTACAAGCACAGCAGATTCAGGCATTCCAAACTGAGGTAAGAAAAAGTAGAATTGAGTATGAAACTTGACATTTATGAAGAAGCTGATTAATATTTCCATGCTCAAATACTTATGGCCGCAGAAATATTTAGTATGGATAATTAAAAATACTGGGAAGGATAATAGCGATGCTTAGGAACAGGTAGTGACTTTCCATGAAAGAAGAGATAAGGCACAGTGTTATCTCTTTCTTTGGAAGAAAGGGATAAGGGCTGATGAAATCATGAATGCAGAAGAGGAGATGAAATTAAGGAGCAGAAAATGTAACAAATAAAACAAAGAGCCCAACAAAAATAAATTATGGAAATTTAATTGCTGTAAGGTAAGAAGAGGTCAGAATTAGACACGGGTGAGAAAGGTTGGTTATGACATAGCCTATAAGTAACTGTGTCATCTCAGGAAATGGTTATACCCTGACTGCTGGAAACTGAAGGCAGTTCAAGAGAGAGCTCTCCTGTTACATGCCTGTAAACCAGCAACGTATGCACTAGGAGGAGACTGGACAAGATGTGTCTTGCAGTTCCCATGACAGATGGGCATTGCCGGGAAGAAATTTAGGTTCAGAAACACGATCTTTCTTCTGTAACATGGTCATTCTTTCTTCCCTCCCCAAGGAAAAACTGATGTTGATTGTAAAACAAATTGAAACAGGAATATTCAGTAGTAGTATTTCTTTATGACAGTACCTACACAGTAATTTGGAAAAAATAAAAAAAAATTGGAGAGATTGAATTACCTTTACTAAAATGTCTTAGAAGTCTCACTGGTTGCTCTGTTGTGTTTAAGCTGGCTTTCCAAAGAAATGGCAGCTATATGTGGCAAGTGGGAAAAATTGTTTTTTTTTGTTAGGAAAGCACCATTCTTGAAACAAGTTTGTCTTTGCAATGCTTAGAGAATTGTGTCTATATATTTTAGTTCTGTTAAAGATGAGTTTTAAGACAAATTCTATGAATTCTCTCATTAGTTTTTTTTTTTTTTTAAATGGAGTGATTAAGGTTGGAAAAGGCAGTTAAGATCATCTAGTTCAGCTACCAACCCATCACTACCAAGCCCACTAACCATGTCCTTCTGTGCCACATCTTCACATTCTTGAACACCTTCAGGGACAGCGACTCCACCACTTCCCTGGGCAGCCTGTGCCAATGAATTGCCACTCTGAGAAAATGTTTTTCCTAGTATCCAACCTGATTTGAACAACTGAGCTCCAGAAAGCTGTTAAGTATCTGATCATGATGCTCAAAAGGAAGACAGATGTTTGCTACTCACATCTGTGTAGGATCGCCCTGCAATTTTTTTTTTTATTTTTTATTTTTATTTTTTAAGAAGATTAGAGATAGTATCTAGGTTTTTTGAGGATTGGGCCAATAATGGTTTAAACACTTGTTTGTTGTAACCAGGTAAACTTAGTATTTAAACTGGAAATCTGTTCATCGTGGAGTATAAATATGGGGAAAATTTTTTCATAGTTGTCACACATTATTAGTTCTTTATGACTGTTCCCTACATCATAACTGTAAATTTTTGTAGCAGTAATGACCAGCTCAGACAGAGAATGACAACTCTAACAGAGAACATTAGTGAGAATAGGTTATACTCATAGAAATACTCATGTAGATTTTCAAAAGTAATTCCTATGTACTGAGGAGAAGGACTAAGCCACACAGCAAATGGACAACACATAGATACAGTCTAAGCATCATGTGGAATATCTGTGTAGTTGCAGTTATAGAGTAGATGCAAGATAATGGGAATAAGTATGTGCATTTTCCTAGAAGGCTTCCATTATCATCTTCATTCATTTAATCCATATCATCAGCATTTGTCACAGCATGTAAAGGCTGATGTGACACTAATGAAACTGAAGTTCAATGCATTATGTTCTGTTCAGAGCTCACTGCTCATCTTGTATACCTATACAGAACAATATTTAAAACTTCCTCTGAACCTAATTTTCTTTTGTTTTGAGCTGCTCTGCAGAAATCAATTATCCAAATGCTTCAGAAATTTTAACTCACTGTGTTCTCTTTGACGACTTTGTGAGATGAAAACTGTATTAGTAAAAGGAATTGAGGTGCCTGAGAAATAAAACTTAGATATGGAGGTTGCTCTGAAAGTAATGCCATGGAAACTGCTACAGATACAAAGAGTACAACAACACTATTTGACAGAGCAAATTTTCAGTTAAAACACTATTTTTCACCATAGGCACCACCATAAACTCTGCATTTTCACAGTGATGAACAAGAGCCTGCATGACATTCACAAAAAAATGCACCTATGAGGTGATCCACTGTTGGTGTCACCACTGCTGAAGTGCACCACCCACCTCCTCACTGTGCTCACATCCACTGTTTGGTCTCCATAAATGTTCAGTAGTGGTCCATGAGTGCTATTTTTTCCGCATGGAGGAATTGAATGACACATTTTTTGCATCGCGCACACCTATGTGTCAGATGCCATTTTGTCAGACTGCCCCTCTGCTGCCATCTGTTACACAACAATAAAATGTAATGGAATATTGGTGGGAAAGTTCAAACTGTACTGCCATACCACAAACATCTGCAAACATCTGTTATGGGCCAACATAATAAAATAGGAGGCATTACTTTTGGAGCAACCCTCATAGTATCTGGTGGTTTAGGATGCGTAATTAAAGCTAGGCAGGATCTAAGGTATATATGTATGCATTCAGTACTTTGGAGTTTTTAGCTTCTGAGCAGAGCTCCCACTGTTGTTGCAGCTCAGCTCTCACCACAGGTGCAAATTAGAGCCTGAAATTTCAACTCAAACACTCTGGAAATGTGTGGGTTTCTTTTTTTCTTTTTTTTTGTTTTTTGTTTTTTTTTTTTTGTTTGTTTCCCCCCCCCCTCTCCTATGTGACTTGCATGGATTCAGGTAAAAATACTGTGCTGGAGCACTCACAGGTTCTGATATTTCAAGGTAGAATTGACATTACCATGAATTCATTCTCTCTTTTTCAGCAAGCCCGGGTGTTGTACACTTTACAGTATCAGTAATGGCCCAGAATAGTGCACAAAACATACGGGATTCTCTGCACTGAAAGGGTCAGATTTTTTCCTGAGTCAAAAATATAGTGCACGAAGCAGCAGTCACAGGTTATCATGGATACATAAAATAGAGCAAACTCAGGTTGTAGAGGTAATCCCAGTTTTGGTATTTTTCAATTCTGAGTGCTTGGTTCTGCAACCTGAGCAGCATGATTTTAGGGCTCATGTGCATGTATAGCCGGTCTCTGGGGATGCATCAACAGCCCCCGTGGCACTGGTGGGCCGTGGGGGCAGTGGCTCTGCATCCCTTGGGGACAGGAGTTGGAGGCATTGTATGAGCTCCCAGCACTGGTACCCAGTACGCAGAACAGCAAAGCACCTGCTGTTGGCTATGTTGCAGCGATTGGATCACTTGTCTGCTTTAATTTGTGATGTGAATATAAGCGAAGGCATTAATAATTTTTTATAACGGTGGAAGAGGAAGGTTTTAAGACTTGCACCTAACAAGTCAGCAGTCACACTGTGCCTGCTGACATTGCCTTGTAAGTCTCTGAGCTGTTGAAGAATTGTCATTAATTTTCTGTCTTGGTAATTAGAATCACTGTATCATCTATTAATTAGTGTGATTTCCTTTAAGCTGATAAGTCTTGAGCTAATTCTCTAACAGTTCGCCGTAATAAGCTCAGAGTTTAGTAGACACATTATCATATGGTATGAATTAATTCCATGGAACAAGTCAGCTTTCTCAACATGGGGACTGTGTCACACTTGTGATCCACCTGCATTAGACAGCTTTTTATTTTTAGAAGCTGTACATGCATGAGTATGTATTTATGTACAAGGCAAATGCGGAAAGAAAAAATACATGAACATTTTAAACTTCGGCCTATTTTCTTTTGTGCTTACAAGTGGAACCAAGTGTAGATACACTTAATAACACACTTTTTTTCCTCTCAAAAGATATTGCATGCTCCTTCAGTTGAGGATGAGAGCCTAATAACATTACATTCTCACTGAGTGAAGCAAGCATTGGAAAGATTGATACTCCTACAGTTAGAAGTAGGATGAACTCCAGCTATATAGAGAAATTTCCTTTCAAAAAAAAAAAAAAAAGGAAATCTAAAAGGAGATCATATTTATCAAAGTGAAGTGAATGGACTGATCTTCTATTTATGTAGAAATCTAAAAGCTGAGTCATAGTATTAAATAGATGGAGACAATCTTGAAATACTTAATGCAACTCAGGTTGTTTTGCATACATTGGAATGGACATTGTATAGATAGGAAAGTTACAAGCAGACAAAGGAAAGACTAAAGAAAAAGGCTGAACTACATCAAATTTAAGGAAACATCTAGCAGCTACGGTGGGTACGTATGCACTTAGAAAAAAAGATGAAGAATTAGATTCTTATTCACAAGCAGCAAATTTTAAAGCAAAACTGAAATCTAAAATCTATGCCCACCTTCACTGAAATGGTTATATATTCTCAGTGAAAAAACTGTGGCATGAAATACTTCTTCTACCCTAAGAGATATCACTGTGAGCAAGCATATTGGTATGACTGGCCATGTAGGAGATCATAATTAGCAGCTTCTGCTGCGAATTAGGTTTCTATTAAAAAACAGGAGAACACCAAGAAAATCGTGGTAAGTTCTCATGGATGGCAATTTCTGACTATTTTACATTTAGGATAAGACGTCTGTACACAGTATCTGGTAAGACTTTCTGCTAGCTTAATATAGGCTGAACTGTCTAAATTGTCACATTGACGTTCTGTACCTGTCTTAGGAGGTCTGCAACTTGAAAAGCTGTCCAGCTCTCACATTCCTCTTGAGATGGCAGTTTTGTGGCCATGTTGCAATCCAGAGAGGGAGACTTGATCTGTGCGAAAAACACTGAGTTGCTTCACTGGTCTTTGAGCCGCTGTAGAAATCCTAAGAGGAAGTCCTTTCTGCAACTTTTTTTTCCTGTTTGCTCACTTAAAGTGAACGCCTTTAAAGAGCAATTTAGGAAGTATCGACTTCCTAAAAAATGAGTGACTTTTCAGTATAAGAAAGCTTTGTTACATAATAACTGCATATGCAAATACCAGTCATTACTGAAATTGGGTAAACAAATTCTGCTGACATTCAGTATATGGAATGTTTCTGAGTCATCAGCATGCTTATAGATTTAAACAAGGAAACAGTTTTTCATGTCTGTTGCAGAAAGTATTAATGATGGCTATGCCTTGCCTACTTGGACTCCTTAGTACAGTAGCCTGATGTGCCTTCAGACTGCATTTGGCTTACTCGTGTATTTTGACATATTGTGCTGCGTTGTTTACATGGGAAAAATAGAGCTTATTTACTCAACATTTAAATCCATACTGCTACATTATACAGTTTCATTCTTTGTCTCAAGCCTGGGCACCATAAATTTGTATCAATATGCAATGTATGGTCTGAAACTGTCCCAGCCCAGCCACCTCCAGGAGCTGAACCCCTGCCCAACTCACAGCACTTCTCTGCCTCCTTACTTCTGACACCAGCTGCATTCCATACTGCAGAGCAGCAGCACAGGCAGCTCTTAAAGAGGAGGGGCAGGGTTCATGATCTAAAATGGGAGCAACTGGAAAAACTTTTGAGAGCCATTGCTTTATAGTTTGGGCAATACAATTGCAAAGATGCAGCTGCTGAAACAAATTCAGACTATTTGGTTCAGCAATTCTGAGTCACCACGAGAAATAAGAATGTTTCCATAAAAGACCAGGGACCAGGGAATATTATTTTCTGCTTTCCAGTTATCCTTCCTGTTTTATTTCCCTCTGCAAAATGGATTTTGGGTACGTGTTCTAAGGTTAAGATGGATTTCAGTGGGTCAGTTGTTGCTACTGAATACTCTTAACTCCTTCCTGTCTTGTGTCTTTGCAGAACATTGAATCTGGCAAAAACTCAGCAGCTGGAATTTCTGAAATGCAGAATTAAGATAGATCACCATTGCATCTTAAACTTTGCATCCACAGAATAGAAAGTACAAGTGCCTTACTGTGCACACTATAAGAAAAGTTAAATTGAATTTTATAGTGTTTTGCTTGTGATGTCACTGCCTTGGAACAACTCACCCTTGCTCATGGGAGGTAGTGATGCTTTCTCCCACTGTGTGCTGGGCCAGGCGAAAGAGAAAATCTCTCTTTCAGAGATTTTGCCTGCTCAATTTCAGTGCAGGAGTGATTGTGTCAGTAGAAGGGCCTTCGTGTCTGGTGGAGGTTGGGAGCAGCTGGGTGGGAGACTTGTGAATTAAAGGTTTAATGGTTGGTTGGGGGAAACAACAAAATAAGATGGCATCGGGTGCAAAACATGAATAAAGTGAAGTACAGCAATGCTGTTATTTCCACAGTACAGTTTGGTTACTTAGTAAGTGTAAGCAGTTCTAGCTCAGAATATCTCAGAGGCAGGCTAAACATGGATTTTAAGAGTATAGAGGATGTTGCAATTCAGTGCTTGCTGCTGGCAGTACCCGCTCTCATCTCTACTGCGGCCCAGTATGCCAGTAGCATTTTCAGAAATCTTGGCACATGAGTAGATGTTAATTACCTCCTGTGATCATCCACTGCTATGCTCATGTGCTACATCTCAGCCTGCAGCATGAGCTGAAGCCCTGTCCTGCCAGCTCACCCACTCTGCCACATCTAGCTTTTCTCCCACCCTGTTTCTTGTTCTCCACTCTGAAATAGTGACCTACAGCTAATTCCCCTGCCATTGCTTTTACTGATACTGCCAGGACCATGTATTCTGGGCTTTCAGGGTAGTACTCTTCTGAGGCCAGTAATTTCACAGTTCTCCTCTCTTTGGGTGAGAGGGACATCTACATGGGAGAGTCACGCACAGCTTTGGGGTCCCACAGGAACTGTAGCAGAGGTGGCTGAAATGCTGAGACTACAGCTTGCTAGAAATATTTTGCCATTTGTGTTTCAATTGAATTAAAAAAACAATGTCAACAACAAAAGCTTAAAAGAAGCAGGGATATGGGGATGCTCATCTGAGATTCTGCAGCTATTCTCTGATGATGATACTTAATGCTGGTTTGATCAATGCTGTAGTTTTCTTTCCTCAAGTGTACACAATGGAAATGGAGAATGTTATCATGTGCTTCCACTTACTTTCCATTACCTCCAAGGGGATTACTTCAAGAATATGGAGTGCTCTAGATCTTTTTACTAATTCTCTTTAGTAGTCTCATGTTACCTTATGCGGTATACCAAGTTTCACAGCCATCTGAGTAAATACGTGCACATGAACACATACTGTCTGTGCAGGGTGTGGTGAGGATATCTTGGCTTTCAGATTTCACCAGCTGAAGAATGACCATGCTGTTTCTTTCAAAATGGCCAGGACTGTATACACAACTTCCAAGCAAATTGTAGAAACTTGACTGAGAACTAAGACCAACCCTGGGCAGGGCATGCTCACTCACTACTGAGTACTTCCTTGATCCGGCATGGACACTAGCAGACATAAAAATGGGTTTGGCTCTGCATGCAGAACATAGTCTGCTATTTTAAGCTTGTATCTAACTGGAGACATTAACACTTTCAATTAGTACTTCTACCACTTCACTCTTTGAAAAAAAGCAAAGAGCTGATTTCTGTACATTAAGAAATCTTATATTTTTCTGGAGCCCCCAGTGAAAATGACATCTAAAACAGATTCCTATCTTGCTATCCCTTGGGAAGCATAACTTTTTAGGGGAATCTTAGTTAATGAACAGATTTTAGACACCACATAATTTGACCATTCAACAGAAAGTCATTTTCATATACAACTCCTATGTAAAGCAGAGTTAACGCAGTCTTACAGTATACTTTTTTTTTTTTTTTGGTATGCTGAAGGCTTTCTTTTTCCTTCAGTCTGGAATGTGCTTTCCACATAAGAGGCATGTTTTTATAGGCTATAGCTCCTTAGAGTTTCATAAAATGAGTTCTCAATTTGCAATTTCATAGAAATTGCTAATAAGCAGTATAGAAACTCTTTCTTAGATCATACCACTGGCATTTCTTACTAAATACAACTGTGTATTTTCAAGAACACGAGCACTAAAAGCGTTAACTTTAGTTTAGAACTTTCAAAGTGAAGATCTACTCTGGAAAAACCTTGTAGCAGCTGCATGCAACTTATTTTACTGGAAAACTGCTCTCAGGAAAATATACTTGAGAAAAATCTTAGCTTGATGGCATAGTAATTTATATAAAATACAAACCATTATCACTGATATATTTTGTACCCATTTTATACAAGAATAATGAAAGGAATATGACTTACCATACACTCCGTATTTTTCTTCTGCCAGGAGCACATATTGGCATTGATTCCAAATAAGTTGAAGGAGCAGTTTCTCATGCCTGCTCTTCTCCCTTAAGTGCTCCCATATGTTTTTTGTTGTTATTAATGTGATTGACAGGCTTGGTATTCGTGGTGGGTGGGAGGAATATATTCTTAAAGTAAAAAACTAGAATAGTATCATAGACTGAGCAAGTTCACAGTTGGAGAAGAAAGGTTTACTTACCTTTCTAGATATCTATCTTACTTATCTGTCTGGAAGTTTGATAAAATTTTGCTAACCAGTTTTGTTTGATAAAATAACAGAATCAACAGAAATCACAGAGTCTGGAAGAGAACTCAGGAGATCCAGGCAGAGCTTCAGTTGAGAAGCAAGATCAAATAAAATTAGAGCAAATTGGTTCAGACCTGGAAATCAGTGGGGTAATCTCCTTTTTCTAGTTGTGAGGTTAGCACCAGGCTCATCACGTCTTTAGGTGGCACAGCAGGAGGAAGTATATATATTCTGTGCTGGACTAGAGGCTGCAAGAGACAGAGCCATCAGTAGGTGTAATACTTTCTGTCCAAGCATCAGATGGGACTGGACTTGGACCTCCTCTCTTTTCTGAGGAAACAAGCCCAGTTTCTTCAACATTTCTTCCTAAGTAGTAATATAGTTTATAAACTCGTTCAGTCTTTTCATTCTCAGCATTCTTTTCAGTTTGGCTATATCTTATTTGAAAAATAGCGTGAACTTACTGCTCCCAGTATACTGTTCTTTTTCATGTTGTAACTGCTTCTGTCTCTGTGTACTTTAGAAGTGTCCTCATTACTAAGACATCCGTGTAATTGACAAAAAACTGAATACAGCTAAAGACAGAAAAAATTCCAATGAGACCCTGCTTGAAATACCCTCTATGTTTGAAAGAGGTTCCCAGATACAGTGGTGCAACCTGTCTCGGAGCTTGATGACAATCGAGGAAACCAACCCCCCCCAACTTTGCTAAGAATAGTAAACACCATTGCAATATCAAGGAGGCTGAAGTTGTACAATGACTTCAAACCTGAAATCTTTAAAATAGTTCCACTGTATGCAGTTTGCTGCATAAACATATCTTTTTACATTTATTTCATTTTTTTTTAAATTTCACTTTTCAACCCATTCTCAGTTTGCATTCCCTGTCATTTCGACTGAATAATAATTATTGCCAAATGCTTATTTTTCTATTGTGTGCTTCCTTTGTATCTCAGGGTGGATATACAGCAAAAAAGTTGTCTTATGGACAGTTGCACTTTGTGTTATCACTCATACTTCTAAAACCATGATTGTTGGTTTGACCTTCTCTTTGAATCTAGGAACAGATTCAGCCATTATTCTACACAGATTTTCTCACATCTGCTAATGCATTAAAAATGCACCTATTCCCATATCTGTTTATTTGTAACCTGAATATTACACCTAGGTTTCTTTATCTTTTTGGAAATTCATGTTTTTAACTAGTACATTAAAATATAGCAGTAATAAAAACCCAACCTACTACAAAAGTGACATTGTTCACTAGAAATTCCCTTTGATTTTTTTTGAAGGCTGCTATTGATGCCATAGTGCTTGGTTGTGAAATCTTTCCCCAGAATGCGGTGTTCTTAGCAGTTCAACTGAGACACTTTTTATAATTTTATTTGTTTGAACACCTTGGCAGAACTCTCTGTCTACTCCTCCAGGATCATATTCTGGCTTGTATTGTTTGCCTCTACATTTTATAGCATTTCGGTATAGAACATCTCCTACTTTGAAATTTGTCTGTGTGCTGACTATTCTGATAAAATATAGGAAATTATGTATGAACATATTTCCATCTGGCAACGTTTATATGCATTAAAATCTAGTGAGTAATTTTCAAAACAGAAATACAGTATTATTTTAGTGTTTTGTCTTATTATTTAAATAATATTCTTAGGCAGCTTAGATTTGAAAATCTGCAGCTGATGCTTATTTTAATTTTTTTTCATGAATTTTGTTACTATACAGAATTCTTAAATAATATCAATTTATTTGATGTTTGTACCTTGAAATGTGCAGAAGGTCTTTCACTATGCACATGACACTTGATAGCAGATAAATGGAAAACATGTTTAATTAATACTTAAATTCTCAGTGAGCAGGGGAGGTTTAGGTTGGATATCAGGAAGAACTTCTTTACAGAAAGGGTTGTTGAGCACTGGAATAGGCTTCCCAGAGAGGTGATTGAGTCACCATCCCTGAATGTGTTTAAAAACTGTTTGGATGTGGTGCTCAGGAACAAGATTTAGTGGTGGATTGTTAGGGAAGTATGGTTAGGATGCGGTTGGACTTGTTGATCGTGAAGGTCTTTTCCAACCTGAGCGATTCTATGATTCTATGATCATTGCATGGTATTTTACAGTGGAAGATCTCAACAAAATGTTGACCCCGTATATGCTGAAGACCTGCCATGAAGTTAGTATAAGAGCAAGTGTTTTTATTTTATGCTGCATCTGCTTCCCAGGTGCAGGCACTTGCCCAGACTTGCATTTTACGTCTTCTATGCTTTGTAGTCTTTCAAACAGCTTTTGATATTTTCATACACCCAAACAGCAGTTATGTTGATTTCCACAGTGAATTAATATTGAGGTTACTGAGCTGTTAGTAGCACAAACCAGAAAAACTTCATTGACTACAGACTCTGGAGTCATAACTGTCATTTATTTTTAGGTAAGAAGAAATTTAAGTTACATCATGGAAAATAGAATTGCTTCTGTTTTGAATGGGATAAATCTTCATTCAGCATACAACTTCAGAGAGGAAGGACTGCATTTCTCCCATGCTGGGGATCTTAGAGGGAACCATCAATACAATATTGAAGCATTAGAATATAGCACTGTTATAGTATCACCATAGAGCACTATATACACAGTGTACAGTATATATATTGTACATACTGTATAGCATACTGCTATAGTTTTATATTAAGGAATAGTATTTCTGTGCTATTAACATGCAGATTTCATAAAAAAATAAATGTACCACACATGCTTCACTGAATTCATTCAAGTCATGGCTTTATTTCTTCTTTGTACCTGGAACAATTGAGACAGAACTGGGTAGAGAAAATAACTGGATCTGGAACACTGCAGAATGTAGGACCTTTCTGCAGGACAGCGGAATGTCTGAAGGAAACAGAAGTCAACTGTCATATGAAGGAGGGAATATCTGGAAACTGAGATATAGAGTTCTTTGGACAAGATGTTTATTACTTACTGTCACAGAGTATATGGAAGGAAGGAAACAGAAAGTGGTGGTTTTGTGGAGATGGATTTTCTGGGAAGCATTTTACTTGTGGTGAAAAAGAAATTGAGAAATCTAAAAAAATCTAAATCTAAACATCTAAATGTTGTTTGGACCAAAACTGAGCAGAGCTCCTCCCTACTTCCAGTCAACAGAGCCCCGAGAATTTAACTAGAAAAATGATCTTTTGAGATTAAGTAAAAACAGAAAAAAAGGACTTCAAAAGGGGAAGAGGTTTTCAGGAGATGAATAGACAAATTGAGGAGGAAGGACAAAGGGGAGGTGTGGATAAATGGAAGAGTACAAATGATAAAGAAAATGAGATTGGAGGTGATGGAGAGACAAGCTGTTACAAGTAGAGAATTTTTCTTATGTTTCCTGTGTTCATAAATAGAGTATCACAACTTGTGTCCTTAACCTGTTGACACAGATAAAAATGGTATGAGAGGAGATTATTGGACAGTCAACAGAGAGAGACTATGATAAAATCTCAACAAATTAGGTTACATTAAGAGCTCTTAATGTGTGTGTATATACATAAGAATATATATTATAAAAAACTGATTTTAAGTAATAACAATGTATTTAAAAATATTACTGTTTTATCAGACTTTACAGAATGATGAGCTAATATTCAGGTAGATTCAGGCTAGTATCTTAGTTATGATTATTAGCCAGTTTTTCTCTTGTTTTTGACTCCCCATGAGTATGGGACTGCATTACTGAGCTTTACAAGACACTAAGCTTCACAGCAGTGGGAATAGAAGATTTCTGTTTTCCTTGAGCGGTGAGTGACTCAGTTCTTTATGATCTAAACTATATGAAGTGAAAAAGAGAAGAAATGAATATAGGTTTTGCCCACTGGTGCAATTTTTTACATACTAGTGACTTGTGGAAACAAACTTTACAACCTGGGAAGTTTATAAAGCAGGTATGTTTATTACAGCGCTGCGCCCACACGCCAGGTGCAAGGGGGGTATCCCCATCCTAGCTTGCACAACTAAAGGCAGAAAACTTCCATATTTAAAGATCAAAGGCATACATACTCATAGCATTCCTGAGGGAGGGAGAGACTATTACAATTAATTCCAAGAGATCATTATAATATGCTCCACACCAGAGTCACACCTCTTTAGCATGCATAGTGCCTCCTGGTGGTCGTCTTTGGCGACCGTGGGAATGAACGCCGTACCTCCTCCTCATCTGTACTCCTGACCTTGGCACGGTTGAAGAGGGTGATCCAGCTTCGGCTGTTTTTCTTCAGAATGTAGTCTCCAGTTCAGTTCCAGTGACCAGTCAGCAGCTTCTAGGTTTTCTTGCCTCATTAACCCACATCCATCTTTTATTGTTTGTTTGAAACTATATTCTAACCCTTTCCTCCCTCACTAGTTTTATGTTTTTGAAAATACCTCGAAAGCAGCCCTACCTCAGAAATCTGTGCCTGTTTTCAAAAGTTGATTGGATGCATGATGTGAGTGGGATTTTGATATTGTTACCTACATTTCTGATAAATTGAAGTCTGACTATTCTGATTCAAGCAATTTATGAAAAGTCATTAGGAGTTGTTTATGCATAACCTTCATGAGCTCATTCCTTTTTTATTAAAAAGAAATGAAATAAGAACTTAAACATTAATTTTTTTTCCCACAATAAATGTTAGGCTGATTAAAACTTCAATGCTGACCTTCAGAGCAGTGAGATTTGACAATAATGTTATTATCTTTTGAGGTCAGAAGTTACAAATCAGATGAAACTAATAAATTTAATCCTCTGCAGTTTACGCATTCAGCATAAAATGTCATGCCTCATTTGCCATGTCTTTTTCACTGCCCTATGCATCATCTGTTATTTCTGTTTGTGATTTTGTACCTCTCTATTGTTGGCAGACTACAGCAAACAATTTAATTCTCTGGCAATTCTCAACTTTTAGTTAGCTGTTCCCCAGCTCATTACCAAAGTATTTAATGTGCTGTAGGTGTGACTGGCATAAATGAAAGAACAACTCTTGGGGCATACACCAACCCTGTATACCTGTACCAGCAACACGAAATGGAATGACCCATCATTTATCAGTGATAACAGATGGTTTACTGTCTTTGTAAAATGGTCACTCTTAACTGTAGTTCATCTCTCCTCCTATCTGTTGACTTTGATGCCTGACCTTAGTTTAGTTTGATTTAAAGGCATAAGAATAATTATATCATGTACACTGAGTACCGAATCACAGCATGTGCTGGTGTTCCTTATCATGGCACTGAGATGATGCCATCGATGTTATTTAATCTGTCAGCTTTTGTCTTTCTTCTGACAATTTGCAAAGGGCTTACATCAGTTTCTAGAGTCACGGTTTTGTTTCTGTTTTTAAAGAAAGCTCTCAATAACATGTTAGAGATAACAACCAAATAGTTTCTGAGATTATGTCCAGAAAGAAAAAAAATCACTGGTTTATTAGGTAGTTTACTTCCATACTGGGGCTTTTTTCACTTTTTTCCACAGAGCAAATCTTGATAAATAAATGCAGGCCCAAGCAGTGCTTAAATTGGAATGGTGGAAGACTAAAGTGCTGAAAACTGCTTTGTATAGAAAAGGAGTCAGTAGAGATTCCACTCTGGATTGACCACGCTCATGAAGCTCAAGATGCTGTAAATAATGTTTCCTATTCTCACCGCAAATGTATTGTGATCAGCTCTTACCTCTCACTGTCCCTTTCAGTGTGCAAAAACCTGAGTCAGCACTCTGCTAGAGCAGAACTGAGGGAGAGCTAGGCCAGAAGGGATGCAGTAATTCCTAAGAGAGTTTCTCTCAGATTAATCACCTTCAGGTTTCCTATCTGTATCCCAGAGAGAGTGCAGAGGTACTTGTCAAGAGCCTTTTTGAAATGAAAGTCGGTCGAAGCACACCATTCCTGTTCAGATGTGGTTGTGATCTCTGGGAGTGTGAGGAAAATCCTAGGAATGGTGGTGGATTTTGGCTGTGTCTCAGTGACTGCCAACAGCCCTGGTACTGACAGAATGGCTGAAAACAAAAATAACAAAACAAAACCTCTGTTTGATGTGAAGCAGCATAGACATAAATACTGACTTTCGGCTTCCTTATTTTTCTGAGTGATGAATTATCTACCCTTATAAACCCTATATGGGAGTGAGAGGTGGCCCTCTCTCATGGAGGATCAGAAACATCTTAATTTGGTGACTATCATAAACAAACTGCTAAGGAGAGAAGGAATTAGGGAGAAGTTACTTCCTGTGTCTTCCCACCTCATCTAAATCTCTGAGCCTTTGTATTTACCTCATTCGGTCCTTCAACACAAACACCCTTGCCTGTACTACTACTAACTAGTAAGAACAAACTTTTCCAGTTAAGTCCTACTATTAATTCCAATTCTAGAATCTTCCTAATATCTTTCTGTGCAACCGTGTATAGATTAATTTGAGAGTGCTCATCCTAAAATAGTAGACTGTTCAAATCAATATTAAAAAGAGCAAAGTTGAAAGGTAGCATTTCATATGAAATTTCTCCGTGTTATTAGATAGTTTCACAGCAGTAGAAGGATTTAAAGGTGAAGAGTGTATTTCATAGATGTTCTGAACATTATAGCAGGAGAAAACTTGGCAGGAATAAGCCTCCCTACTTGAGAAAGTAGCCAGATTCTTTAAGACCTAATCATAAAATACATACCTAATGAAATAATCTGTTTTGCAGGCCTGTAGTTTTTTGAAAAGGAAGGCAAAATCAAGTCAACAGCTTGAATAGAGTTTACCCTCTCAAGCAGCTATATTCTTGTGCATCCTTAAATGCAAATGCAGAGAAGAGTTTTTTAGATTCTTTCTTAAGCTCCCAAAGGAGATTAAAATTGTATTAGGAAAAGATTGTATTAGAAACTATTTATCAAATGACCTATGGGAATATTGCTATTGAGGCTTAACTTCTGTGAAGGGATCTTAAAATATTTTTGCCTAATTGCCCAGTGGATAGTATCTATGGGATTGTTTGCACACTTTGAGTGTTCTGATAAATGTTCTAAATATATATGTATTTGTATATATTACATTCTCTCTCATAAAATATAATGCAGGCAATTATTAATCTGATTATTTTGTTTAGAGATCTAAATTGCAAATCCATCATGGACAAACTCACTCCTTCTTATAAACTGAGTAAGCAAAGACAAAAGCCTTATCAGAAAGGATGCCTTTAGCAAACTGTTTTGTCAAAATAACCCCCAAACTACCCAGTTAAACATCAGGGAACAGAACTTAAATTAAATGAATGATATTTACTTACAGAGATTATCTTAATCCTTAATGTGCTTTGCTTAACATTACAGGGTCTTCTGGGAGGAGTTAGTGATTGCCTTTCTTTGAAGTTGCCAACTGAATTCTGAAGGCTTTGCAAGAGAGCAGAGTGCTTTGTTGGGCCAAGAGCACAAAGGTGCAAATCACATCGCTGTTAATGAATGCTTTTCAGTACTTTTTGAGATTAAGAGCTGGAGCTAACAAGAAGAAAAATTGGTTGATAGTAACTACAGATTTCACTTACTGGATAACATTTCAGATAAGGATATCCACATATAATTTTTTTCCTTCTTCTGAAATGTGATGGGAACATTGTAGAACATGGAAAGTGTTCCCTGAACTACTTTTGAATGTATGTTCCAAAACATTCCCTGTTCTATGATGCAACACAGACTATGCTGAGGAATAAGATATTATAGTTGGTTACAGCAGGTGAGATACCCCGTGTTTTAAGTCGGTGCTGTGATAATGATAGGAACATCAGAAGACTTTTTGAATAGTGAAAATCATTTTATGTTGAAAGGCTTTTAACGTAGTTCAGCTGATTGTACTAAAGCTTTATTCTAAAAGACTAGTACAGTGATATTGAAAATCCATTCTATATTCTATGAAAGTAGTCTTTTAAATAGTATGATTGATTTGAAGGGAGAGTAGTGAACTCAGACTGAAATTTTTCTCATCAGTGAAGATACTCCTTCACGTAAATGGTAAAGGTGACTGTGGCTGCATAAACGTGTTAGCTTTTTACACTTCTTCAGGAACATTTATTGTATACCACTCTAAAGATATTTAACTGTGCTACATTTTTTTTTTCTCAGAGAACTAACAAATGCAGTTTGAAATACTTCATGGCAGTAGCAGAGGTCCTATCAACATTGCAGATATGTAATTATAGTCCAGAATAAATCCCAAGAAGAGAAAGACATTGGTAAGCCAACTCTGATTTAATGAGATTATTTATTATGATGCATTTATTTCAGAAACTTGATAGTGGTGATCAAGAACAAATTTCAAAGCAAAACAATACAAAATAATCTGCAATTGCAGACAGTTTGCAGGTTGAAATATCTGCTATCACAGATTGACACACTGAAACTGTTTCTAGGATGACTTGCAATGGTATAGACCTAGCTAAACTCTGAAGTAGTACAGTTAAGAGAAATGCAAAGCGTTACAACGCCATGCTATAACAGACCATAAGGGGGAGTACTTAACTACGTCGAGGTGTTACAAATTGGGAATAGAAAGACTGAAAGCAGAAGTTGAATGTAGGTAATCCCTTCAATTCTTGTTGGCCATGACAATCTATTTCCTAAGAGAAGGCTTCAGATCTTTAGACTCAGAACAATAAAGTCATTCTGTGTATATATAAAATCAAACAGTAAATGCCCTACTGAACCAGAACAGATAGAATTACATAAACAGAATGGTGTTTACATAAACAGAATGGTGATTTTTGGTTGCTTGGAAGGAAGTCTGAGCATGTATTTATTTGACTGGATGGTCAATTTATTAAGGGTAAATTTGGGGATATCTACATATAGAAATTTACAGATTCATTTTCTTTCCCATATTGATGCACTAAACGTATTTTCTGTCTGTAACTTAACCATAGTTGATGTAATTCTTTCATATTAACGTTGTTTACTAAGAGAGCTTTGTTGTTACCATTGTAACTGAGATAGGAATCTAGCCCACAGTACACACATTCATGCAGAAGACATTTGCAGCTGTAGGGTAGTTGGCAGTTCATTGACTTGTTTTGAGATCTGTGGAAAAAAGAAACAGTGCAGATTAAAAGAAAGATATAAGGTAGTATTTTTTTTTTTTTTTTTTTTTTTTTTTTTTGCTAACTGACACTTGGTATCAAGAGGCTTAATGTGACAACTGACTGCTAGTTTATGCTAGGAAATTTTATGCGGAAGACAATAGTAGAGGAACACAATGCTGGAGTAATGCCACAAGTTCTGAAGAAAATTTTACACTTCTTGTTTTATTTGGAGATCTCTATGTTCTTAATAAAATTTAATCAAGCAAGTCATAGTTGCTGAACTTAGATAGAATTCTTAATTTTCCCTAGTTTGTAAGTGAGGGAAATACAGCAAATTCGATGTTGTAGAAGTTGACTGCACTGTAGTGTAGTGGCCTCTTGCTGTATTTTATAAGAAAAAATATTGTGGTAACTCTAAAAGATATTTTCAATAACTGCTTTTTATTGCAACCAGCATATGAACAGGCAAGGCATACTTGTGCTCAGTTTCACCTTTTTTTTTCCTTTTTTCCCCTACAAGGCTTATATTCTCATTATATTCTCTGTGTGCTTGTTTCTTTTTTTTTCTTTTTTTTTCTTTTCTTTTTTTTTTCTCCCAGTAAATAGAAATTACACTATGATATGACAAATTTTGGCTTTAGTACCCTTTCTGATGAATCAGATATTTGCTGGTGATACCATTTCAGAACTTAATGCTTGTTCAATTTGAAATAAAGTCTCATATTACTTTATTTGAAGATGATATAAAACCATTGATTATAAACTTACTGAGTTCTCACTCCGCTTTTGGATTGATTAAATGGTGATTTCTGCATTAGAGAATTGGGAACAAATGGTATTGAACACAAATATTTCATGTACGTTTTCATTCTTCAATAACTCAAGTTCAAATAAGTGTTTCAAAAGGACATTGGAAACAATACTTAATCTCTGTCAAACCATTTCTGAAGATGGCCAAAACCTTGAAAGAAATTCCTGCATTAATAATGAGCAAAAAACTCTTGGTTTTTTTTGAAAGGATTATTTCTCTTTCCAGTTAGCTTGTCCTTAGGGGAAACAGTGACTGCTCTCAAACAGTGGCATTAATTCACAGTACTTTCTCAGATTAAATATTTGTATGTAATTTGCTCCAATAGTAATGCTTCCAATTTTTTTTCCATGGAAACTACAACAGATACAAAGAGCAAAATAACACTACTTCATAGAGAAAATTCTCAGCTACAAAACACTATCTTTAACATAGTCACCACCATTAACTGAGCATTTTCACCAGCAGTGAGCAAGAACCTGCATGTTACTCTCATAACAATCTGTACCAGCGGCGGTGACCCACTGTCACCCTGCTGACGTGCACCACCCACCACTTCACTGTGCTCACATCTTCTATTTGATCTCCATAAATGTTCAGCAGTGGTTGATGAATGTCAATGGGTGCCATTTTTCTGCACAGAAGAATTCAATTCCACACCTTTGCTTCATACACACTTCCCTGTCAGACACCAGTCTGTCAGACTGCTGCTCTGCTGCCATATTTCATGTGGCAACAAAATGTAACAGGATATTGGTGGGAAGGTTCAGCCTCTACCGCCATGTCACCAACATCTGCCTCTGACATTGTGGGCCAACATAATGAAATAGGAGGCATTACTTTCCTAGTAGCCCTTGTATATTCATTGCACAAAGGTGGGAATTTATCTGAGCTGTTCTTAGTACAGAGTTATTACTATGTAGGAAAATCATCCCTTTGCATTGAAGTAATTGATCCCAGTCATTCACTTTACAATTCTTCTATTTCAGTGTATTGTTTAAACATTTGCTGGGTAAAATATATCTAACGCTGAAGAGTGTCAGGTTTTTTGCTTGATCTATTTCCATTTTATGGACAAAATGAATGGGCATGTTATCTTCAGTTACAAAGTATGAGATTAGTTCCAGAAGAATTTATACTTAGAACAAATCCCAAGAGATTAAACAGATGTGATTAGTATCAACATTTCTGTGATGCGTATAAGGGTCATATGAGTCATCAGACAGGAACTTAATTGTCATTTCTTAAAAAAAAAAAAAAGCCTGGGACATGTTCAGCTGTTATAAAAGAAATCTTGGTATAATACTCTTGCCTAGATATTGTGGTAACATATAGTTGGATATAAAGCAAAATGTGTCTCAGATTAGTATGACTTTAGCCTCCAAATCCCTCAGGAAAAAGTTTCTGTCCTGAATCCTTGACATTAAAAAGCATGTTCTTTTTGCATCACTCTTGTCTTGTTCTTAGTGAGGTCTTGCTTACTTATTTATACTTCTGAAAATCATAAATGAATCCCACATTGAAGCAAAAGGTTTTTTTTCCCTTCTATTTGAGTTAGTTAAACATTCTGAAGCAGAAGTAATCCAGAAACTGGCCTTAAATTAGGAATGAAAATGGAAACAACTCACTGTAGAAACCAGTATTCATCTTATTTGCCTTTTCCCAAAGTCTTGAAATAGAGATTTATATATTCACAGATGTTAAGGTTGCAAGTGATTTACAGTTATTATAGAGAGTCACCTTCCACATCACAGAAATTATGATTTCTGTAAATAAATTCCTGATTTATATCCTATGACTATGATTGAACAAGAGTATATAGTTCATAAATGATTCACCCTTTATAAATAGTTGCCAGTGTTTGCAAGTCTGCCACAATCCAACTGCACAGAAATTGATGGAGGTAAAGTGATCGTATCTGCCATGTGTTTCTGGTGAGAGTTTGAATTTACCAATACAGATACATGTTATCCCCTATCAGTCTGAATATAAGTAAATCTCATTATGAGTTATCTTGATATACTAAATATGATTGATAACATTTAAGATTACATCTAAAGAAATGTTTACACTTTCCTTAACTTTCTTGTGTTAGAGAGAAGAGACAACAACTCTCCTGGCTGCCACTCCAAACACTGTCTTCAAAGCTGTTATGAAAATCTAGCAAAAGTCAGAGATCCAATGTTTATTACATGTGGATGGCTTTGGGTTGCTTTCCCAGCTTATCAGTGTTTCTTCTTTCTCACTATTTGTTCTGAGGTTCACATTACTTATGCTCGTTTAAGACTCAGATTTTACAAAAACTTAGTTAAATCAGTTAATATCTCCAGCAGAATGAGGTGAAATAAAGCAGCGATACCCTGTCCCTATTGGCACTGCACCCAATAACTTTTCTTCAACAGTGCCACTGTTTTGCTAAATTCAGCAGAATTTCTTCTGAGATGTTTAGCTAAGGCAAAGACTTCTCTGCTGATGTAAGTCTTTTAATGATCCTTTGGAGAATAGAGGCATTTCTTTTTAGTGAATTCTAGCTATACAACAGCACCAGATTTTGAAGAGGGTCTGAAACCTGTGCTATAATACAGAACAATCTGAAAAATAGTTTTGTAAGAAGAAAAATGAAAACACGTTTGTAGTGGAAGTGCTAAGTAATGGCCTGAAGAAGTGATTGTGCATTTGGTGCGAAGGCAGGGGAACCCGGGGGAGCTCGGGTGCACGCAATGCACCTGAGTGACTGGAAGGAGTGGAGCCAGGATCCACTGATTCCCAGAATTCATTCAAGGGTTGGTAGTGGAGGCAAGGGTATTTCACTGGTGATCTCTATGTACCTGAGGCCTTCCAATGGTAAGCAGACTTTTTTCCTTTGTTTCTGTGTCCAGGGCTGTTGCATTTGTGCATATCCTTACTTGCTGCAGCCTAGGTCTTTGCTACTCTGCTATCATTGCTGTGCTTTCCATCCCATTATAGTGTTACAATGTTAAACGCTTTAAGATTTGTGATTCTTTGCTTTTTATTTTAAAAAATTTTTTACAAATAAAAATAGCCTTAAGTGTAACTCTAAATTTAATGATAAAATAAGGAATTAGGAAAAACAAAACATTCATAAACAGTTTTAGGTTGCCTGGCTTCACTTCACGTTAAACCCTTTATTTAATTTAAAGTGAAAGTGAGTATTTTTAGATAAATAACGAAAGGAGTTTCATTTTTTGGTTGAACAGTCACTTTCAGTTACAGAAAAGCATTTTGTTTTCATTTAGTGGAAGATGTTCTGCCTTTTCCAATCAATACACAAAAATGCTTCTTTCAGCAATTGCTCAGCAAATGAACTGAAAACATTTTGTTTAGCTGCTTGTGTTCCTATGCTATGTGTATTCTTCTGTATTCGATATAAACTACTTGCCAACATGAACGTAAATTTGCTTGAGAACATTATATTGCAGCCCGATGGGGTCATTTTACAGGATGAAGGAAAGGGTTAGGTTAAATTAAAGAGAGAATGTGCAAAAGCTCAGCAGAGAGTTCTGTGGAGGGAGACTTTTGCTCATGTGACCACAAAACCAGGTCAGGTGGCTTCTTTGGAGTCGGGTCTGACTCCAGTCTGGCAGACACTGTTAGCCCAGACACAGCTGTTACCTCCTCACATCTAACGCTCTTACAGTACCTGAAAAGGCTCTCAATTTGCACAGAAATTGATTAGCTATAAACCCATTTGGCAATGCAGATAGATAATCTGGCACCTCTGACCCCTGCTGCCTTACAGGTCTGCATGCCCATGTCTGTTTGCCCAGAATTTTCAAGTTTTTCAAGTTCTATTCTGGTTCAAAGTCAGGTGCAGTGGCTGCCTTCTTTTGGCTTAGGTGTGTTATAGAGAGGCTGAGTTGTAAGTTCAAACTCTCAAATATACAGCATTGGATCCTGAGTGACAAGGTGTTTGTAACTCCACCTGATACACTTATTACATATTTAGAGTATTTTAATTTTCAGACTGTAACGTTTCAGTAATTTTTCTAATAATTGTTATTTGGTGAGTCTTCAGATAGTTGCGCCATGCAGAGTAACGTAACCTTGAGAACAACTTACAGCTCACTCTTCAAATAGATCTGAATATGGCTGAAGTTGTCAGTTACTTTTTCTTCCCTTGTTAATCCTTAAACACAACCACTTATCCTTGATTTCTTGTTCCCACTTTCACCCTTCTACATAGTACCACCTTTTGTTTATTCTTGTGTTGGTGCTGTGTAGCGTATCTGTGGGCAGCACAGCTGCAGAGGCAGCATGAGGTGATGCAGTGGTGGTTTGCTGTGGAGCAGCAGGAAGTGCGACCCACAACCTCATATGTCACCACAAAGGCTGGTGGGTTCTGTATTTTGTTGGCTTTTAGTTTTCACTGGTGAGTAGTAAGGAGAATACATATAAATGATTGCTAGTGTTTCTCCCAGCAATTACTACATCTCTCTCTCTCTCTATATATATATACACACACACACACAATGTAATATTAAATGCAAAGGTTCTAAAGATATTTCTGACACATTACAACTTTGTTCAGCTATGTCTACTGGAGAATAGTTATTTAGGATATTTGTTAGTGGCCTGTATCACCTGTCCTTGCTATGTCCCTATATCCCTGTCAGTATCAAACCCTTCCTACTCAAAAAACTTTTTCCCCCTCATAGAGCCATCTTTTCCCACTCACTGTACATCGGTGAGGAATATTATTTCCTCTAACATTCCTTCCCTCAAATGTGAAGCTTTTAATTCCCTCTCAGAAACACATGCTTTTATGGTCTGATTTGGGTAGTTCCTTTATCTTTCCTCTACTAGCATTCATCAAGAAATATTTATAGTATGTTCTCTTTCAGAAAGTCAGATGCAACCAGCACAGTAAAGCCTGCTGCATAGTTGGAACTTCTGTTTTCTTCTAGCCCTCTGAGCTGAACTCCATCACTCGCCATCCTCCACCTCCCACTTAAGCTTTCAACTCCTGCAAAACAGGGAGGAAAAATGAAGATACCTTACCTCATGTAACCTATATAATATTAGAATAAGTAACCAGGAAACCAGTGAGTCTGTACAAAGGGGAAGATAGAATTACTTTTGACAGAGAATTTTCTGGATTTATTATTTATGGCAACATACATACTCTTCAGGTTGCACACATTATTGAATGACTACACAAGATAATGGAGTGGCTGACAATCTTCTGTAGATATAAAATCATAAAGTTTTAGCAAACTATAATTGTAGTGGTGTTAACTATATGGATTATGACACTTATATATGCAACATATAACTTTTTAGTCAAATTTGCATATTTTGTTTTTATATCGAATCCCATTTTGCTTATATGTAAGTAAGATTTTTCTTAGTAATAACCTGGGAGATATCTTGGACTACATTCCCACACATCTAAAAACACGACTACACCATTATTTTCATTTTAGTAGTTCAATACTGTTGAATTATCTTCCTCCACAGACTTATTCTTCTTGACACAATTTTGATAGGCATTCACTTACAGCTGTCAAAGCTGTAGTCTGTGAAGAAGCCAGGATATAAAAATATGCATTCTCTGAAGCTTGCTGTGCTATTGCTGGGCATGTTATGTGTGGATATTCAGGGGCTGTATGCAATAAGGCTGCACAGCACAGTCTCATGGGTAAGATTATAAGAGTACTATTTGTATTTATTAGAGTACTATAAGAAGCACTAGTTTTCTCAGTGCCTCATGTAAATTAATCAGCAGTCTGGCCTAACTATTGAATCACTTGCTTTGGCCAGCGAAATCTGGGTGGTGGTTCAGATGTAGTGCTTGAATCAAACTTGTAGGAGAGCAGCCTGAAATACCTGGGAATGAGCCAGCTGAGTTTAGAACGTATCTGTGTAGTAATGTTCTTGTGTATATAATACTTCTCTGTCTACAGTTACCTGCTTTCTGTAAAGGTTAGCACAGTCTCAGGATTTAGGCCTTTCTGTCCTCTAACTAGTCCTGATTTTACAACTTTATAATTCCACGTATTTCAACATGGTTAAATGAAATAGAAGTTAAATTTATCTGTGTATTATGCTTATATTAATGACATTTTGATTTTCAGTGCATTGTAAGCTGTATAATGATCTGGCAAAAGCCAAAGAAAATTATGAAATCTAATTGTTTCATTAATAGCATCACAAAGTGCAAAATGACTTAACCAAAATGTGTTTAAATTATGAGCAGCATGTAGTTTTAATAGAAATTTGTAAGAAAAAAAAGTAAATTTTTGAGAAATTGTTGAAGAACAGCTTTTGCAAATAGATGTACCAGATTTATAGTTTTCCTGCTGTCATGATTTATGATAAGTGATAATAATTAGTTTAGCATTGCAGTAGAAAATGATTGTTTCTTTCTTAGTCTAAGAAGGGTTGAAACTTACTGAAGAAAGGTTCTTCAGTGCACTGTAGTATTCTGATTTGTCACTACTGACTTAGCAGCTTAATTCATAGTTAAATGATATGACTTTAGGTCTGACTTCCTTTCATGTAGCAAAAAACAAGCTTTCATTTCTTAAATCTGAATCTTCTCTGTGGTAGTAAACACAGGGAAAAGCTGAAAAGCTCATAATACAAAGTAGTATTAATAATTAATTCAAATATATGGAAATATACTGTTTGAACAATATGTATCTAAACTTGTGATGACATTTCATGATAAGCAGATGTGCATCATAAAATAATGGTATGAGATTTACAACTGTTATTTAAGAAGTCAGAAAGATGACTCTAAAGTTTATGACCTTAAAAACGACTAGGGGATGGTATTTTTTCTAATAAAGGTTGATCAACATGTTCACAGCTAAATAAGAATGCCAGCCCACACTAGGCCAGGGCTTGTAGGGGTTATCTGCAACTACAAAGTTGACTTACTAGTCTTGAATTTTTGCATGATATGATGAAGCTGGTTTTGAATTAGCCTGGAGGAAAAAAAAAACAATTAGTGGATTTGAGAAATAATTTTTATGCAGTTGAGGAAAAAATAGCTTTCATTGTAGTGAAAGGTAGAGCTATCAGATCCACGCTGATGCTAGTTCTGACATTTGTCTGCAGCTTATTTGGGTATAGTGTGCAGGAAGACCTAGCATAGTGCTAACCATTACCTGCTGCATTTGCTTAGTATGCCAGTAGCTGAGGTAAGTTTTCTTATCTTGATGTGATTTGCATAAAATTGTGATAGGAAAAAGGAGTCATATCACATAATGTTCTTCATGAGTTTTCTCACCTCTGCAACAACGTTATTTCCAGTACTTGCTGTTATTTACTCTTATTCTATTACCTGGTCTGATTATCTCCTCAGTTTAATGATGTGGGATCTGCATCCCAAATAAGCTTTCCTATACTACTGAATATTGAGTATATAGCCAAAAGCTTCATTGGAAATGGGAAATAGCATTTTCCCAGTATTTCCAGTAGTTTTTCTTTGTTTTGGCTGAAGTGCATCTCTCTCTATTAGAGATCATGCTTTACTATCTGGAAGTGTAGAAGTTGTAAATCTCACTCATACTGCTGTTTACATATTTTGTAGTGTAAATAACACTGCATTATTTTCAGTGTTACTGCAAGATGTGTATATTGTACAAACTGGAAGCTATTGCAGCAATGAATTAAAGGAGGATGCATGGCCAAAATAGCTACTTTCTTAGCAGATTGGTACTAGAGAAAGAAATAAGCTCATTGGATAAGAATTTTTGCATTTATAGTATTACCTTTTTGTAGAAGAAGTTTATGAAATGTACTGGTGCATTATTTGGTCATCACTAAGAAAGAAAAGTAACCTTCTCAGTTCAAGTATAGGCCATGCAACACAATTTTTGTAACACCTAATCTCCAAAAGTTTGTTGCATGTCTGTTGATTAACAGAAAAGACACAGAGTCTAAAAAAAACCAACCAACCAAACAAAAAAACACACACACACAAAAAACCAAACTAGAAGACCTCTACCCTTGTAAACTGTGTTTGGAAGAGGTTAAAGGGCCTGCTTGTGTATGTGAATGGGATTACACACATAAGCCTGTTTTTTGCTGAGAGGTTCACAAGTCTCTCATGAGACTACCACATAAAGAAAATTACTGATGCGCCAGCACAAAAATCAAAGGACAGTCCAGTAACAATCACAACAAAGAGCAGCAGCTACCATTAGCAGAGTAATCAAAGATTTCAATTGTATGCTACTGACCTGAAAGACTGAAGGCAGAGTGGAAATAATTGCTTCCAGAAATTACAGGCATGAGTAGAAAGTAACTCCTGCCAAGGCTTGTCATCAATTACTTTTTCCATGTTGCAAGGGGCTACCCTATTCCCCTACTTTATTGTTTATTGCTGTGATATCACTCTTCCCTGTTTTCCTCAGAAAGGGCTTATGAGGCAAACCCTTCCTAGAAATAGTTGTGCATAGAATCAGTTAAAAAAGCTGTCAGCTCTTAGTATTATTTCTACATGGGCAGTTTCTGAGATGCATCACTAAATTCATTCTTCTTATTCAGGTTTTCATCCCCAGTACAGAAAAAAGAAGAGATAAGTAGCTATTCTAACCATGTATATCAGAAATTTTATACATTTGATGGCAGCAACTTCAAGATTTCATGTCCTCCCTAAGGCTGCTCTATTTTACGTGCCAAATACTACGATACAGCCAAGTAATCACACTCAAAGCATCCTATCATCAGTTTCTGAAAATTCTTGGTCGCATGGGTGTATTACGGTGTTTGCAATATTTGATGTGAGTACCTCAAGCATATACACTTCAAAGTTTACCAATAGGTGCATTTATTTTCACATGGAGGCGTTCAGTGACACACCTTTGCTTCATATGCACTTCCATGTCAGACACCATTGTGTCAGACTGCTGTTTTAGAATCATCAGGAATGATTTTAAAGCAAAAAAGTTAAGAAAAAGCTAATCTGTAAAATGATTGTGTGAAGCGGTATTAAACCAATGTTAAATCAAAAACCAAAAAGGTATGCAATCACTTCTCTAGTTTTTATTGATGGTGCTTAAGAGGTCCTTTCTTAAAGGTTGGTATCCTGCAGTGCTGCATTAAAAGCACCTGCCACTACTTTTGACTCTTCAAAGGAAAGCTGTGTAAAATAGGCAAGTAACATTTTATAAAATATTTACAGTGGAGTTCTTATGAAAGCAGGGCACTAAAAGATTATCTGACAGAAATCCAGAAGGTGCAGTGAAAGCATGTGTGAGCACAGACATTGGGAATCTTAGTTCAGCTGCTCTCAGAAACTGCCCTTTTCCCCTGAGGAACTCCTTCTGGAGTTGGATCAGCACTGAGGGCTCAGGCCTATCCCTGCACCAGGTGCTGCCTGCAGGCTGCTCGACTGGCTGCTGCTGGCACAGACATCACACTGAAACATTTCATTCTTAATCCGTGCCTTTGATAGTTCACAACATTGATCAGCAGCAACAACATCTGACCAGGGGAAACAAACTCTGGATTTCCCTCCAGGGATATGAACCACTCTAAAGGTCAGGAGTCTGGAAGAATTGCACTGAGCTAGAGAAAGGTCCTGTGGTTTTAGGCTGCTGATCATGTATAGTGAGGATGAGCTGTTGCTTGTGGCTTTAGGCCCTTGATCCCACATAGTGAATGTGAAGTGTTCGGTGTGATGCCACAACTCAGGCAACAGGACGCTGCATCATAAACAATGGGCACGCTTTTTTTCTCCACTGTATTTGCTCTTTCCCTAAAGCCTGTTCTACTCTCTGTGTTACTGAAAAAAATATTATAATGCAAGGTTGTAGGAGAGCAGATTATTCGCTCAGCTGGGATATGGAAATCCCGTTAATTTTAGAGGGTATGCTTAATAAAATTGTGTCACTGGCAGAGACATTTCCATGACATTATGCTGTGCTTATTAGACAAAGAAGACCTTTCTGCATTAGGTTCAAAGCCAGAAATTGATTTCCAAAGGAGCTGGATGCCTAACTGACTTTGATGATTTTGAAAACCTCAGTAGGCCTCTGTTTGCATCTTTTTTGCACCTAAATATCCTTGAAAATCTGGCTCAAGAGTTATAAGGATAACACAAAGGAATAATAACTTATGTTTTTCATGCCAGAAGGGTTTTACTGGCAATGAGCATCTTGATGTTACACTGGGGGAAATTAGATTTGCATGTTTGAGAGCACTGAATTAATTATAACATAAAATAAGACTTTGTTTAACATATGTGAAGAATCTGTTCTCAAATACGTTATTCCTTGTAGGGCTTAAGATAAAGTAAACTATTTTACCAAGCATAGGGAGGATGTAGATGGGAAATGGCCAGTGTTCAGTGGTTGATCAGTAGTCTAGAAAATAGACATGGAACAACCACAACAGATTGCTCAGCCTTAATGCCAAACCCATCACTACCAATTTATTTCCTTGCTGCTGTTCTTTTGCTTAAGCCTCTTAAAGTCTGCCTGTTCATTTTGTACTTCCTATGAAAATATCTCACATAATTTAAAAATAACCTTGAAGTGATTTATTTTTGACGATCTTAATGTTATGAACCAGAAAGAGAAATAGATATTTTTGGCTTCTGGGTTATCCTTAGGCAATGAGAGAAATGAATGGAATCTAGTCTATGTACAGAACTATGTGTATATTTTTTTCATGGCCTCAGGAAGACCTCAGAAGTGAAAGCTCTGTATTAATTTTTGATGGTTAGTTTCTATTCTGATGAAAATTATTTCTTTATATCAGTGGTAATACAGTTGAAACAACATGAGCTATGGGGCTGGGAAAATGTCAGTAATACTTTTTATAATTTAATTTTAAACTTGTGGCCATAATTGCAGGAAACAGGTTTTGAGTCATTTTTCCACAACTCAGGTTTTATATCCATCCATGATAAAATGACTGAAAATAAAGTTGATAGATCTGACTTAGGCAGGATTTTTCACCTTGCTTCCTCTCCTGAACATGAGCAATGAGAACTGCAAGATATAACATTTCTGACATATTCTGAAGGACTGGCAAAATCTAAAATCTCTGCTACTCTAAAAATAAAAATCCAACTTGACATAGAAATGGGGCTATTTACCACTGAAGTAGTTTTTGTGCTGAAATAGATGCACATACTGTAAACTTGGTTGTTTGCACTCAGTTTGCGCTGATGGAAATTCAGGGTCATATCTAAATGGATCCAACTTGATGAAGCATGTCTGCAATAAATTTTAGTGAAGTTTTCTGATGACCAATACCACACGTTCTAGAACAGGATGGTACATAGCCTCCATAATCTCCTTTGTATTTAGGAGGTCACTGGGTGCTTAAAAGCAGGAATTAATTTTCTCTACTGTACCTGCCACAGACAGCAATGCATTCTGAATCAGATAGTAGAAAGCAATGACAGCAGTGTGTGCAAAAGCTATATTTAAACTCATCTCTAATGCTTTGTCTTTAATTACCTTATTTTTAAAGCAGCAATTTATTTTATTGTAAATTTCATTTCAAAAGTTTATTATTTATTTGCTCTCCTAAGAGATTATTCTTTTTTATCCAAGACTTAATTACACAGATATAACAAGTGTACTGACTTGCATTCTAAAACATATTAGTATACTGTTATTAAGATGTATTTTAAGACGTAGCTTGTAAGGAATGATAACAAGAATTTCTTTATTAATATATTGAAAATCAGCGTACCCTGCAGTTTGGAAAAGTAAGGCTTGGAAAAACATTGAAAGCAGAAACTGATGGAATTGTGCAGTTAAATCAGCTGAAGATCTTGCTTGTTATTTTGAACAATTTTTTCAGTAAACAGTTTTTTTTTGGATAAAGCCTTCACAGATTAATGGCTATTTTAGGGAATGAAGCCATATTTTCACCTCTCTGGAGTAGTTCTGTGCAAGTCATCCTAGGTGGTAGAAAAGAGGTAATGTGCCTGCTTATGTAGCACTTGCTTTTGATTTCAGAGGGGAAACAAAGGAAAATGACTTCAATGGGTGGCAACATTAGATAACAGCTGCTGCTTGGCAGAAAGCTTGTTACTCTCCTTTTACCCAAGTGAAAGCACTTCTACCTTGTGCTATGGATAGGATCAGACCTCCAGCTGTAGTCTCCCAGAGGAAGAGGCAAAAGGAAATGCATTCCCCAAAACTTTCTTGCAGTTATGAAATAAAATTCAATAAGCTTGTCATTTTTATTATGCAGAGGAAGATGGGGATGACGAGAAGGACATTTTTGATGGAGCTGGCAAGAAGCAAAGGTTTCAGAGTAGAAAGTGAGCTAAGGTAGGAAAATGTTTATATTCTTAGAAATAACATGTAGTAATGTTGCTTAAAATATTTTAATGCAGTAAGTGCATTAATTCAAATGCCTGCAGTTGAAGTTTTTGCCTATGTATTTTGTGGATGTACTTTGCTCTTCCCACTGTGATGATGCTTCAGTTTTCAGTCTATATTACTAAAGCATGGTTCATTTCTGCTATCTTCTGGATAAGGAGTTAGCAGAACACAAACACTAGCAAAAATTCTTGGTTTTTATTTCTAAAATTCATGGTTTCAATTTATCTCAGGGCTGTCAGTTTTAATGTTTGCCCTTCTCAGTGTGCTGTTTCTTATGTGGAAAATAAAAAATGTAAAGTTTGAGCATGTGAATGTTTCTCATGGGATTTGTTTCTGTGCGTTTGTATAATTTCATGCAAACGATGAATAACGTCTCTACCTGATCTAAAGTAGCCACTGTTTATTTATAGGTTATTTTTATTCTAAATTTAATGGCCAATTCCTGAAATGAAAAATAAATATATGGGATGAAAAACGTGGTTGTTGTGGGGACATCTCTAGTATTCTATTGTCTGATCTTCCTCTGAGTAAAACATTTTTGCGAGGTTTGTAGTTACTGGCTCACACTTTGGTACAATTTCGGAGAGTGCTAGAGGAAAGGCCTAGGAATGAAACATCACAGGTGTTGCATTCCAGGGTGAAGATATAATCCAGTGGCAGATTTATATGGTGGTGCTTACATAAGCCCTACTCATTTTGAAGGAAGCCTTCCTCCAAATAGTACTTTTCATGAGCACTAGTTATGCAGTTTTCTGAAACCTGCATTGTTATGTAGGCTTTCTGAAAACTTGAAGGGAAACCAAGTATTGATCATATCTCTGCATCTGTTTGCATGTAGTATGCAATTAGATCTTTCCTACAAAAACTCATTTCCAGAGATTTTTCAGTCTCATCAGCTTTGAAAGACTGAAGAAGAAGGAAGGAAGAAATCATTTATAAAGTAAGATTCAAGTTGGTATTAAACAGAAATAGGCAATTAATGTCTGATACAAAATTAATTGAATTCTTGGGAAATAAAATGAACTGGGTTATTCTAAATTCTGCATTAGCAACCTGTTGGGGACTGAGTAGAGGGTTTATCTGGGCTGCTTTGACACAGAGTTATTTATTGCAAGTACTTAAGACTTTCTGTAAATTGTATGCAACTCAGGTGCTGTGTTTAATTTCACCGTAACTGCCTTCAGATAAAACAGAACTATTTAACTGTTGATTTTGTTTTTGGAAATGCAAGAGGAAATGCTAAATTTATTACATTCTGTGCCAAGAAGAAAGCACAGCTGTACAGGTACCAGAGGAAACTGGTGCACTTCAGCTGAGCAGCTGCTGCAAACATAGTGATGGCAAAGTTCCCAGATCTACAGCTCAGTACAAATACATTACATATGAATATTTTATATAAAATGAAATAAACCACAGGAAGCAGAAGTTCTATGTCTCTAACTGAATTTTTTTGTACTCAAGTAAGGGTATGACTGTTTAATTAACGTAGAACCTAGTAGGATTAAATAATAAAAATAATATTTGATAGAGAGTAACGCAATGTAGATCTGCTGTCTTTCAGATTAAAATACAGTGGGTGGAAGAGAGAAATATTTTGCTATGCTATGACATTTTTCTTCTTTCTAAAGCATAGTATAGTCAACAAATTATTTATTCCATTGGAGAGAGTTGTATGATAGTTTTCTGCGGTATGACTCTACAATTGTGGCTGGAGATTTAAGTAAGTTTGTGATTATTGGTGTGACTTGGGTTCACAGGGATAGACTAAAGCATTCTGTTGGTTTTCAGAATATAGTTTGCTTGGAATGGCTTTGCAGGCAACCTGTCTCTAGCAGTTAGCACAGGTTTTGTAGCTCTGTACTACAAGTCCATACTCACCAGCCATCTGCAGTGGTACTCTGTCTTCTTGGTGTGATTGATGGCTTAACTTCTCCAGGTGTTATGGAAGGGCTGCAAAACAATACATCGGGTCCACCCAGATTGGGCTCAAGGTCCCTTTGAAATTTCCTGTATGTGGGCAAAACTCGCTAGCATAGACTAGCAGGCTGATATGGAGTCCTGCAGGTGGAGGCTGTTGCTGTCAGGATAGTTATGTTCAAAGTGTAAGCTTATTTCTATAAAAACAAGGTCAAATAATGACACTGCTTGTCTGTATGTTTCCTCCAAGAACACTGGGAATCTCTTGCCTGTTATGAGTTAATTTTCAAACAGATTTCAGAGATATTGAGGTCCTACAAGTTACAAGTTTCTGGAGGGGATCGCCAGGATGTGCTCTCTTAAAATTTCCTACCAAATTAGTAGTTTTCTTAACTCCGTGAGGAACTTCAGCAGACTGGGTAGAAATTTACAGTTCACTCTAACTATGTTTGTAATTTTTTCATGAAACATGAACTTAGCCCCTGTCCATTCCTTCTTGGTAGAAGCTGCAGAACAGTGTCATTTTCATCATGAACTATGATGGGATTCTTTCCAAAGGTATTCTAAGACATCAAAATAAATTTAGTGTAAAAACCTTTGTGCTACTGTATTTTTAATCAATGTCCACATAACTGCTAGATAGTTTACTGAACAATAACTCAATCTGAAAATGTTATACTCCTTAAACTAGGATATCTGTTTTGTAAGAGACTGGCATCTTGGTAGTGAAGAAGTAGTCTTCAGACTGAGCACATAATTTGTAAGATTTAACTCAGTTACATGTTAAGAGCTTAATGCAAGTACATGAAATATAAATTTCAAAGAAAAATTACCAGCCGCAAAGCTTGAAAGAATGATTGTTAACAGCCTTTTTAATACTGTGTAAAGCTTTCCTTCATCGTTTGGAATCTTGAGAGGGAGGTTGTCAGGTACTGTAAAGAAGCCTTTTCATTATAATATTGCTTGTGCAAGCCAAATATTTTCAGAGTTGCAAAAAGATGTGTAATAAGATGGTATCTTACAGTAGTGCCTAAAGAAAGAAAATGCTGCACTTACAGGAGTTGTCAGGATAAAGTCTTTCCTCAAAGCAGACTCAGTAACTGGAATAGACATATTGTGATATGAAAATGCGTCTGCTTCCCACATCCTGAAATAAAATATATACAGTAATTTTCAGGAAATGCATGGTAGGTAAATATGGAAATAGCATTTTTGTAGCAGTATATGGCTGGATCCAGGAAGAAAACGACTTTTCTGTGTTTCTTGACAGTGACTCTGTCACTCATATTGTGGCTGAGAACAACTCTTACCCAGAGGTTCTGGACTGGCTGAAAGGACAGGCTGTGGGTGACAGCTCCAAATTTGAAATACTGGATATTTCCTGGCTCACAGCCTGCATGGAAGTGGGAAGACCAGTGGATTCAGAAATGAAGTATCGCCTTGTGGTAAGACAGATGTGAATGTAGTGTAAATGCAGTGTTGTTCAAAGTGAATGGCTGTGATTTACTGATTTATTTAACCTATATACATACACAATCGTATTGTGATACAATTTTAGAATTTAAATACATTTTTTTCATACAGTTATTTAAATGATTCACAGCATTAACAAGTTAAGAGGAAGACCTGCCATACCTTTCCTAACAGCCAAATATTGGTGTCTGGTAATGCTGATTTACTCGCTCTCACGTGTTACGAACTGAAATGTTATCCATCATTCCTGCAACAAGGGTGCTATTAAAGGAGAAATATCCATCCATGAAGTGCGTGCTTTGTTGTGGTACATGTGGCGTTTCCACAAATACTTTAACATCCCAGTAAATGTCCCTCTGAGAGGAATGTATTTTAATGGCCGCCTAGTAGAATACTTTGCATCTTCAAAATGATACAAAAATATGAAAACCTTTGCTCTTTGAAATGATCAGGTAACTGTAGTTGCTGAGGGACCTGTGAGGGCTGCAGAAGTTTGTGGACATACATATAAAAAGTTGGCACCATACAGTAAAATCATGATAAGAAATAAAGGTATCATTATATTGCATTATCTGTCAGTGTCAGCAGCAATTTAGAGGTCATTGCAAATCAGAGGCTGATTATTTGGCAGTGTTTGACCTAGACGTGTTGGATGACAACGCATTTTACTCTGGTCTGTATCTGACAAAACTGTGTTCTAATTTCTCAAACTGGAGTATAGTGTGAAGTGGTGATATGCAATATCCCCGGTATAGACTGTAAATAACAACCGTGTCCAATGATGCCCATGAATGCTGTGCACAGCGTGACAATAGCAGGTGCCACTGGGCCATGAAATAGGCCCTGTACTGTGCCAGGATGGCTGCCTTCCCCTGTCCTGCAAGCTCTTGAGTCTCACACTGATGAATTGGATGTGGACTGGCAAAGAAATTAATTCATGCATCAGAAGAGTTACAAGTCTGATCTAACACTCTCTGAAGTGAAGGATTCTTGCTGATTTTAGAGGGCCTAGATTAGGCTTCATGTGAATGATGACCCTGCTGCAAAGTAATAATGGGGACACCTGTGAATGCTGGAACAACAGAAGGATGCGCAGTGTGTATCTTCTTGTTAGGCATAGGATGCTTGAATATTAAGCAACAATATCCCACTGTTTTCTTCTCCATCCTTACCTTTTAAAGTATGAAATATGATTTACACTCTTCACCAATGAAAAATGTAGCTTCTGAATAGTTCTTCAGTCAGATTTAACTGGCAGAAACTATTCCCCAGGGTTTTCCACTTAAGAGTTACTGTTTACTAACACTTCAAAAATAAAGAATACATCAGATGGAGCTGTTGCTCTCAGATGCAGCATAATTCCATGACAGAGTACAATTTTATATTTGAAATCCTTCCAATAAAGTATTCTTGCAGTATATTTGCAATATTTCCAGTGAATCTGCTGAAGGGACGATATACGCGAGTAATTAACACAAAGCAGGAAAAAACCACAAAAACCTATGTAATTCCATAAAAAATCAGTTCATAAAAATACAAATATTGGTAATGCAAGAAGCAACTCTAAACAAGAAACAAATCCTAAAAATGAGCAAAATCTTTTGAATTTTGTTGAAAGTTTTACATCAGAATTTGAAAATAATCTAAAACACCTTGTTAAAAACCTATGGATTCAGGTTTCCCAGAAAATATCTATTTCCATTTTCAAATATCCTTTTCCCTTTGTCTCTCTCCAGAATGTCTCAAATTATACTAAAGCTTCTTTTTATTTTTAATTTAAATTAATAAGATAGATTTTCTTTTGTATAAAAATGTCCTTTTGGAATGCTGCAAGAGCAGACCATTGCTATACTTCAACACTTGCTCTGCAAGTACAGGTTTTTATTTTTATTGAAATATTAAGATTTAATGCTCATAAATGTAGAGTGCAGTAAGCAAGCTGATGACAGCTGTAATGTGAACTTTAAAACTATATAGTGGCTGCCAAGTAATAAACATCTTTGTAAAGCAATCAAGGAAGGAAAAGATTCTAGAATTTCAGCAAATTTAAAAATTTTAATATTGCAACATCATTGTGATGTTTTTCTCTGCCTTAAGATGAAAGGACTGAAGTAAATTTTAATTTTCTTTTTAAGTACCAAACTAAGTTTTTACGTAATTTAACTTAATTGGAGTTTCAGTGAAGACAAATTTGGTCCATTGTGTCAGTCTAGTGCAGAGTGAAATGAAAGTAAATTAACACACCTTTAACTCAGGCTATCATGAAGGTTTTGAAGTAAAAGAAAAGGACTGCTGTAAGTGAATGTCTTGGATGAAATTTCATTACAGGTAGGTTGAAGGTAAAAATTTCCATTAATATCAATAGCAACAAGATTTCATCTTTCAAGTTTTGTAGTAGCCTATTTGGAAGATGTTTTTCCTCCAGGACACTTGTTTTAATGCATTGTGAAGAAGAAATGTCCTTCTCCATGCAAAACAAGGGGAATGAAGTCAGTGTTACAGATCATTAACTAATATATTAATTATAATTGTCATTATAGTGCACCTTTATCTGATTGTGAATGATTGGAGAGATGCTCTGGTGTTAAAATGATTTATGTAGTATAAAAGGCTGGGTGACAAAATATAGCTTGGTCTGAGTCCTTGATGGTTCATTCAGTTACAGTTGACTTTTACAGTCAGTAGCCACCACTTAATTTCGCAAGCTGTGGAAGTGTGGTAGCTGGCCGTCTGCTTCAAAGAGAAATAAAAATATTTCTCTACTTGAGGATTGTCTTTATCACACTGAACAAAGAGAGATCTTCCCCACTGCAAGCAGATGGATATTCTGGTCAGTAACCTGAGAGGAGCAACAAAGGCTTTGTGAGGACATCCCAATATTAGAAAGTAGTGCTGCTTCCTGGATTATGGAAAAGAAGGAGTTAAGAGGGAAGCTTTCAGGTTGATTTAAAAAAAACAAACAAACCAAACCACCAATGGACAAACACACCAACCTCAGGAATAGTTCTATGCTATGACTGTCTCTTCGCCTTTTCCTCACTCAGAACCAAAAAGTTTGTTTTTATCTCTTCAGTTCATTATTATTTTCTTCTTTTTTTTTTTCCCTTTTCATTTCATTTGAAAGGCAAACAGACCTATTTCCTTAAACAAAGGATCTCCCTACCTATTAGGAAAAGGTACCACATATTCAATCCCCTGCTGTATCATGTGTCAGGCAGCTCACATTTAACGTTTTCCTGAGTGTCTCACTCTATTGCCCTGTGAAAGAGAAGAGGCTGTAACTAATGGAAGAAATCCTTCATACTGACAAGTTAGAGTTTCCCAGAAAATAAAAAGAAACTTAACAACTAGCTGCCTTCTCTTCATAAAATGCTGGATATCAGCAGACTTTATTATTTGATCAATGCTGTCTGGACTTCACAAAGCTGCTGACTGTTGAATAATGTGGCCTGACGCAGTCTGTAGCATCTGCACACCTTATTCACTACTGCTACGTTTTTCCTCTTTGTTATTTCTATTATACTTCAATAGTTTTGTGATTTTTTTTTAAATTGTCTTGGCAAAGGGCAAAGTAATCCCCATAAGATTAATTTTGCACCTAAGCCTCTCTGCTGTAAAAAATTAATGCTGACTTTCTTACTTCTGCCATGTGGGAAATGTCACTGTGCAGGAATGCCAGTGGCATCTACAGTTACAGCAGCCTGGACGTGGGGTGTAAGCACTGACTAGATCTAGGAAGCAAGCTGCCTGTGTGTTTGGATGTTTTTCAGTGGCTGGCCCTCTGTAATTTACCATAAATTTCTCTTTAGTATAATAGAGATATTTGAAAAAATACAAATGATTTTTAATGCTTGTGTTTTTCTTTTATATATCATACTACAAATTATTTTGAGGTAATGTGAGTTTCCAGAATTGCTTGTACTATGCTCCAGTTTACACTGGACTAAATTTTAGGATTGTCCGATAATCTGTACAAATGATATTCTCCCATCTGTTCTTCCCACTGATAAGCAATATATGTCCTATTTTGCTGATGATAGGAGATCATCTCTGTGGTTCTTGGGCAGGCATCAAAATATTCCCTACAAATCACATTAGAGCAATTACAGTTTGCTAGACATTTTTGCTGTTGATTTCTATCCTGTGTTTCTTCTATTCTTTATATAATCAAGACCTGCTAATTAGAAGCATAACCACTGCTGATTAAGAAAAATGCTTGGATATCTTTGCTAGGGCAGGTGCAGGATCTTCGTGCCAGTCTATCACCCTCTTAAATACATAGTTACTGCATTCATTTTTTAATTCTCAATTATTATTAGCCAGATAATGCTACATATAGGCCTATTCTTAGCTAGTGTGTCTAGATCTTAATGAAAATAACAGATTATTATATATTCCATTCAGTAAAATGCTGTTCAGTCTTTTCAGCTGGCACTGTCATTTAAAGCAGTGTATTAGCTGCAATCAATCAAAGTTTATATGATTTAAAATCAATTGTAAAGTATAATTCATTAAGGTGTGCAGGAGTGCATGAGTAGTGCTGTTGTTTCTGACCCAAACCCATTTTGGTTATTCCTGAGAGTGGTCTTACGCATAAAATAACTTCCTTCCTTTCAGCATATACTATGAAAGCTGCCATACAACTTCTTCTGCCACTCCTTCAGCTGTGCAAGCATGTGCCTTTTGTGTGTGTGTGTGAATACTATTATTTAACTGCTCTGAATCAAATACAAAGCCAATTTAGTGTGAAATTATATGTTGTGTGTGTAGAGGGTGCATGCACATATTTAAAGGTTTGCCTAGCACAGATGTTATCTTTATGCGTGCATTTCTTTTGATGAAGGGAAGAAAGGGGTCATCATTCAGTTGTTGGGGTGAACATTTTCTCAGTGTATCCGTGTGAATTTTTTTCTCATTGAACCATTTCCCTGTGGTTTTTGGATAATACAACGCAGTATATTTCTGACAGATCTACCAAATCTTTTTAGACAAAATGACAAATAGCAAAAAACCCACAGAAATGCTGAGAACTTTGGGAGTTTTCAAAATACTTGAGATTTGAGTACTTCTTCTGAAAGCAAAGGAATTAAAAGACTGGTCACATAAAGCATCAGAAAAGCTGCTGCCAGGTTGTCTTTTTCCAGTTGCTCACAGATCAGGACACATGCACACTGAGGACTCGTTTTCGCCAGTGGGGATGTGACTCTGCATATCCTGCCTTTCAGCAGAATTCCCTTCACACCTCACAACAGAGTCTCCTGAGGTGAATGGTCCACAGACTTTTTGTTGATACTGGTCTATTTTGCACAAAACACAGTTAGGAGAAAAGAGAATGAACGTGTTGGTGGCCTGGTGGTTAAAAAACCCTTCCATTGAAGATTTCACACCTGGCACCTTTTCTTTGTTCAGGTGAACACCTGAAAATAATGTCTGAGTTGGATCAATATGTCTTTTTGTCAACTACAGAATTTAGATGCAGATCAAAAAAGTCAATTATTTATCTTCATTTTTTTTCCTTCCGTGAGTAACATCCCTGATTTTATATCAAATCATCTAGTGTTTTCTGGAAAAACATTTCTTTTCTTTCAACCTTATCTACTTTTAAACTCTTGTAGTTTTTCAATTTTACTGCAGTAAATGGCAGCGCCATTGAAAACTCTCTGCAAGAACTGACCAGGAAAAATGAGAAGTTCAGGTAGTCAACAGAAAAATTTTAATGTCATTGGAGCTTAAGTGATACTAAATGCTTTCCCTAGGAAATTGGTAAGAACCTAATTATTCTGTAGCTGTATTAAAGGGTATATATTTCAGGCTCAATTAATGGTTTTTTTTTGGCATTTTAAGCTATTTGACTGTTTTCTTATTAGGAACAAGCAGAGCAGCATCCTTCTCTGAAAACACCTGAACTGGAAGTGTCATCATTTACTACAAGCAAGGTATCCCAGTACTCATGTCAAAGGAAGACAACATTAAGTAATCTCAACAAGAAATTCACAGTAAGTCATATTTCATCCATGAAGGAAAACAAACTGAGATAAATAAAATAATTAATACATCCATACTATCTAGGTATATCTCTATATATACATACTATATCTATCTCATCAAATTCATGAGTTAAGAAGCACAATCATAGCAATAAAAAAAAGTAATAAATCTGCCATATTTAAATTAAAATTGAATGCTAGCTTAGTTTCATTCTTTGGGTATTGCTGAAAACATTGGGAATGTTTAAATATGCAAGTAGCTTGTAAATGCATATATATTTATTTTAAAACAAATGATAGAATAACATTCTGAAAATATCTTTTGGTCGTGCATTTTATTTCACAAGATGGAAGTGGTGATAAGCAAATTTTGCTTTTGGTCAATGGTACTTCGTAATTTCTTTGTTCCTTTCTCTTTTACCCGAGTATTCAGTAATTCCAAGGGTATGCTTCAGATTTCCACAGTTACTTAATTATGAAAACAGACTGGTATAATTACTTTTACATGACAAAAACAAAAAGTACATTGTTCATTTAAATAGATACCTTACTAACTGTAGTATATCTTATTTAATGCTCTTATCATTACACAGTTCAGTAGGCATGAAGAGCCTGAGTCATATGGTCTAAATTCCTCTTAAGTTATGGTGTGTAATGGCTCCTCTTGACTGTGTCTAAGCAGTTGGTGATGACTAGTCAATAGGAAACATTTGTCACAGAGTCCCCAATGTAATTTAGTCTGAATAAATCTGGCATATATTTCAACTATAATAGGAAACTCTTCTTCATCTCCCTAAGTTTTATTATTTATTTTGTTATTATTTATAACTGTCATGCTAGATTTTGTGTGTGACTATAAATACATACAAGTTATACAAATTAATGTTATTTGTAAGATAACATCAGATAACGAGAAAAAAAAAAGGTTACAATGTAAATATTATGAACCCTGGGAATTCAGAACTAACACTAAATCTAGGAGTAATTCCAAAATGTCTTGATCTGCAATGCACAGTTTAAAATTAACCTGAATTTTACTTTGTGGTGATTCTTTGAAATAATCGTCAAGTATACCAATTATATAATAGCGCTTATGATGCCCAAGTAGACAAAACTGTTTCATTAAAAAATTTCCCTTTTTGAGCAACTTGATCAGAATGTGATCCTGCTTTGATCACGAGTTTGGACTAGAACTCTAGTGAGGTCCCACTCAACTCCAATGATTCCAACATTACCAAAACTGCTGCCAGTGATTACTGTGTCTTGCCTCCTGCTGAAAAGACAAGGTTGGGTATTACTGTTATTGTTTAACCTTCTGAAAGTAGTAATTCCTTTTCACTGTTTACAAAAATCAAATTCATGCTGCTGTAAGGGAAGATGTAAAATGGCCTAAAAATTCTCTAAAATATGGCATTCGTGATGAGGTAAAAGTGCCTTATTTCAACACTTGCCTAAAACAACGGAATGTGGTAGTCCTTTTGAAAGTGAATGGCTCTTTGCTGAAGTTTCTGTAATAGGACATTATTTGTCAGTCCATTCAGAAGGTAAAAAATATGATTGTGATGAATAATGACCACGTACAGTGGCTACTCCTAGAAGAAGCGAAGGTGTAGCGATATTTCTGGAAAATGGCATTCCTTTTATGATGATACATTTAAAAATTAAGAGAACAGATATTAAAAATAAAATTTACTTGCAAGTTCTTACATTATTTTTCAGTTTTCAGATAGTGGGTACTGTAACTCTGGGGAATATGTGGCTTGTCTTTAAGTTGTTGAATTCCTGAAATTAGTCCAAGATTCACGTCAAACTTCAGTGGAAAATTGTGATAAGAGCAACAGATTTATTGAGTGGTTTCTGTTATGCTTGTGTTTCAGCAGAAAGGCAGTCCCAAAATTACTTCCAGGTTTATCATTGCAGCAGCCTTTATGTCAGATTATAACTTGTATTTGATGAATAAATTTAGCTTAACACGTTAGGAGGACTGCATTTCAATAATTAAAAAGCTGAGACTCCCTTCAGATATCCTAGATGTCAAACATTTCTGAATCTGGGTAGAAATCAGGTTTTGTAGTGACAAAGATGGCTGTTTTTCATTCTTCTACTTTGAGAGAAACTGCTCTGAGTTCATGTAGTATTTTATTTTTGAAGGTGGCACTGAACAAGTTGATAATGCCTAACTACCTGTCTAGCACCTGCATCTTGAAAGTCACAGTGTAACTCATTAGGACTGTTGCACTATTTCGTCACCAGCAAAGCTTGTAATGACAACTGAAGGCCTAGGAGTTTATGGGCTGCAAGAGACTGCCCATTCCCTGGAGACCTGCCAGTTTGTCTGCATAATGTCGCAGGATATTGGCTTCCATTTTTGCTGTTGTTTTGTGGATTTTGTATTAGACCTGTAATTCATATTCTTGAGTAGAATTGTTCCAAAAGATTTTTCAGTGGAAGCTCTTAGCAAATGCACTGAAGCATTGGTATAATTCACTTGTGTATGCTGTGGACAGCCAACCATTAAATGACAGATTTTTCCTGGCTCAGTGCTGTACATCCCAAAAATTAGATCCACTCAGTCTTGAATTATGTTTTGATGATAGTATTTTTTTATAACAACTTCATATTTTGAGACAGAGTTGAGAGAGAGTTCAATTTTATTAGAGATTTTCTGTTTTCTTCTGTTAGCTTGGAAATTCTGGTTTTTGATATTGCCTAGTAGAGGGGCACAAAGGTATTGTTTGCTTATGCATTCCTCGGTGAACTCACAGTTTTTCCTTTTACTGGACTTTGCCCTGATACTCTATCAAATTCTTTTGAATGAGTAGCAGTTAGGTTTGAGAAAGTGTTGTATTTACGTCTGACATCTTTTTGTCTCTTCATAAAGGCAAGAGGACGGTAACTTATATGCTAGTGTGGCAGTGATCTGCATACAGCAGGGCATTGCATATGATAGTTTCTTGGGAGAGACATGCTGAAGACTTGAATGCTGGAGATAAAACTGTAGTTAGTGATAAGTTTTTTTTGTAAGTCAGAGTCTATATATATTTCATAAGTGGAAATACCATTTATGAAAATCAAATGGCAGAGGGATTTGGTGAGATACGAGGACAGTGACGTGGTTTAGCACGTGTTAAATTTCTATGTTCAACTGTCTCATGTTTCCTTTATAGTGTAAGATCCAGGGAATAACTTACAGGAAGTTGTAGCAAATCAATTTTCTGTCATAGAAGAAGCTACAGAAGGATTGGCAAAAAATGGTGCAGATTTTCATGACTATGTTCGGTATGAAGCAAATCCCCACCCAAATTATTATTTCAAGCCTTGAATAGTGCTGCAAATCCCTTTGTTTGTATAAAAGGTGGATGAAATATGTCAAACTACATGTCAAGGACAAGAGTGTGGCATTGTGTGGCAGCTTATGGAAGGCAAACTCCCTCTGATTTGTGGAGTCTCATGCATTTTTGTGCCACTGTGCCACACATACTGTGACCTTGTGATCCACAGCTTAGAACGTACTGCTGCCATGGCATTACTGATTTGGATGATTCAGGAGTGCACCCGAGTATGTAGCTTGGACTGTAGCTGTTCAGATGAATAAAGATGGAAAACAAAAGGGCAAATCATTTCACCCAGAGTTTGTACAGTAACATGTTAATCTTATGTTTGCCTTAAACATTAGTGCTTTTCTTTGGTAATGTTGTAACATTACTCTCTCTGTTTCATTTGTAAATAGCCATTCTCCCCCTATCCTGCTGAAAATACACACTTGGTGGCTGCACTGTGTTTTCACACGGTAAAATAAATGGAGTCATTCTGCTTTGTGCAAGGGGGTTTGTTGGATTTGAATATTAATACCAGACTGCAACAAAATTCAGAAAGACATTCTTATGTGAAGAAAATGCAATCTAATTCTTACAGAAGAAACTAATTAAATCGAAGGCAAATAGTTCTGTGATTTTAAGGCTTATTGCTAATGCTACTGAGTGTTACTCTACATAGGCTGTTACTCATGGTAATGAGAACGCAAATGTTTAGCATGGGAAAGATGCCTGTTTTTCTTTCCATTTTGCTAGAGGAAAAAAAGTAATCCCTATTTTATTTTCTCTTCTTTTTATACCTAAAAAAATACACATCAGTTATGCCAGTGGTTCGAGCATTTATTATTATTCCATTTTAAGTCAGATCTCAGGAGAGTCTAATGAACTTGGAAGTTCTGTAGGTAGAAAACGACTAACTGAATACACGCTAAATAACGTACTGTCTTACTGACGTAACTTACTTCAATAACGAAGGGCTCAAGAACCCTAGTATCATGAATGTTTTGATGCACATTATGCTACTTCTGTTATTCTGTCTCTCAGCTCCTTTGTTTCTCCAGTTGATGTAGCATGACATGGTAAAATCTTTGGACCTGGGCAAATATTGGGCTTTTCTGTTCAGTTCAGAAAAATCAGAGAAAAATAAATTCAGATGGTAACAAAATTGATCATTTTATTTATATGGAAATTCTTTTAGTTAATTCTACATGTTGACTCAGATTTTTGAATTCTCCTTGAAATAAGAACTTGAAATGATTTATTTTGGTTCTCTGTGTATATAATGTATATACAGACACTCCGTGTTTCTTCTCTTTGGCTCTTGAAATTAGAATTAACAGTGGAGAAAACTAGAAGAAAATTATTTGAATGTCTTGGTCACTCTAAATCTCCTTTAAATCTCTTTGGTCAGCCCAAAACATGGGCAACAGCAATTTTATGAGAACTAGAACCCACCCTATGGGTTTACAACTTACTAAATAAACTTGAAGCGTTAAACAGTGAATGAGAGAAAAAACAATTCAATTCAAATTGCTACTCTTAATACGATAGTATAGGTAGTAAGGTATAATGTGGGATTTCTTTTTTTTTTTTTTCTTTCTTTCTTTTTTAGTTTAGCACAGTTAAATATTTAAGTGTGTATCTCCTTGGTGGGTTAAGTTCACCTCTACATTACTATGATTCTGTTTTTTCCATTTGTGCTGCAGTAGCACTTGCAGGCTCAAGTAAGACAGGGGTCTTTTTTTAAAGGGATGCTGCACATTGTAAAAGACAATTCATGCCCTGGAGAGTTCGCAGCCCTAGTAGACAGCAAATGAAAAATAGCAAGGGAAACAATGGCAGGGAGGTCTGAAGCAGCTTTCCATGTTCCCAAGGCAGAAGGACAGTGGATACAGCCATGGAAATAAGGCAAGTGACATGCCCCTGAAGCTGGAATGCTTTACTTACTAAATATAGATTTAAAATACTTTATCCAAATATCTTCCATCTTATATTTTCCAATTTAATAATGGAAATGTCTGTTCTTACAAAACTTTTAGACAGGTTGTTAAGAAATTTTGCAAGTAGCAATGGAACTGATCTGAGAGTCTTATTGTTACAAGAAGGATATTATGAAGCATAACCTGGAACTATTAACTATTTTTGCTTTCCTGAAATGTGAGTGGTCTCATATGCTCTGATAATCATTTTCAACATGAATGGATTCGTTCTTCAGGAGACAGAAAACAGCATAGCATTAAAAGAATTTTTTTGAGAATCATTCTAATATATCAGTTGATAATCTTGTTCCATGTTTTGATTCCACTGTGATTTCTAGCTCTTATAATCTAATATTTTAATGTGCAAGTTGCTTACTCATGTTTTTGCATTTTTTATATTTATCTTAGGACTTAAGTACTAAATGTTAAATAACCTTCAATATTTCTGTCAACATATCCAGCCTCATTACTTTTAACATAATTCATCAAAATCCTTTTGTACTTTTGCATCTGACCAGTATTTATCTGGAAGCCCATTCCATCCCCAAATATTTCCATAGCCTAAGTCTCATTCACACACATTTCTGTTTCAGGCACAGATGGACCATTTTTTATAAATAGCTTTCAAAATAATAAAAAGCTGAAATGTAGCTTAGCTATCTTTCACATCTAATTAAAGCAGTCTCTACAGAATACTCCAAGGCTATGAAAATCCTCCATGTTAGAAATCTTAGAGATTTAGTTTCCTTTTGAAACTGGTATTTGTTAAACAGGCAACCTGATTATTCTGATTATATCTGATAAAAAAGCTGGCAAGGTGCTTGCTGTATAAAGTTTAGAATAACATTAGGGGTTAATGGCTTTCCTTTTTTTATATCACCATGGATAGATTTCATGGCTTATCTTATATAATGCAAGCTTTTTCTCAGCTAATGTAGGAATTCCATGTGCTTTCCCCACCTGGAATATTATTCACTATGTACTAAAGCACTGAATAGGCTGCCACTCCATTTGGAGATCAGTTACTTTTATTTTATTTTTTAAGCAGAAAGATTTTATCAAAAAGAATGTCAAAAGCAGTTTTATGTAAAAAGGCAGATTTGTAATTAATTGCAGCACTTGCAGGGAGTGTTTTGTACAGGGAATAGTGCACATTCAGTACTATTTAATTGTTTATTTAAAATAGCTTAATGAGCTCTGGGAAGGCAGGAAAACACTGAATAATGCAAACTAGAATGATAAAAATACTTTGATTATGTTTTCTCATTGACTGGCTGTCAACAGTCTCTGAGTAAAATAATAATGTTCAATAACGGTGGGGTACAGCTTTCCTGTAAACTGCCCACACACCAGTAGAAAGGAGCTAGTACTGCTCTAAAACAGTGATGCTGGTGTATGCAGACACATTTATCATTATGGCTGACTCTTCAGCATAGAATATGTCTGTTTAAATGCCCACAAGAGTCCTACTACTGGGAGTGAGAAGAAGCTTCCACAGACTTTTCAAGTTTCCTGATCTAGAAGATGACTTTCCTAGTCTGTAATTACTGCATCCCACTGAACAAGTACTTACAAGAATTGTTTCCTGTGTGCGTGTTTGTATAGATTATTTAAAAGGAGGCAACTACTCTAAGTTTTTGGCTCTATCCCTGGTTAATGCTAGTGTCAACCTGCACTGAGATATTTGTTACCAGCCATTCCTTTCTTGAGCATTCACTATAAAGAGAGAACAGGAAAAGCAACTGTAATTTTGTGAGTGGAAATGTAAACCTCGCTTGAAGAAAAAGTAGCATCTTAGGAAACTAGGAATAGTAGTATCTACAAAGATACTTTCCTAAATAGTAGGAAAGATTCTTTGAAACTGGTAAAGACTAAAAAGATTAAGAACTTGAAAGAGCACCCGAACAAAATAAACACAACAGCATAGGAAAACTCTGATCCCTTTGATTCTGTGCTCCAGAGGGCTAGCTGAAGAAACTCCCAGATTTTGCACCTTGCTGAATGGCTCTCTATTCCAAGATGTCTGTCATGAATTGTTATGAAAATGGAATTGCACTGCTCTTATTAAGCTGGCAAATAAGTGTGCAGCTAAGTTTAGGATTCCTTTGGTGAGATGGACAACTCATGCCCAATCTTCAGAGATTCTTGACTACTTAGTAATTCCTTAATCACAAGGACTTAATTATTTCTTTCATAGTATCATAGAATTAGCTGGGTTGGAAAAGACCTTCAAGATCATCCAGTCCAATCATCCACCTACCACCAATAACCCCACTAAACCATGTCTCTCAACGCTATATCTAAACGTTTCTTGAACACCTCCAGGGATGGTGACTCCACCACCTCTCTGGGCAGCCTATTCCAGCGCCTGACCACTCTTTCAGAATAGTAGTACTTCATAATGTCCAGTCTAAATCTCCCCTGGTGCAACTTGATGCCATTCCCCCTTGTCCTGTCGCTAGTTATAAGAGAGAAGAGGCTGACCCCCAGCTCACTACAACCTCTCTTCAGGTAGTTACAGAAAGCAATGAGGTCTCCCCTGAGCCTCCTCTTCTCCAGACCGAACAATCCCAGCTCCCTCAGCCGCTCCTCATAAGGCCTGTGCTCCAGACCCCTCACCAGCTCTGTTGCCCTCCTCTGAACACGCTCCAGGGCCTCAATGTCTTTCTTGCAGTGAGGGGCCCAAAACTGGACACAGTACTTGAGGTGGGGCCTCACCAGTGCTGAGTACAGAGGGACAATTACTTCCCTACTCCTACTGGCAACACTATTTCTGATACAAGCCAGGATGCTATTGGCCTTCTTGGCCACCTGGGCACACTGCTGGCTCATGCTTAGCCAAGCATCAACCAACACCCCCAGGTCCGTTTCCTCTACTCAGTCTTCCAGCTACTCTGCCCCAATCCTGTAGTGTTGCCTGGGGTTGTTGTGGCCAAAGTGCAGGACCTGGCACTTGGTCTTGTTGAACCTCATCCCATTGGCTTCAGCCCAGAGATCCAGCCTGTCCAGATCTCTCTGTAGGGCCTCTCTACCTCCAGGCAGATCGACACTTCCTGCCAGCTTGGTGTTGTCTGCAAACTTACTGAGGGTGCTCTCAGTGCCCTCATCCACGTCATCAATAAAGATATTGAAAAGGACAGGCCCCAGCACCAACCCCTGGGGAACACCACTCATGACTGGTCGCCAGCTGGATTTAACTCCATTCGCCACCACTCTCTGGGCCCGGCCCTCCAGCCAGCTCCTTATCCAGCAAAGAGTGTACCTGTCCAAGCCACAGGCTGCCAGCTTCTCCAGGATAATATCGTGGGAGACAGTGTTGAAGGCTTTGCTGAAGCCTAGGTAGACCACATTGTCACGGTATTATCTAAGGGTCTGCGTCTGTGACAAGGGGGACAAGCCCGAAAGAAAAAAAAACAAGAAAAGAGGAAGGAAAGAAAAGAAAAATTGCCAGCGAGTAGGGGCCAGCCCCCAGGCCGTCCGGTGGCTAAAGCAGCAGAGAAGCCGTGGAGCCGCAACCTGGGAAAACAAAGGGAAGAGGGGAAAAAAAAAAAGCAAGGGACTCGTAGGCGGATCTAACACACACACACAAAAAAAACAGTGGCACCAATCTGAGGAGGAACAACCAACTTTACTAAATATATAAAAATGAGGCTAGTAGAATTATATTAGAGAGTTTACAGGCTGAAAATCTTACACAGTAAACTGCAGGAGGACCACGTGCTTTCTCCGCCGGGCAGGAAGAAACAGACCCCTGCGTCTCCCACGCGGCTTCACCCCCTCCCCTCCAACGCGAAGACCCCTGGGGAGTGCACCTCCTCCCCTCCCCCTCAGAGGGCCACACCAAAAAAGGTAGTCTGCAGTAACCAGGGAATTAACTCTTTAACTGCCCGTACCTTACATGATGTAATGATGTGGAATACCGACAACAAAAATCACAAAACCATAACACACATCAACAGCCTTTCCCCCGTCCACCAGACGGGTCACTTGATCATAGAAGGAGATCAGGTTGGTCAAGCAGGACCTACCCTTCACAAACCTATGCTGGCTGGGCCTGATCTCCCAGTTGTCCTGCAAATGCCATGAGATCTCCCTCAGGACAGTGTGCTTCTGCTGATTCTTTAACAATCTTGATTGGTGAGTGTTCACTCAGAAGGCAGAACCTGATTTGTTTCAGGAAAGTCTTCACTAGAACCAATCCAGCTAAAGAGAATTGCATGTATGAGCTCTCCCTTCTTCTTCTATAGGAGGAAATATTTATTTCAGTAGGGGAGCTCCAGAGCAGGTCAACATTCGCATAAATGTCTTATTAATAGCTATCACACAGTTGATAAATTAGATGCAAAGAATCGGAGAACAATAAGAACAAATCACCCTTAAAGGGAATACAAAACTCAATAAAATGCTCGCTTCAGTATTTTCATAGCATTTTCTACAGATGTGAAGAGAAGGATGCAGAATGCTTTATCATGGTAGCACAGAAGAAAAAGAGAAAGTGAAGTGTTTTTGTTCAGCTGAGGTACCTATTTCTTCTAGAGACATATTGTCAAGCCAATTGAGATCTCAGGTTTTTCTCTGTTAAGAGGAAAGCTTTGCAAAAACTAGGGTCAGTAGATGCATTTTCCTCAAAGCAAAGCCTTTCTTTTACTTTGATGATACCATGCTGTTAACAGTCTGAACAACACAATGTATCGGATGATCTGTTTTTCTGGAACTCACCAAACTGAATAAAATGTAACAGGTAAACAATCTACACTCATTGTGAAAAGCATATTTAATTTTAAGAAGTTTTTCTGTTTTAATATTCTAAGAGCTCAAGGATGGTTTTGTTGTTGTTGTATAGATCAGGCTCCATTCCTTTGATGCAGGATCAGAAATGCTATTCTCAACTCTGTGGATGTAACGACGGAATCACTTCACTGGGTTTGCCATCATGTCAGCGAGTGGGGTTGGAACTGACTCCACTTCACCTGGAAGTATTATGCATGTAGTGTTTTGGATGCCCAGGGCCTGTAACTTGTTTCTTGGCTTTATCTTCCAATATAAAGCACATTATTGCAACAATAAAAATCAAAGTGAAACCCAAGACTTTTAAAAACAATACAAAGATGAATTTAATTACCAGTTAATTACTTACCCGAGGGCAGGAAAAATCTGTTTAATCTTTTCCATTCCTACTATTCATTACAGTCATTGTTTTAGTAAGTCATCTGCTGTCTCCTGGTATCTGTATCACAGGATGATTGCTCATCATTATTCTTAAAACTTTTCTGAAGAGCTTCTTGGACTACAGCTTAGTGGAATGTAATTGCAGGCAAATGCACACCGACAGCCACTTCTTTATTATTTTGTAATGTATTGGTTAAAGAATCAACAGGAGTAACCTGAAAGACAGGAAGGATACTCAGCAGCTCATAAATATAGCAGGATATACGGTGCTTTCAAGACTTGGATCAGCTTGCTACTCTTGAGAATCTGATGAGTAAGAATGGGATCTCCTGCAGGGATGCCAGACCCTTTGCCGTGCAGGAGCTTCAGAAAGCTCCCTAATCGCATTTGTTTATGGTCTGCAATTAGCCTGTTCAGTGCCATCTGAATGGTGCACGGGGTCATCCCTAACCAAGAGGTGTGGGATTTTAGATTTATATTTTGAACAGCCAAAGTCTCTTCTGGGTATGCTACACTCAGAAAATCTCAGAAGAAACCTCTTAATTTTGTACCCTTGGAAAAAAATTGAGGTTTTTTTTTGCAAAGCTTCATTAAGAACTTGGTCTTCCAGCTTCTAATCAGCTGGAAGCCTTTAGAAGTTCTTACCTTAGAGTGAGTATATAATGATGCTGAATTTTTGTGATGAACTCCATCTTTTCACACTATCATAAATAAATCTTTCTTGAATTAGCATACAAAGTAACCCTTCTAAGGATTATATTGAATACTTTAAGATTTCACTAACTTTGTTTCTACCCCTTCTCTCCCTTCTCCCAGGATGCCTTTGAGATATTGGCTGAAAATTATGAATTCAAAGAAAATGAAATATTCTGCCTGGAATTTCTAAGAGCAGCTTCTGTGCTGAAATCTCTTCCATTTCCAGTAACCAGAATGAAAGATATACAGGGGTTGCCCTGCATGGGAGACAGAGTCAGGGATGTTATTGAGGTAACACACCTCTGCATTTGCAGCCAATTGATCCTTTTACACATCTACCTCTAGAGGTCACAGAATGCAGCACTGATATTTGTATGTATTTACTCAACTGTATGTATTTCCTTTAGTAACAATATATTATCCTTGATACTAGGAATTCAGTGATTCCTTGAATCCTTTCACAGTAACATAAATTTCTGAAACAGAACGCATTCTCTTATTCAGAAGTTAAATCATGAATAAATACAAATAAATAATGCAATGTGAGACTTATATGGCATTTTTAAGGATCCACTCTGATTTGAATGTGGCAGTTAAACCATGATAGTTTTGCTCATATAACATCTGCCCTTGGGAACATCACTTTTCTCACCTGAATGCTTTATTGGAAATACAATTTCTGCCAAACTGGTAAATATTTTAGTACTTTAATGTTAAATCCTACCATGCTCTGAATTATATCAGAGCCTTTTATCTAGGTGAAGGATGAACTTTACATTCTTATAGAAACTTTGAGAATTCCCTGCATTTTTCTTTAGTTCTTGGCCTTTTCAGGACCCTACATCTCAGGTACTGTTATTGCAACAGGAGCTGATCAGAGAGTCTCCAGTGCCTGCAGAGGTCATTGCTGGGTGTTGTGATTCACTCCAGCTCCTATTCTGCCTCACTCCACCAGTTAAGAACGCAGCCTCTGAAGAGCTCTTTGTGCCTACTACCTTAGGGTTGGGAATTCAATTACAACCTTACAGAAAGCAGAATGATTTTTGTTGTTATAAAAATGTCTTGTTTTTCTCATTTTGTTTGTTTTATTTTTTCCATTTTTTTTATCAGAGAGGTTGAAGGAGCTGTACATTCAAGAAAAAAGATTTGGTTTTAAAATACTTTTACTGTTAAGAGAAGTAAACTCAAGAAAATTATGAAATTTAATTTTCATAGTAACACATTGATAGCTTATGATAAATATCTATTTTCTGGCTGTGAATTTATGAGTAAATAAGTACTGTGAAATTCATTCTGTGGTCCAAGTTTCTCCTTCATCCTTCAGTAATTTTCTGTCTCAGAAAGGATTGCAGATTTTAATCCTGATGGAATAAAACAATGCGCTTGCTAAATATGCTCTCATTGTTTTTACAGATTGATAAGACTTTTCATTAGATTGTTTCATAACATCTTGATTTTAAAAATAATGCTTCTATCTGTTAGGAGATTATTGAAGAAGGAGAGAGTTCTCGAGCTAAAGACGTATTAAATGATGAACGATACAAATCGTTTAAGGTAAATCTTTGAGGTTTGTTACTGTTGTTGAAAATTGAGTATATTTCCTTCTGTTTAGTAAGGAGCTTACTAATTGACACAACGGTCTATTTTATAATAAAGAAATATCAAGTGTAAATAAAGAACAGATCTTGAATAAAGAGAGCATGGAATAACAGTGAAATTAGCTCCCTTTGTAGTCAGTATGCTGCATATGCTGCTGCTCTTAAGCTTGAACTAAACAATCACTTTTTTCCTTAAAACAAATGTAACATATTCTCTTTCTTTTAAGTTTAATACAGTGTTTGTTTTGGCATTATTCCCTCTCCCCCCATTGTGTTATTGTGATAATACTATGCCACTTAATTCTGGTATTAAGAGAATGCTAGATAAAGTAGATGATTCAGATCGATTTTAATTCTCTTTTGTGTAAAGCAAAAGAAAGAGGACTTGGAGGTATTTCTTTGTCAGGCATCTTGTTGGTTCAGAATCCTGTCACATTTCTGTATAGTTACAGGAAATCTAGAAAATAAATACTGCATTTCCCATTTCTTAAATATTCTCCACTGGAAACGTATCTTTTCAATTTTATCTGCAGTTTTAATATCTAAAAATATCCTCTGTGTTTTCAGAAAAAAAAAAATCAGAAGGAGAATAAAAGGAATGGGACTGTTTAATTCCCCCCTGTATTATTCACTTCAGCTATTTAAAGGCACTTTCATTCCCTCTGAAGCATAACAGTGATATGAAAGGACATTCAGATACGGTAATAATGGTCAGAAAAGAGGTGTAGATCCTCATATGTAGCAGGATTCAGGAACCAGAATTACTTATTAATGGTAGTAAAAATTGAGGATCAATAATTGTATATTGTATTTCAGAGTTTAAGAAAATTTCTTAGAGTTTAGAACAAAACCTATCAGAGGACATATTATCTCCGATATGTTTTATGCTTTTTTTCATGTGGCAAATTACAACAAACGAATGTGGATCTTTTTATAGCTGAGTGCAACCTCAGCCTTTTGACTAAACTGGCTGTAGCTAGTTCATCACAGCTTTTTTTTAATGTGTATCTAGATAACTGAAGGTGAACCCCATAATATTAGCAAATTCCTAATTTTCAGTGTTTAACAAGATTCTGGTAACTATTGCTAATTACTTGTCGTGACTTTAAAGGTCACAGCTGGTCACAGTATTGCAGCTATCAAACCACTGAAGTAAATTATACAGTCTATGTTTTAGATTTAGGGTACATGAATGACATGGTCAGTTTTCCTCCTTATGGAAGTGCCGTAGTGAACAACTTGATACAGTTCACTTTTACCAGATGAAAATGGGAATTCTTGTGTACGCCACTGAAGAAATGTGCTGTCTGTTACACACTGCACTCAGTGCTGTCTTCAAATCAACAATGAATATTAATGGAAGAAATAATTTTTTTTTTCCTAAAAATTTAAGCAGCAGCGTAAAGCCCACTTTCTTAAGCTCTCTCTCCCCATATTAATTAAGTTTATTGGAATAGTTCTAAATCCAGTAATAGGCCCTTTTGAAGATGAAGCACTAGCAGACAAATTAAAAGATAGCAATCAAAATATTTAAATCATTCTTTCATAAATGACCATGTTTCAGACAAAGAATAGGTAATTTCATCCATTATATACAAAGCGTATATTTAATATTATGCAAGATTTTCACTCTTCTCTTTTCTTTATCATAATTATTTCCAAAAGTTAGTATAATTAGAAAAACACAAAATAGCAAGGTTGGAATTCAGAGGTTGTAGATTCAGTGGAAAAAGGCATTCACATCTTACATAGCTCTTCTTTGGATTCTGTAGAAGTACAATGAAACTATTAAGAGTTTCTGTATTTACAAAGTGAAGAAAAAGAACATGCTTTCAGTAGGTATGAAGGTTTTTCCTCTGTTTATCTGCAGTATTCGTCTACTGCATACATCAGTGGTTTACATCAGTGACGTTTTTCTTTGCAACATTTCTTGGGGATTAAGTGCACAAAATGACTTTGGAATGAATGGAATGTGACCATACTAAAACTTCACAAAGTGGCAGATTTCGGTCTGTGTGTGTCTTTTTTCCTACAGAGGGCAAAATAATGAAATCTGTACTCCAAGACTGATTTTACTTGGACTCATGATAGGACTGAAGCATTGTAAGACTGTTAACAATATGCCAGCAAACAGATACGAACTCTCCATTTATACTTGAAATTGATTCTCATTTTGGTAAACAATATTTGGGATGATCTACAAACGTCTAAGTTGTTTAGAATATAATATAAAAATAGATCAGTTGCCTTCATGTACTTACCACCTGTTTCTGTGCACTGTTGAGACAAGTTGCCCTCAGGTACCTCAATCTCAGTCTCTCGAGAGTGCAATGGTGCCACCATCATGAGTACAACTGACAGCTTGTAGTGCATAAGATAAAAATTGTACTTTCAGTCAAATTAGGCAAACAGTGTTGAGATACCTCCTAACATATAAAGTTGGCTTGAAGTTATCTAGCTACCTTGTGATTCTGTTTGCACGTCTCAGTTTTCCAGGAAAACAAAGAAAGTCTTCACTGAACGTGTACATTTAACTAAATTACACAAAGATGCTGGATACTGTGTAGATTTCACTTTAATGAGAACTACCTACACATAAAAACAGATGTCTACTGCATACAACTATACAAAGAAAGGAAGCTGTATCTGTGCATTTGCAATATGCTCTTTTTTATGTTCACTGTAGGATACAATCTGCCCACTATTCTCACAGTGAAACCACCTTGTTAGCGACTCGTTAATTTACTTCTCCTTCAGACATGCCTGAAATGTGTTTTCTTTCACTGACTTCAGCAATTTACTTCAGTCTTTGGAGTGGGAGTAAAGACATCAGAGAAATGGTTCAGAATGGGTTTACGAACTGTGGAAGAGGTAAAAGCTGACAAGACCTTGAAGCTGTCAAAAATGCAGAGAGCAGGTAAGGTGCAAGTGCCATTAAAAAGTCAGTATCTCTGTGCTTTGAGAACTTGAGAGAAGGAGGCGGTGGTAGCACAGTTCATTTGTAAATTCAATTTCTTGATGCAGGATCTTTTGAATATTAACTTATTAGGTTAAAACAGTATTTAGTATAATAGGGCCCTCTAAAAATGATGTCATTCAACAGCTATGAATGTGGATCTTTTTAAATAACCTGCATGGGTACCCAATGAATTATGTTCTTATATACAAAGCTATTAATGGATCATTTTTGAACAGGCTGTGAAAAAACTCCAACACTAGAAGAGCCCAGAACTGCTTTTCAAGAGGAGGCCTGTGTAGTTCAAGGCAGCTCTACTCTAGTGAGAAATCAAGATTTGTGATGAAATACTTGCAAAATTACCTCCATAATCCTGGTACATCTTAACACCAAAGTTTTAACATAGTTAGATGAACAGTGTGGCTTCTCCAAATATTTTTTTGTGTGCCATTTTTCTACGTAAAGGAACTCATTTAAAGAAAACAATCCATTACATAAAGGAAACACAGCATGACATTATGATTATGTAACTTGATTTTTGCAGCTTAGAATCCTTTGGATTGGCATGCTCTTTCTTTTCTTTCTTCTTTTACATATATATTATATCAAAGTGTTGAAGCAAGCTGCAGAATTGGGCTCTTTTCATACAAGGACTGTGATCAGGCATAAAGAAAGCTGTAATATTTTACATACCCACTAATCCTGTGGGGCCCATATTTGGGTAGGGAATCATGTCAGGAAGAGTTCCCTTTAAAGTGGTACAATCCAGAAATGCCATTGGTGGGAACTAGTAGGGAAGTGAGAGTAATTCAGGTTCCTAATTCAGGATCTCAGCAAGTGGGAACACATACTGCTACTACCCTGACTGCTATGTTATTATAACTGCTGTTCATAAGAACAATGTAATTTATAAAAATTACAACAACAAAGATGAACCAAGGAAGAAATTCTCTTCTGCATGTGATTCCTTCACATCCAATGCAGGAGGCTGACTGTAGAAATGGTGTGGAGACAGAAACAGACCAAAATATACTTCTTTACATAATAAGATCTAAAACAAACCTGTAGTTTCAGATTTGAAGTCACACATTTCTTTATTCTTGTCATTAGCTAGGATTTCCTTGTCCTTAGTAGAAATTAAGTGGCTTGAATTCCTGGTGAGAGGTGACTATGTATTTCACACTGGGCCTACATAACACTATGTAGATTTTGATGATTTCACAGAGTGATCAGCACTTTTTAACCTTTGATTTCCAGGGTTTCTCTACTATGAGGACCTTGTTAGCTGTGTATCTAAGGCAGAAGCGGATGCAGTAAGCTTGATTGTCAAGAATACTGTGTGTATGTTTCTACCAGATGCTTTAGTTACCATAACTGGTGGTTTCAGAAGGTGAGTGAAAACAAATGAGCTCACTTAACTGTTTCATTCAGATATACAGAAAATAATATCTTTGTCTTGTAAATCAAAGAAACTCAGTGGAAAAGTATCAGAATTCTGTTTTATATTTTTTATTTTTAATAGGAAAGCAATCCTTTAATATTCCTGGGTTCTTATGTTTTATTATTATTGCTTGGTTTGTCAGAACAAAATCCTTACAAGAACAGCTTGCTGGAAAAATGTTGAGATCACTTACTGTGCTTCAGTGTGTTTTTTTTTCTTTTCCAGTGTATCTGAATTCGCAGTGCTGAGTCGCTTGTAAAGCCATTCTTTAAACGAAGGCACAATAGCTTTAGGGTTTTTTGGGGGGGCAACTTGGTCACATGGGATTGAAATGTAGTAAAACAAAGCCGGTAGTGTTAGAAGTATACACTGCAGTATGTACTGACTAAGCTGAGTATACTGCAATCTTTAAATAGATAGGGAGATCTCGGAAGTTTTTTTCCTTTTTTTCCTTTCTGATTATTTTTTCTAAAGCTGTTTGTCTTGCTCTGTAAAACCAAACCTGAGGTTGTTGCTCAGAACATAAATGACTCATTGTTCCACCACTTCCATGAGAGGTTTTCAAAAAGCTACACAGCAAAGTGGTAAGACTAGGAACTGTCTTTAGTATTATCAGGCTTCTTGCTCTGTACTCAATCCCTTGTTATGTCACTACTTATAGAGCATGACATGCTCATGAAACAAAATACCCTAGTCAGTATATTAAGTCTGCTGCTTAATTTGGTGGGTTTTTTCTGAGTGTGTTTCTTTGGCTATTTTTTGTGGATAAAAATATCTTTCGGAAATAGCCAAAATGTTCTTTTAGGACTCAAAATGTGCAATTCTAATTCTCTCTAGCCCAACAATTCTAATTCTCTCTAACACAACCAAAACCTATATGAAAGGAAAGGCAGAAGAACATTAGTAATGAGTGTGTTACTTTGGTGAATTAATACTGTGGGCCTAGAAGACTCACTCCTGTGCATAATTAAGACCTTATATTTGTATATAAGTTCTATACAATTTGTAATTGCTGAGAAGAGACATAGTGTTTATGATGAGTATATTTCATTGCCTTTGTGCCACATAATTATATTTATAATTTTTTTTAATGTCCCATATTTCTTGAAATTATATTTGCAGACACCAGCTACTTATTTTCTACAAAACAATGTTGTCAGCAAGAACCATTAGGCACAAATACAAACTCTGACCAGAGGTACAAGAACAAGATGGAGTCTTATATTAAAGAACCTCAAGAATGATCTTTCTGTAGCTCTCTGTTTAAGAGGCATATGATGGCAATCTGTTCACGCTGATGTCAGTCAGGGACCTTGTACTTTTACTAATTTGAATAGAGCAGATTAACACATGCCTGGGTTGGTCAGAGAGCTGCAGGGACAGAACTTGTTCCACACTGAAAACTCTCTATTTCTTTTGGTATGATGTATTTATTAGCTTTAATGGCAGAACAGTTGTTTGCAAGATTGAATATCACATTCAAATTTAAGCCTGTTGTGTTGCTTATTATTTCAGGGAACTAAACCTTCTCTTTTTTGCTCAAAACAAGCCTTATAAGTGAGTGTGTCAACCCAGAAAAGAAATTACTTAAAGTATCTAACAACGCCTTCAGTAAGTGTGTGTGTTAATTACATGCATTTAAAATACAGAAATAATATGCTCAAAATGTTTCAAAATGTCCGTTCTAAATGATATTTTACCAGCCCATAGAAAGCAGTGAAGAAAAGTTGAGGGAGCTTTGCTTGTTCAGTACTTGACGGGAGCTTATAAACAGGAGGGAGACAGGCTTTTTGTATGGTCTGACAGTGATAGGACAAGGGGGAATAGTTTTAAGCTAGAAGAGGGGAGATTTAGATTAGATATTAGGAGAAATTTTTTCACTCTGAGGGTGGTGAGGCACTGGAACAGGCTGCCCAGACAAGCTGTGGATACTCCATCCCTGGAGGTGTTCAAGGCCGGGCTGGATGGGGCTCCGGGCAACCTGATTTAGTGAGTGGCAACCCTGCCCATGGCAGGGGTGTTGGAACTAGATGATCTTTTTATGGTCCCTTCCAACCTAAGCCATTCTATGATTCCCTCATACCTCACCTTGTGTGCTGCTAACATAACAGAAAAATAGTTCATGCATTGCTCTGAATAATATATTTGTTCCCCGGGACCTGGATTTTTCTTCTATTGGTATATTTCTTCATAACTGTTGAAGAAGTAGTTGATTGCGTTATATGGACTTGACTGGAAAGTTGAAAGTAGTGAGTTTCAGAAACCTTACTTACTATGATTGTAAACTGGATGAATTATCAGGATCACAACTTCCATTGCTGATCCGCAGTCATGGAGATTTAGTAGAGATCTTGTTAGGATTTATGTGGTTTAACCAAAAGATCAGACTCACAAGTTGTTCCAGTAAGCCATGAAAACTGAAAATGATGATGCAATCTGTGATGTAATCTGAGAACATTTCAAGAACAGTTTCTCTGACATGTTGTGTACAGTTTATTTCCTCTTCCTTAGTCCTTTGTGGTCGCATCTTAGTGAGTTGAGTCAGGAATTACTGTAGCATGTTTTTCAGTGCTCAGCCTTTCTTGCTGTGAATTGCTAAGATTTAAGACTATTTTCTTCGAAAGTTAATAAGACAAATGTTGAGAGATCAGGAATACCATTTTGTGTCAATAGGAATGTAATTTAGTCTAGTGTATGCTATAACTTTTAAGTGAGAGTTAAGATGAAGACTTGGTGTGGTATTTTATCTTTTTTTTTTTTGGTTGAGAGTTTACTTTTGTTGTTTAAAATGTCTTTTTGTGCTATGAAGGCACTTAAGGATTTTTCAGTAAGTAAAGGCATGTTGGTTCCAGTTTTCTTGTATTTTGTGTAGCACTCTCAGATACTTTTGGTTAGGTCTGCAGCAGCGGGATGGTTGTATCTATTTTATAAGACATTCAATTTGGAAAACAAAACAAAATACTAGTTGATATGTATGTTGTTTATTCAACTTTTACCAGCAGCATGAGCCTGAACATGGGCTACAGGCTCCATAGTCAGTACCGCTAGAAGATATATAAAATGAGGATGGAACCTGTGAAAAACAGCAGAAGTTAAGCCACCATCTTAGAATCTCTCAGCCTTCTCTAAAGTCATATTCCGAACCTAAGATCTAAGATTTATTTTTTGATCTGAATTTTTAGCAACCTGTCAGCTAAGTATGCAGGAAAGCATTCTTTGTACTAAGTAGTTCAGCTATTATGTCATTCTTATTGGATGACACCTGAACATTGCTATTCTTCATTCCATAACCATAATTCTCACATCCGAGAATTGTTAAGAATACCCATGGTATTGGAAGAGCTTTTTGGAATCCACTGGGCAGTACCTACTGTAGAAGGAAGTCTAATTTCCTTTGCATTTGAGGTAAATAACACTACATCTCTACAAAAGCTCCATAAATACACAGAAAAGAAAACGGTTTGCAACTGGAAGGCAGAAAGAACTGATTTACAGGTTTCCTGCTTTTACTGAGCCATTAGAAAGACTTACCAGTTTAGCCAGCAGATGTCCCCATTAACCTCAGCCAGCATGGAAAAGGTGCCCCCAGCTAGCCAGGCATATTCTAAGTTACTTTAGTTCTTCATGATATTTCATGATTGTGTCATTGTGTGAAAATCACTGCTTCTGGTGTAGATGAGTGGTTGATATTTTTGTTATTTTAAAGGTGTCCAATGTGCTGGGCAATGCTTCAAGTGCAATAACTAGTACTCGTCATGTAGTATTTGTCTGGGTAGGATGTTAATTTCTCCAGCCTGCACCAGTCTTTGGGATGCTTTATCTGTGGCTCTCTTATTATTGAATTGTCTAGTAATGTGAGCCTAACTGTAGCTCACTATCTCCAACCTTGATTTTTGTATTTTCTAAGAGATTTTGAGGCTTTGTAGATAAAGATTTCCCATGGAAAAGCAATGAAGAGACCAAAGAAAAAGCACAGTGTGTTCATCGGACAGCACCTCTTTTTTGTTTATTACAATGCAAAAGTTTCTTTCCTGTGTGTGATAGAATTTTCTACAAGGCAAAGGAAAACATAGAGGAATTATGCAGCACTGGACTCTGATCTTTCTTGTGTGTCAAGGAAAGAAGGAATACTATAAAGCAATTTTCATCTTGGAAATAAAGTGAAATAGCTTTGAAAGAGATACAGGTACTCACACTGATGAGTAACTGATGTTACTGTGAAACCTTCATTTCAGAATTAGGACTTCTATATGGAATCTGGAATCACAACTGTACTGACACATGCTCACATATCAGAAAATGTCAGATGGAATATTTGAAGTCTATTATGTTGCCTAAGCTCTTGGTAGTACGCTCAAGAGTTTGTGGTTTATCTAACTGAGATCAGCATGTGGCCTCTGCATAAATTCCTTGATAAGTCTTGATAAAATGTTTCATTTGACCTTGTCATATTGGGATCGTTCTAATAAAAATGTTCAGTTGCTACAGCAGGCAGCAGCGGAAGAAGCCAAAGCCCTTGATGTGACTCCAAAGTGTTACAAGATTCTGAGAAATAAATATATTTAAAAGCTTATGACACATTTTTTTCTTTCTGCTCAAATTTAGGATTAAAATAGTACCAGACTTCAAGTTACTTTAATTAATTAATTTTGCAAATTTCTTCATTAAGGTTTTAGACTAACCCAATAGCAGAATTTCCTTATTGCAGTCACTGCCTGGTATTACAGTATCTCTTTACATGCATACACTTAGCACCTGAATTTACTCAATACTTAGATGTATTTCCATGCTTTTTACACCAAAGCTCAAACTGTAATAACGGCTGTCCAAATACTGTAAGTTCTGTTTACTTTCTTCTGCTGCTGTTATAAGAAGTAACATTTTTATCTGCTGTTATTCCATTTTGTCAGAGAGAAATCTGTTATAAAGGAGCTGTAAGGCAAGTTGCTCACTGAACGTTTGAGCTTATATGGTAGTTGGCACACTCTCTAATTTAGCAGATCCTGGAAGAATCTAGCAGTTTTTCCAGCAACAAACAGAAGTGATTAGATATTACTCATGGGTGCACTTATTTGTGGGTCTGTGGTAAAATCTAGTCCACTCTGGTTGAGGCTTTTAACCCAGAGATACTGTAATCTGATCTGGACTGTCATAAAGCTTAGTAAAGCAGTTTTACCTTACCAAACTCCATGAGTTTAGAAGTGTTTGTCCTTGAGGTACTGGGATGTCCTGAATAAAAATATTCTGAGGCAGAAGTTGAGAATGTTTTCCAAATTAATGGCTAACCAAGCTAATTTAGGGGCCAATCTACGGAATAATTGAGCCACTTCATTTTATCGTTAGAACTTTGATTATTTTTCCCACTCATTTCATTTGTTATTAGCAATGATGAACCATGAAGTAGAAACCAATGAATAAGTTATCTAGGAGCCATGGACAAAGAGAACTTTGTATGAATCCATGAGACAGTTGATTACTCAACACAGTTATTTCTCTCAAAACCTGTCTCAAGGAACTCTTTTGTTGATCCAAGCTTTTCACATGCCCTACTCTATTCAAACCATCGCAATTTTCATAGGTTTATCAGCTCATAAGAAGGATGCTGTTTAGTTATAACTCTTCTCTCTAAAGCTTTTTCAAGGGTTGGGTTCAGGGTAGAGATGGCAATGCCTCTGTGAAACTAGAGGTTTTATGCCATTCTCAGAGACTCCCTGGGCTAGCCTTTCAGTTGCCATCATCTTACATCTCCTGGAAGGGATTTGCAAAAACCATAACAACATTAATGTTTTCTGTCTCATCACCACTGATGATGAGAACTAGCAAGTCAGCCAGAGCAGTACAAGCAATGCACACACAACAATATATGAAGACCCAGATTATATTATTTTAGGATTATTACAATAAAACATTCTGTATTGACATTTAAAATTTTTAAAAATATAATTGTAAAAGTGAAAGACAAAATTAGGGCTAAATGTATTTTTTTGCCAGGCAATCTGAGTTTTTAGTTACTTAATGATACATGATCAGATTTGTTACCATTTAAAATCCAGCCAAACTTTATGTGAAACTTACCACTGTCTAGGATCTTTAAAATTACTGCTTATATAACTGCTTTGTGCTATTTACAGTATTTGCTGTTATATAAATTATGAGGAATATTGGCAGTAGTATTTTCAAATTACCAAGATGAAGTTGTAGCGAGAAAGCAACAATCACAAGTACACTGCTAAGAGTTAAATAAGATATGGTCTTAAAACTGATAACCTCTTCAGAGTTCACACAAAATTAATGTTTTGTACATTTGATATCTAAATCTGATAGTCAGTGTTAAAATCATAGAATCATAGAATGCTTTGGGTTGGAAGGGTCCCTCAAGATCATCTACTTCCAACCCCCTTGCTGTAGGCAGGGATACTTCCTTCTTGACCAGGTTGCTCAAAGCCCCATCCAGCCTGGCCTTGAATGCTACCAGGGAAGGGGCATTCACAACCTCACTGGGCAATCTGTTTCAGTGTCTCACCACCCTTGCAGTAAAGAATTTCTTCCTAATATAGGAAGAGTCTAAATCTACCTTCTGCCAGTTTAAAACCATTTCCCCTCATCCTGTTGTATCCTGCACTTATAAAAAGTTCCTCCCCAGCTTTCCTGTAGGCCCTCTTCAGGCACTGAAAGGCCGCTATAAAGTCACCTCAGAGCCTTCTCTTCTCCAGGCTGAAGAGCCCTAGCTCTCTCAGCCTGTCATCATATGGGAGGTGCTCCATCCCTGTGATCAGCTCTGTGGCCTTTCTCAGGACCTGCTCCAACAACTGCTTTTCTTTCTTGTGTTGGGGGCTCCAGAACTGGACACAGTACTCCAGGTGGGGTCTCACGAGAGTGGAGTAGAGGGGCAGAATCACCTCCCTCGACCTGCTGGTCACAATTCTCTTGATGCAACCCAGGATACAGTTGGCCACCTGGGCTGCAAGCGTGTGTTGCCAGCTCATGCTGAATCTCTCATCAACACTCCCAAATCCTTCTCGTCAGGGCTGCTCTCAAGCCATTCTCTGACCAAGCTGTATCTGTGTTTGAGATTGCCCTGACCCAGAACCTTGCACTTGGCCTTGTTGAACTTCATGAGATTGGCATTGGCCCACCTCTCAAGCCTGTCCAGGTCCCTCTGGATAGTATCCCTTCCCTCTAGTGTGTCAACTACACCACTCAGCTTGATGTCAATCAATGTGTGCAATTAATACAAGGTTAAAATTCATAGGACTTTAACTGATTTTGATAAGAAATGGCAAGTAAATTGCTTTACCCTATCCTATAAGAAGTTATTTAAAGTAGTGTATGAAAGAAAAATTCTAGTTGAGGTTGTTAAGGTAACTAAGTAGATCAATTCGGCCATTCTCAGAGGCAGAATTTCTCAGTTACGGAAAATCTTGCTGAAAGATCTGGTAAGATGCAAAAATTTAAAAGCAACAACAATAAAAGAACAGTGAGTCAGAATAACAGAGGCTTGTTATGAGCAGAAAATTTCTGGATGTATGTGTGTGTACATAGGTGTAATCATACGTACAGTGACTGTTTATATGTAAAGGAAGAGCAGAATGACATAATCACAGTGTTCAAAGAACTTTTCTCTTTTTGGCTTTTCTTGTTTGCCCTTTAAGGTTACTTTCAAAAGTTTTTGTTACATTAGGGTCAAGTATTTGATAATTCTGTCTTTCTAAATTATATGCAAATATTTTTGGAATGCTTGCCACTGCATAAAACCAAAATGTTAATGTCTTCACTAAGTCAAATTAAATTTTAATGGCCTTGGTTTAATTTTTCTTTTAGTCCATTCACATCTGTTAAATAGCATTAAATGTGATTCAGTTGTCTTCTAGTATCACAGCTGACCTGAATAGCCTTTTCAATTAGCCTTATAGATGAAGTAGATCTGATAGATTTTAAATAAAGATCTCTCTCTGTTGGTTAAATGCTGATATTCATAGCTCATTTAGTGCATCTACTGAGAAACAATGTCAAAAGAACAACAGTTTCTTTGTCTAGTGTTTGTGACGATTTTGTGGAGATGAGACAGAAGATATCACAGGTTCTTTGCTTCGTAAATGAATGGAATTACAGAAAGAGGAGCTTAAAAAGATCTAAGTAAGACTTTAAGAAATATTCATGATTATTTTCCAATAAGTTAAATGCAATAAAAGCTTTTTAAGAAATGTTGGGAAAAGAATGAGCTAAAAGTGCAGTTCCCTTGTGAATTTATTCTGACACCTAGCAAATAATCTCTAAAAAGCATATGGATGTTCTATGGTTAGAAATTTACTATAGCTCATTGAAAAGTGTATTTTGTGTTTCCATAGCTGTGTGATTGTTCTTGTTTTTGGAAGACGGTTACTCAAACCTTCACTATGTAAGACAGACTGCCTACTGTGGTAAAACCTTCACTATGTGAGGGGGCAAGCATGGGGAAGGAGGCCTCTGGGTTGAATGCTCAGCATGGGATATAACAAAAGCAATCTAGGCTGTCTGTATTTAGAAGAGCTGGTATGAGGAAGATTTGTACTGTAGATGTATCATTTCCATTTGCTTTGGTTATCAAAGTGCAAGAGAACGGTAATGTCATCCACTAGGGAAGATTTCAGTTCTGACCTCGGTTTTGCCCTTTTAGATGCTTGTAGGAATATCAAGTTATAAGCATGCACACAAGTACCTTGCTCCCTCCTGATGTGAAGTCCTAGCTCTGAAACAAATACCAATCTATCCTGATGGCTGGCTCATTAGAATCACATAAGTGGAAAGAAGCACTGACAGCTGTCAGTACAAATAACAGCACTCTGAACTCCAAACTCCAACTGTGCATTGCAGTGGCACTCTTTAAGATAATATGCTGTAAAGAATTCCAAAATGTTAAAACAAGTTTTTCATTATTTAGACAATTTCCTAGATGAGTTTGCCGAAGTGAATGGTTTGAAGTTATGAAAGGGCATTATAGTGCACCTATATATAGTTCCAATGTACTTATGAAATAAGTATACTTAATAACCTATATTCTGCTGACCATTCCTGTTTTAATACAAGTAGCAATAAAAATGATTGTGTTTTTATTAGATTAGGTTAGCATTAAAATTATTAATTCCGCATGTTAGAACAATTGGCATATGCAGTAATAATTACTGCTATTACTAGGAAAGTAAAAGACATAAATGATGAAATTCTAGGATGACTTATACAAAAAGCTATATTTTGGAAGGGAATATCCTCCGTGTTTTCTTGACCAGGTTTCCCCCAGATAGTGTCATTTCTCAGTGAGCATAAAGCTCATTTATTAAATAAGTTCACAACCTGTCTTTTCCATGGGACTCAGCATTGTGCTGATACAGTTTCAATAGGATACCATTTTGTTTCAAAATAATCAAATGAAATCCAGTGGCCCCAGGCGTTGTTATAAGATACAGTCTAGAGATGGGGTGTGGAGAGGGAACAGGTGGCGTGATACAGAGCATACTCATTGTGCTAAAATTGATTTATTAGTCTAATTTTATTAACTGGAAAATCTCTTTCCTATACTAAAGTTGAACTATTTCACTTTTAATGTTTTGGTAATTTGGGAGTACATTAGTATGATAAGCCATAGGGGCATAAAAGCTGTTTTGATTAAAAGGAAGTTGTACAAATAATTGGTACCTGACGTTACCATGAACAGAGATGTATTCACAGTCTGAATAAGCTTCATTTTCAAAATCTGTAGAGAGAACAAAAAGTAACACTTTATAAGAAAATCTCAGGCAAGATCAATGATGATAACCTTAGAACTACTCTGTAGCAGAGTTGTGTTATATGAGTTGCAGTTAATTTAAAGTTCATAAAATAGTGTTCGTATTCAATCTGCAGCCTGTAGTCAGAAGCACAGAAACCTCTGTGAAGCAATGGTATTTGAAGATCACTGGAATATTTTGATTCAGGTTTTGAACAAGAAATTGAAATGACAACTTGGATTAAAACATTTCCTTCTCGTTTATATTTATCTGTCCGCACAAATCCTTCTGCTTTCTCAGATATTCCTGACCCACTCTGCTAAATCCTCATTGTAAACAATAGACCCAGTGATTTGAGAGAGAATAAACCGTAAACTATAATGATCATTCAGAATTTGTAAAAAATCAAGCTCTAGCAAATATTGTTCAGTCATTAGTGATTTTTTTTTTTTCATTCCACATGGGTATTCGTATGAAGCAGGAGTAGTCACAATAATCAGAAAAGTCACAGTAATAAAGGTATCTCTTGTAAATGTTTGGCATGAAGACAGCTAGTATCCTGCATTGATTTTTGAAATGCTCAGCCTGTGAATTTAAACAGATGGATTTTAACTCTCTGACCAGGAAGTATGTTGAAGTAGGATATTTGAAATACACTACTTGTAAAGTGTTTGCTGTAAATGGATGAGCACTAAGGGTTTTACAGGCTGAATCACAAATAACCATAGGATAAAATATATTCATGATGATACATAAAATCAATAAGTAAAAACTCTGAAAGTTGTAGAGCATTAGGTTCAAGGAGGACTTGTGATAGTGGAGAGAGTGGTACGTATTCAGGGAAAAATCAAATAGAAAGCTAAAAAGAAAAATAGAAGAGATTTCAGAAAAAGTGACAACAGAAAAGAAAACAATAAAAACTAGATGTCAAAGCTAAGATATGTATGACATTGATGAGATGGGGTGTGTCGTTTATTAGCTAATTCTAGTTCTTAGATTTTCCACTATAATTTCATTGGGGTAGCTTGCTAAAAGAGATTCCTTCCAAAATCCTAGCAACTCAAGGTGGGAATGGAATGGAATGAAATGGGACAGACGGTAGTGAAAATGTTGTTTAGAGCAATTGAAAATTATCCCTTCTCTTTCAGCAGACCAAACATGTATAGCTTGGAGAAAATCCAGTTCACACTTAAAATCCTTAATGAGCTCATCCTTTTAGCAAATGGAGGTGAGGGAAAAGGCTCTATGTGGCCTCATTACTGTTTCTGAGCATTATGTTCTCACTTAGCTCATGAAGGGTCCAAGTGCAAGCAAAAGCTAAAAGTTCTATTTCGGTATGTGAGCATATATCCAAAGAAGCAGCAAGATTTCTTTGAGATATGCTGTTTATGGGACTTCGATTCAGCTTTGGTTTACTCTGAGCTCTGCTCAGCAGTTCTCCTGTGATAATTTTTCCCCTTCATGACTGTCCCTAGACTCTTCTCCATATGCACCTGAAAGATATAGGTTACTGCTTAGTAGAGCAGGAAAAGGAGAGCTGCCACAACGGAGTAAGTGTCTCAGTAACCAAGTCCAACATAGAGTCTTTGAGAAAGTCTGGCACATCTTGTTCAAATGCTGAATGCTTTTTTTTTTTTTTTTTTTTGTCTTTGACTTCACTGAACGAGTGCTTAGTGCATGTGTTATGCCCTAACGTTCCTGTGCAAATGTGATAACAGCTGTAAAGATCCCACTGAACTTTGTCTCCTCTCTGTTCTTGGGGCATGGATCTTTGTAAGATTGCAGAAGAAACCAGTACTTTTGTCCAACAGAAATCAGATAAAAACTCTGCTGACTGTCCCAGGCTAAATTCCCAGCGGTAAAAAGAGCTGTAACATAGCAGTAATAATTCATAGCTCTGAATAAGAGATTTGGTTAATGTGTTAAAAAAAAAAATCAGTGTTAATGATGCTTAGTCAGTTTGCAATCGGACATGTATAGGTTTACCAGAAAACAAGCGTCTATTTCTTGTTTTGTTTCAGACAACTATACTTAAGCATCTCTTCTGCTTATAAACTCTGGTGTGTGCCCCTAAGCAACTCAAGGCAGAAGTGGATACAATGTATTATGTTTTCTCTTTGTGGTTCTCCTTTAACATGCATTCCTTATTCAGAGAGCTATCTTATGCATCAAATGTCTCCAAGTATATTTCTTGCTGTTCATATACTAAGACAATTCTATTTATTAGTATGTTTTACTCATAAATGTCTCAAGGTACATACACTACAGACAAAGTTGTTCTGAATATTTTGCTCTCTGTTAGTGAGCAGTTACTAAGCCGAATAACGTTATGCTATGATTCACTGTTTGCCAAAGAGATTTGGCAGCCTCAAATGCTGTGCGGGTCGATGTTTGCAGGATCAAATGCCTGTTGTTTGGAATAAAGAGATTAAAACACAATTCTAATTAAAATATGCAATGTGCTGCATTGTTTTTATCATGGTTTTATTCCTAGAAAGCTTGCTTGAAAACGCTATTTGTTGCACAGCCTACTCTCTGCACGTTTACTGCTTAGTAGAAGTCAAAGTTTATTGTAGGCTGCTTAGCTGCTGTAAAGACAGTTGACAGCACAAAGAATGACGTTTTCCTGGCAGATAATCATGAGGAAAGGTGCAAGCATCAGTGACCTTGTATTATGCTTAGAGCAACCAGAGGGTATGTTTCAGAGATCCCTGTGAGCAAGAGCAACCATAACATTGTAATTAAGTGTGACATGATCATGCTAGTGGTGTGTGGACATAATAATGAGGAGGCAACTGCTGGCAAAATGGTTAGGATGTGAGACAGAAAGGACATTTTCTACATGTCATGTAACAAGGATAAAATTAAAAAGGTTAAAAATAAATCACATAGGAAATGCCTGCTACAGGAAGTAGTCAGAAATAGTCCTTTTTAATTTGAGGGTGGTGGAATTTATTAAGGATCGTTGCTATACTGTGGGAGAATTGGGTGGATATGTATCAGGAAATGTTACTGAAGAATGGAAAAATCTGCTCTAAATAGAAAGTAGCAGAATCTTATACGATAGGCTCAGTTATAATCATCAGCTATGATAGCAATTTTATAGTACTTGTAAAGGATTATTGTGGAGAACTAAACAAAAGCCACTGAAACCTTATGAATTGTTGCTTATACACAAGTTTATAAAATCATAGTTTGTAAACTAATAACCTCACATATTAGTTTGTAAACTAATAACCTTAAATCCTTTATGTTATGCTAATAATCAAAGTCTGCAGAAAATGTGCCTTCTATTTTGGCATATTTTATATCTAGACATAGTTCTAGTGAGTAAACAGAGCAAATGCTCTTAGTTATTTGATCCTGTTGCAGAGGTTACTGCATCCAGTTGCTTGTAGTTCATCTGCATTGGTAACAATATCCTTGTTAAACTGTTGCTTATGAAATGTTTCAGTATTGATTTTATACTATACTTTTGTATCACTATTATTAAGAGTACTGCATCCCACATCAGTAAATGTAGATCAAATATCCAGCATTTAAATATCATAAATGAAATGTGAACAACCTATTGGTATATTCTATTAAAAATGTCAGTGAGAGTCTTGGCCTTGATCTCAGTTGTATCAAGACAGAAAAGAAAGGTTTTTTCAAGTGATTTTTCAATAATTTGCATGAAAAGAAGTAGTGACCCAGGAAATGCATCTTCATATTTCACCTAAAGAAGTAAACAAACGTATTTAAAATGAGAATATGAAGACACCCTGAAGATGTCTGTTATTTGGGGGCATATTGCAACTCAGTGCAGGTTAAAAAAGATTATATTCAGAAAGAAGTCAGATCAAGTGTTTTAGAGAAATATGACATGACTGACTCCTCAAGAGAGTCTCTAAAAATACGTGGGTAGAACTCTACAATGTCTGGATCAGGAAAAAGGCCACAGAGAGAACACTCAAAAGTTTTGTTGTCATACAGAATATCTCATTGCTATAGTTTAGGAGTTAAAAAAACTTGGTTAAGAATAATCTCAGAAAATTTCAGTTTAGTATTAAATCAACTAAGCCTTGAAGCAGAGCAAGAGAATTTTGTAAAGGAGAGTAACAAGATTTCACTGTGGTGCGATTTATTTAAGGTAGGAGGTAGATTTAATGACAGGCTTGTTTATACTTGAAAGGAGTTTTCCAGTATGCTTGTACTTTTAGAGTATATTAGTAGACTTTCTCTGTGGAGATGCAGTATTCCTTTGCCTCTTCTCTTTAAATGATTTTCTTAAATGGAATAACATACTTTGGACCAAAAAGTATAACTGTTTCAGCTCCAGGAAACTGCTGGCCAATAGAGTGATACCACACAACACAGCTATCATGGCAAAACGCTGATGCAGGCCAGCTGACAATTTTTTAATTTTAATTTATATTTGAAAAAATGATGGCAAAAAGAGTATATTCATTGTATCTCATAATTCTGGTGTGATATATGTTCCCTTTAATTGTAAATATTTTTTTTTCTGTAATTGTTTAATTTTCTAAATTAATCCCATCGGCTAAGAGTAAACTTCTCTTCCCTCAGACCAGATTAGTAGGTTACACAGTCCAAATAATGTCTCAGAAGACAGCTAGCTCATTTTCTCCAAACTGTTGCTTCAGTAAAATTCCCAACTGCCTTACTTGGAACAGGCATATGTAAGTGTAGTTATAGAATGTAAAATGTCAGCCTGCGAAGACCAAACAGTTCATTTTAAAATTTCCAAGAAGAGAGCAGATTCATTAAAACCGAAGATGTGATACTTACATGTCAGGTTTACATTATGTATAATATTTTTCCAGAAGTACTTTAGTAATTCCTTATTTTCTTGATATGAAGTCTGGACTCAAACTCACCAGGCTGTGGCTATATGATAGCAATGGCCACTACTATATAGATTTTAAATTAACAGATATTTTATTCCATTATATGGAATGGATGATTAAAATACCTTAAAATAATCACAGCTAAGTAGATCTTGACTTCCTAAATTAGATTCTTTTACCTTTGTGTCTGACTCACATGCATGAACAATTACTTGCACCCCCCAGCAATCATACTACCAGTTCAAACAGAAGTCTCAATCTTACTTTATTTTAGGAGTTAGGATGGGGTGAGGTGTTATCGTCATTTTTTTTCCTTGTGGTGGATGCAAGTAATTTATTTCTCAGTTCAAGGAATTTTAATAGAAAATCTGTCATGTTTATATAACTTCCAGTACAGCTGAGCAGGAAGCACATAGAAACCTTTCGTTTTATGGTAGGTTGATTCTATAGATTGTTCCATCACTTCCAAATAAGTGAAACCCGGGCTGAACATCTAATATAATTCAGATATCCTGAAAATGTGCTTGTTTCCTTCCTTGCATAGGTATTAATATTGTCTTTTAAATAATCAAAAGTCAACATTTTGATTTTTGGAAATGCCAAAGCAGTCATGCATGGAAAAGAACATTTTGACGAAAGTTTCTGTAACAAAGGAATATAGCAAAGGAAAATAATCCTTTTGAAACTTTCAAGGGAGTTAGCTAGAGAGAATCAAAATCAGGTGGGCTTGAAACGACAATTTTAATTCTACAACGAGAAAGCTTCAACACTGCAAAAATATTGCTATAAAACTGTTTGTTAATTTTCTTATGATGTCAGTATACAGCCCTTTTTCTTTCTTCTTTCAAAATAATGTGTCATATCTTAAAAATTAGCTTATATATATTAACAATGAGATTCTGAGTAAATAGAGTAGAAATTCAGAATGAATCAATTCTGTTTTGAACAATAAAATCTAAACTAGTAAACGGAAACTTCCTTAGTTGCAAAATCATTTTTTTCCTGTTAAGAAAATATAAGTGCGACAAATAGCTTCATAAACACATTTTTAAAAGTATATAGCTTTTGTAATTAATAATGCAGACTGTTGTCTACTTATTTCAGTAAATAATTTGAATGCAGCTGACCTTTCTGTTTTCCTTCCTGCATTATTAACGATTCTGGAGATCACTGGGTTATTGTTCCAGCAATATATATGTTGTTTAGCTGAGGTTTGAGTTTGCAGCTAATGCTGTTAAAAATGCATCACCTCAGTAGATTTTGTACCAGCTGAGATGGAAATAAAAAAAAAACAACAACAAAGAAAACTTTATGACTTACAAATCCAGAATGTCCATGCATTTCATCTGATTGGTTCCACCTGCAAGCAGCTGGAGTGTATGTATTATCTATAGCCAGCTCTTGACTACCTACATCTAAATACATCATGATGATAAATTTGACTTTGTGGCAGAACACCACCAGAAAGTGAACATAGCACTTGAATTTGTCTTGAATCAGAGCAGTATCTCTATACAATAGTTCTTCCAGATCTGGAAGATTCCAACTCTCCCAGTTTTTAGGACCTTGTCCTGAGAAGTGCAAGTCATCTGTCACCTCCAAAGAAGTCAAGAAACATAAATATTCACGTAAGTCCATTCAGAGCTCTCCTAGAGGAGGACCAGATGAAGTCCTAAAAATCTCAGTGATCTCGGTTATCTCATGTTTCTTGTTGGAGAAAGAGAGAAGTCATTTCCTTTACATTTCGTAAATTTGTTTTTTACAAAGATCATCGTATTCTTGGAGACATCTAATGTTTTTGGGTGTACAATCTCTTTGTTGCATTCTTTATAAGAAGAAATAGATGAATTTCCTTGGTTCTCAGACTCCATAATTCTACAGCCAGAAGATACTAGGTATTTTGAGTTATCTGAGCAAGCCTCGTCTGCACCTTATCCCCAGTTCAGCCTTAGTACTTAATATATATTGGAATTTTTATTTCCTCCTTCAGATTTCAGAATAATCAAAATATTACTGTTCTTGGTAACCAAATATACTGTACTTCTGTCATAGAGAGTTTAAGAGCGAGAGTTTGCTGCATGTTGTTGTAGAAAATGATGACAGTAGAATTAGCACTTGCAAAAGTAGATTGATGACTTACGACTAAAGCATCATCTCTATACCCTTAGCTTTAAGCAGAATATATGAGCTCTCAAAACCACATCAGTACTTGTTGGAGTGAATATGTTCTTCAAACAGTATTGAAAGGGTTTTTGCTTCAGCATTGATTTATGCATGCAGGAAGTTTCTATGATGTCATTTGAAATGCTTGATTGGAATGGAGTATAATTTAAAGGATTTGCCAAGACAGCAAAAAGCAAAACTTCAGCAATGTATTTAATTACTTTAAAGAAAATTGTGACAGATTGGTATGGTACATTTCATAAGGTTTAAAAGTTTGAAATTATATGGAGAGCTTCCAGGTACAGTTGCAATATTTACATAATTTACATAAATTGAGACAGCACTCTCAGTGATTCAAAGCTTAAGCATAGCTTTGTTTTGGTTGGTGAATTTACGTGAAATTCAGGCAGAATTCAGGCAGTCTAGAGCTGTTACTAGCAAGAAGTGTTGTACACAAGCCAGAGATAAATATTCATCATCATGGTATAATTGATGACAGCCACATTCAGACATTTGTGTTGCTGAAAGCTGGAAGACAATAATGTCATCCACGTAGTACAACAGTTATAATACCTGGAAATAGCCATACTTTCTAATTAAGAAGCAGGTGGTTAAATTCTTGCATGGCCATTAACTTTTTTGCAGTCTCTCGGGAGTAACTAGGCTGGTATAGGACTGGTTTTATAATCAATTTCACTATTCATCAGTCTTTCCTTAAAAGAGGTGGGGAAAGGAATCTTTTCAGCATTTTTGCATTATAATATCTTTAACCCATTAAGTAGATTTTAACACAGATAATCTGGTATAGCTTTACAATATCAATGGATAATTTGCTTTAAGCAATACAGTAAGTCATTTAAGGCCTTCAGTGAAAGAAAGTGATTCTTTGTCTTGTTTTGTTTTTTCTTTCTTACTGTGAGAAAGTAACATTAAATATCTGCTAAGGCAAAACTTGAAAAAAGACATCAGCACGACATGAAGAGGAGTACCCAGGTGTCTTGCATTCTGAGAAATATTGTCTAGGTTTCTTTTGGGTCAGAAAAGTAAAAGGCACACACAATCAGGCATAGCATACACTTGGTCTTTGAAAGTATATTTAATGAGAGATCAGGTGAATGGCACGTGTTGCTATACTTCTTTGAGGCAATGTAGTCACTGAGGGTGAAATTAGGTTGTATGTAAGATTTAACTGGTACTGCATGGTTTTTGCACTAACTCTCTGCACTTCAGTGATTTTTCCCTGTCAGAGCCCAACTCACAGAAATAACGCCAGATGTGATCCCTTCCACTACAGCAGTGATGCGTTACCCTCCAAACTGAGACAAGAAAGGTGATCATAATTAAAGCATTCTCTGCATTGTTAGGTGCTTTCATAAAGTTCTCTTTGAACAGCAACTACTGATGCTCCATAGTATTCGTATCCTGCTGAATAAATAAAAGTGAAAGTGCTGCTTTTGTGTATGCTATATTAGAACTATATTCCCTTATGTTTTATAAATAAACTTTCTACTCCTAGAGGGAAAAGGATTTTTCCACAGCTGCTTCAGCACAGAGTTAGATTAACTTCAAAAATAAAATAAATGGCTTCTACAGCTATAGAAAATAGAGTTCTGCCTCTGATTAATTAGAATTAGTGTTACACTGGGCAAGAAGAGTAACATTTTAATGAAGTGTCCATCCTCAAGCAATTCTAAGAGGACACCTGTTAACCTTTGCCAAATACTTATGCAGCTCAGCTGAGTCTGTGTTGAACAACTTGGCTGTGTGAAAAAGCTGCTAAATGCTATCTTTGGCAATTTAAACCTTTGTAGAACAGAAGCCTGATTTATAGCTGTCCAGGAGAATGCTGGCTCAGTTTCCATTGTTTTCATTTTGGAGACAGCCTAATCCAAAATTATTTTATTCTTAAATCAATGCAAAAATAATTCTTCAGGATAATCTAAAAATCTTTCTTTTGTAAGAAAAGCTACAGCATTCTGTTTTTACCCACAAATTGCCTCCAAAGAAGTCAGAGTATGTCTCATAACTGTATGTTATCTTTTTAGTTAGATGTATTGTGAAGTAATTTGCATGTAATTGGCTTTGTTGGTGGCAGAATTTATTTCAGTTAATTTGTTTTGATTACTGCCATTTCAGCCATTAATCAGCATACTATTAAAATATCTCACAGCTATTAACTGTGCCTCCAAGGAGCCCTGTGCTGTACAATCAGGGAAAAGTTATCCATCAGGACAGAGGTTCCAAAATTTTATTTTGATATTGAACACAACACTTGGGTCAGCTTGGGTTTAGAGTTCCTAAAATATTTAAATCATTTTCCATTGACTGTCCTATTCTTGTGCAAACCAAGTCCAGCATGGTGACTAAAATGTCAGGCACTCAAATCAGAATTCAGCTGCAAAATGTACTTGTGCAACTACCCCAAGCTGTGGCTACTACCTCTCCACCTCTCCTCTTCCTTGGTGGAAGGTATACACTGAGCCTTCTGACTCATCAAATTTGAAGAACTATAAAATGAAATCTTGTTGCTGGTGTCTTCTACAGTCTTTTGTCTCTACCATGCTTAAGATGAAAGTATAAAGATCATGAGCCCAGAGAGTAAAAGAAGTTGTTGGTAGAGTTTGGCATGGTCAAGTGCTCTTAGTTTATTTTGGCTGAATGCTCCACTTTCACTCTCCCTCAGCTGACACAGTAATCGGTGCATGTTGCAAGTCAGACCTGTGAACAGTTACTCTCTGAGTTCTGTTCCGTTTTCTCTGTGTCAGTGTTTTTGGACTGTTAACTTTGCTTGAGCTGCTTTTGCACTTCAGTGAGCATTTATTTTCTTGCTATCTGTTCTATATGTATGTGAATCAATGTTGCATTGACACTTGAATCTAAATGCTGTTTTGAAAATGTGAAGCTGACCTGAATATTAAGAACAACTGCTGAGCTAAAGCTGACAGTGATTTTAAGAGCAGCTTATGTATGGTATACTGAGTTTAGCTGGTCATTTATGATAGCAATGGGCTGATATCATATTTATGCTACTACTCAGGCTGTTAATACTCTGTATAGTATTGATCAGAATACATCATAGTTTCTGGGGAAATAATCTCAAATAAATGTTACAGCATTTTCTTCTAAATTGGAAGAACATTTCTGTCACAAACATGACAATTTTTAAGCTTTTCTTTAGCTGTTACCCGGTTCTTGCTGCTGCAAACACTCAGAAATATTGTCATTTCTTCTATTCAACAAAATCCTTCACTGTGAAATCACCATTGCAGCAGCCCTTTTACAGATCTGCTTCTATTCCTTAGGACGTGCCTTGTTCTTTCCTGTCACTATATTCGCTATATGCCTCACGAAGGTCAATGAGCTTTTGCATCAAGGAAGCCACCAACTCTAGGTCCAGATTTCAGACCTGAAAAATATCTCAGATGGTAATGTGAATTTCTTTTCCTCCTTTTCTGAGAAGGCATATGCTGGTGGAAGACTGGTAGTGTAGTACCTTAATCAGGACTGTGGTTACTAGAGACAGAATTACCATACTACTCCTCTCTGATCAAACTCAGTTTATACCAAACAGTAACTTGACATTAGTTGTACAGTGTGAGTTAGATCTGACGCAGTGCAGAGGATGCCTCACTAGAGAAAAATATGACACAAATATTGGAATAGTCAGAAATATTTGAACTATGTATGTGTGTGTGGTTGTTTGGATATAGCTATAATTGTATGTTTGACTATGCATGCATGCTAATGTTACTGTAGATCTCCCTCAAGAACAGATGTTTTTATGGCACCTACGTTTGCTATGTCTTAAATTGTGCTTCTTATCCTAGGTCTCTCTACTGCCTAGACAAAAGTCCATTGTGCTGTACTATAGTTTGTTCCTGCAGCTATGTGTAATGTTCTGCAACATTTAATCCCTTTTCCATTGCCACACAGTCATTGCTTTAGCAATTTCATTTGGTCTTCCTAGATGTTTATGCATGTCGCTCATCTAAATTCAAGAAAATATTCAAATGGACTCACACTTTCAAATCAGCTGGGGATGTCTGTCTAGAAGCTGTCCTCCCTACGTTTCCCAAAACAAGAATGCAGAGAAGACGGCACTCAATTTAATATACAGTGAATTCCTGTATTTCTTCCTACAAATAAAGGATTTGTCTTTGTTTTCACAATTGGCTTTCAGCATTTATCTAGCATCCAGCTTGCTCTGCAGATGACTTTCAGCCGGATCCCTTTTAATCTCAGCTCTTCAGAAGAAAGGGAGATTTATACCCTGTGATATTTTGTTCAGTCTTCATGCACTGTCTGCTCTATGTAGTACTGCTCTGAGTTTCTTTTCACCAGTTTTCCTATTCTACTGCATCAAAATGTGTTTAAACACTAAAATGATCAAGGAAGTAAGAGTTTAAAAATCTTACCACATTTATTGGTTGCATAGAAATCCTTGATGATCTGATATTTTTTTTCTGTCTTTCCCAATAGCAATCATTTTCACACAGCTATTTTATAACTGTAGTTTTTTTCTTATTCAGGGTAAATGTTGCAACTCATACAGGTAAAACATCCATTAATATTTTTAGTATTATTTCTATCTACTGAATCTAATAGTTAATATTATTGTTAATGTACTCTTTTAGTAAATACAATCCAGTTCCATCGTAGAATCATTAAGGTTGGAAAAGACCTCTAAGATCACCTAGTTCAACCTTACACTTACTACCAGTATTGCCCTTTAACATACTGTTGCCCATCAACCAGACTAACTCAGAATGTTAGACAATATCCAATGTTTAAGAGTTCATATGCCTTCCTCTGCAATATTTTCCCACAGTTTTACCAGGTATAATAGGTATATTCATATAGAGTGAAGCCTGAAATATCTATGGCAAATCTATTTCTGTTCTCCACTGTTTCTTCCCACTTCATTGTTATATTTTCTGGCAGTTAAATGAGTGTATGATTTGAAGGTTAATTATATAATTAATTCTCTTTGTTTCTTAATAATTAATACAATTGATCAGATGCTGAAAATTAGTACTTGGTAGTCCTCCAGGCTCTTACATATACTCTTGGCTTCAAGCATTTGATTACAGCCTCTGATATCATTGGTGGTGTTCTCATGCACAAACACTGAAGGATTAAGCACCACATAAACCTCATTCAACATTTACAATGCTATCAATACCGTCAACAAAAGCTTTGTCGGAATAAGGAGTAGAAGAGATTTTCTTAATAGATGGAGTTTTGATTGAGATATGACTTTTACAAAATGAGGAGGAAAATGGAATTTTCCATTTAGAAAATGGAAATTTCTTGTCAAAAGAAGTACAAATTTGCTAGCTTGTCTGCAGTCCAAAGTCTGCGAGTACTGAGCCAGTGTGCCAAAGTTATCTCTGGTGATCTTCCTGTTTGTCTTCTGAATCTTGAGTGGCTTCTTCATCCAGAAGTGTTCAAGTGATTATCCTAGGATTTTGGGAGTTGATTAAATTGCAGAATGTGGCAGAAGGGGAGAAAGAATAAACTGTCCTGGAAAGCCTGATACTAAAGTGAATTCCTGGTATAAAAATTTTAGCCAACAAAACAGAGATCCCTCTGTATTTCTTATCAGAAATCAGGAAAATTATTTGTTATTTAGCAAAGAAGAACAAATCTGAGATAAATCATTCAACCTGAGAATAGGTTCATTCCACAGCAGAGTTACAGTTGGATTATCAAATGAGAGAAAACTCTTACATCTATTAGATTAGGAACTTGAATGCAAACCGGTACATTTTAAAGAGCTGTGAAGGAGAAAGGATGAGTGAGATGCACCCAAGAAGAAATATCCAACATTAAATTCAAGCTGGGAGGTTCCAGGGTGACCAAAAGTACCATATGTGAGTATTCCCCCTTGGCATTTCTATGGGCTCTGGATAACAAGCAAATAGACAAGAGTGAGACTGTAGCAATAGAGCACAAAATATTTTAAAAATAAATTATCTGTGTTGTGGCAAAAAAAAAAAAAAAAAAGAAGAAAAATCATATTGTAGGTCAATATGATAAAGATCTGACAGAAAACTGAGGACAGAATAAGCCAGTAAAGAGTAACTATTGTGTAGCAAGCTTAGCTGGAAATTACAGGCCTGTGTGTATACATTATGAGCACAGAAGGTAGAGGTACCATCTGACACAGTCAAAGAAATGTGCTGCTACTGCAGAGGGTCTTCACAGCTGAAGGGAGCAGACACAGAAAGTGAGGGTGAACAAATCTAGGACTTAGACTGCAACATTTCAAAGAAGTTGTTCCTTTCCTTAGTTTGTAGGCAAAGCCTAGCCTATTGTGACAACATTGAGAAGTAATATCTCTATGCTCAACATAGCATTAGTAGTAAAGGCAATAATAAATCAGTGTAATGACAGATCCACCCAGAGGTATTGTACTGCCTGTTTTTCTTTGATACTTATGTTTCTGAGAAAATACTGAGCATGAAATACTGTTATTCTTATGAACATAGGCTGTTGATGTTCATTTTGTGCTTCGCATGCTTCAAGGACTTGCAAGGTTAAGAAAAACTTGCAGTTTTACCTAATGCAAGAACACATGGAAATAAAACATCTTCTGTATCCACTTGAACACTATATAAGCACAAAGCTTGCTAACTGATTTTCAGGGCTTTGACGCATAACTCATCGCTGCATAAAAGGTGCTTTAAGCTCCTCCAATAGGAAAGCTCTGTGAGTAGTAGAGAAACGTTAAGTCTGTCTTTCGTCACCTAAAACCAGTTTATCAGAATTGCCACTGATATGGGCTAGCTGCTATAGAATATTCTGAGGTTTCAAGATACTCTGCATACATAATACTCTGAAATATTGAACCTCACTTAAGTTACCCTTATAGAACAGGACAATATGATTATCCTTACCATACTATTCCTTGATTTATATATTTAAATTTCATTCACATTATTTAATTATTTGGAATCTAGATTTTGTATTATTTTTTTTTTAAGAATATTTCAACAACTTTAAAGATAAGTGTTCCTTTGCAGTCAATTATTTGCTTTATAAAAGTTTAGTCAGCCGAGAATCGAACACACTTAGTAAACACTATTCTGTCTTTTGTAGTCCTCAGGCTTGAACAGATTATTAGGACAAAAGCTGAGCTGCAGTCTCACTTCTTCAAGGTGAGAGTTTTCTTATATAGCTCCAGCCTAGAAAGGATTTAGGTTTAGATTTAAATGAAAGAAGAAAGATTATGTAAAGTGATCCAAATAGTTTTGTTAAATAATATAATTCAACTTTTATATAAAAGCCTTCTGGTTAGAGTACTTACTGACATGCCAGAATCATATCTCTCCATCTCTGACCATCCATTTGTGTGCTAAAACCACTAGCATGCATGGATTCATGGCACATTGCAATATAAAATAGATTTGTAGAGCCAGAAAAACTGTGATATAGTGTACTGACTGGAATGCCCATTTAGAGAGGAGAACTCCCAGGACTTTCCTCCCTGTGCCAAACCCTGGCTCTGCATTTCATATTTAAGGCTCACTCAATGACAAATAACCTGGCTATGAAAGCATCAGACTGAGTGTTCTTCCCGGATGAGTGCTTTTAATCCAAAAGCTAATAACAAGTAAGTAAATAACCTGTGGACACTGGCGTGGATCCAAATGCTGTTTCTGAACTCTGGTCCTGGAACTGTACCACTGTGGAAGGCAGGGGAGAAGACTGAGGAGCTGCCTCCTGTGAAGCAGGAAGATTGCCAGTATTCCTAACTGAGATAAATAAGGCAATAAAAAGATGAGGGATCAGTGTATCAATCAATGGGCTACAGAGTACAAGATAAAAACAGGTGGTCACAGCATCATTTTGGTGTCTGTTTTTCAAGCAAAGTGTTTTCATTTCTAAGTGAAGGATGCGTATTTAACATCCTTGGTTATGGTGTGTCATGGTAGAGGCAATTTATAGCTCTGAGTAAGGAACCTACTTTCCTGAATACGGCGAGGATTGAAAAAGACTGAAACCCACATCATTCCTCTTGAACTTTGATAATGAACAAGAGGTAAAGGTTTCCTCTCTCAGGCACTTAATCAGATGACGAATTCTGGGTTTCCAAATCTGATTCATAGATCAGATATCTGCACCATAGTGTTTAACTTGTATGCATATACTCAAGTTCTTTATTATATCATATCAGGTTATACAGTTTGCTTCATCTTCAGTAAAACTGTTGGCATGCATATGGAGATAATTGTTAATTAACATCTACGTATTCTTTCTGAGCTTGGACAGAAGAACTTGGCTCTATCTGTTCCTACATGCTTTTTATATGAGTTTATACATACCCATGGTTGTATGTTTGTATACACAGATATAAAAATATATAAACTTACATGAAACTAATACATATGTGCGAGGAAAAGCTCTACTCTGCTGAAATTAATGACCACATTCCCTTCAAATTCAGCAGAATGAAGGTCAGAACAAACATGCATTTTTCTGCATGACTTACAAGCCACAAGTAGTATATATTATACAGCTTTTGAATTTAGTAGATTGCTTTTCTATTTCAAGGAAGGCAATACATATATCTGGAACAAAATATATATATATTTGGCAAGTGGCACTAGTAGAGATTTGACTAAATGTTCCAGTAACAGCCTGACAAATTCAGTCAGAAATTCATGCAGTAAGAACCAGTTGAAAGAGAAGCTGAAATATGGTTAACAGTAACAGTGATTTTATATTGCATGCTTTTATATCAGTTCTAAATATTATAACTTCAGTCATAATAAGTATATCAGTAAATGCTCTCTGTTATGCAAAATAGATGGCCGGTTGAACACTTTGGGTTTATTACAGCCAGCTTAAGGCAGGCAGCTGTAGACAAGGTTAGCCTAAAATATGCATGAATCGAGTATGTGTTGAGTACCAGAGGAAGAATGAGGAATCAGCTCCTGATTCCATCAGCTTCCAAGTTCTTTTGATTATTTTTCTTTTTAATAATTTAGGCAAGTTTTCTTATGCCACTTTCTGCATCTCTAAGATAGGAACATTAAGTTCCTTCCCTTTGAAAAAAAAAAAAAAAGCATTTTGAGACATGAAGTAAAAAGTGCTATGTAAGAATTTTGAATTATTATGGTAATTTACGAGATAATGAATGTCATCCTACAAAAACACCTTAGAAATTGTTACTTGGAATACTGACTTCATGAGTTTGAATTGCTGTTCAGATTCTAAGGCTAGACTGATGCTTTGTTTGAAACTTCTTTTGAAATCATTTCCACCTGTTTAAGCAGTTTTGACTTTGCTGCAGACATGGCACAATAGTTTCATTACAGCGAGTTAGACTGCTTGTCAAATGTGAAACCTAGGTTTTCATTTCCTTATATCTTGCTGCTAACACTGTTCTACTATCCATCAGTTGGATGATTTCCTGTCATACAAATGGTAGTAGACATCTGCCAATCAGTTCTATTCCTGCAAACTTCCAAGTCTGTGAAATCAACTTCAGTTTTATACACTACTTCAAGGGAAGGAATTATTACATTAAATACAAAAGAGCAAATGTTTTGTTTTGGAGAGTTCCAATTTTCACTCATCCTGTAACAATTTACAAATTCTTTGATACTGGAAACAGTATTGAACTGATACATACCCTTGCAAATAGCTGCACAAGTAAACTTTCCAAGTAACATGGCAGATTTTGGAGCTATGCTACATTCAAGTGCCACCACTTCAGACTGTGGATGTTTACTCCATCCTCTTCACCTATTTTCAGAAATATCTCCTCTGCAGAAATGACCCTGCTTTCTCCATAGGCTGGCCTGATTACAGCCAATAAATAGATGTGTACGCAATCCCTGTTGCAATATTTCAAACAAAATGAATGAACATCATTTTTCTTTAAGAGCACTTACAATTAAACTGTACATATGGATATAACTCTACATCCTTAGTAAGTCCAATAAAAAGTCTTAGTCACATTAAGGCTGAATTGTTCTCAGAAAAAGCCCCAAACAAAAGAACATTTGAATAATTAAAAAAATCAACAACAACCCAAGATCAATCCCTGCAAAAAACAACATTATACTTAAAAGAGAAGAAATTTAAAATGTTCAGACATTATAGGTCTGTCATAAAAAAATAATGAAATTACAATCATACTTTTGTGCATTAAAATGTCCATCGAAAGCTGAAGAAGAATATTTAAGACTGTGTCAATGGTTTACGGGCATTAGGCCCAATTCCGTGACGAAGGGGACGGGGGACCCACGGGCCCACGTCCCGGGAAAAAGGGGAAAGGGGAAAAGGGTAGGGAGATGGCCCTGAGAGCAAAGAACAGCGGCAACAATCTGAGGAGAAACAAACTAATTTACTAAATAAAATATCAGAATGCAAAACAACACACTATAATACAACATAATTACAATTTAAGCTGATAAATCCAATACAGAGAGAGAGAATGTCCCAAAATCAAGGTAGGCCTTACTCTACTACCGACGATAAGACGGCTGGAGAGCGAGGTGCTGCCAAGACGAGACAGCGGAAAAAAGGGAGGAGGTCTCGTGATCTGCAAGTTTTTATACTGTGAGCTTTTATCTTTTCCCTCCGGGTGGAAAATGGTAACAGAGGAGCAAAGTACCGTGGGGACTGTAGTAGTCCTTCTCTTCTGAGGACCAGGTACATTCACTACATGATGTTATGATGTGGAGTACCAATAACCGAAAATCATAAAACCATGACAGACTGCATTGTTTAGACTGGCAAGTTTTTCTACTGTTACTGCACTGGATTCCTAAGATGTATTATGGTATTTTTTTTATGATTTTTTTTCCAGAAATGACTAAAACCTTCATTTCTGAGACTTAAGGAGAAGAAAGAGATTTAACATCATTAAATGCATCTGCAGTATCTAATTGAACAACAGAAAAAATGCATCAAAACTTTAAATTATTAGTTTACAAAGAACACTGACAGACCTGATAAAAGAAAGAGAAGATTCAATTTTGATTGTGTTTCAGAAAACATCGCTATTACTTGATGCTCTTTTTATAATGCAGTAAAAAAAAAACAACATTCTCTTTGAAAGTAATGTGAAATTCAACAGGAATTTAACTCTTTTATTCTGCTTGTTACCTATTGCTTCCAGGGGTAAGAAGATTGGGCATGATATTGATTTTTTGATCACCAATCCAGGACCAAGGGAGGATGATGAACTTCTGCACAAAGTTGTTAACTTATGGAAAAAACAGGTATGAACCAAACAATATTTGGCTAAAAAAATACATGTTCTGATAGCACAGAATTAAGCCTATGCAGTACTTAAGTTGACTCTTTTTCACATATTATTTCACTGTTTTGAAATTGAATGTTATTCTATTTGGTTATTAATCATGATTATCTAGATGTATTCCTCAGCTCAGATTGCTGTAGTTGAAAGTTGTATCAGGGGTACTCTACACTACTCTACAAGATTGTTGTATCTTCCCCTAAAAATCTGCAATTGGTCAGAGGTAAGAAGTTAGGCTAAGTGGAGATTTGGTTGGCACAGTAAAACTGTTCTTGTACTTTGAAAAAAAAAAAATTTCTCCTTGAGGTGGAAGTAGTTCCTCCCAGGTTACTCTTTTTACTTCAGAGAGTTCTACTTTAAGTATAGTGGACTTCTGTTACCCTATGTTGTGATGGGATCTATTCTGAAAGCTTGGGTATACAGCTCCAGGAATTCTGGCTTCCTTTCAGCCCATAATTAGCAATTTTCCTGGATTCTATGGGAATATTGTGAGAATTGTTGTAGCCCTTGATGATGTCTGTATTTTTTTGACTGCACGCATTTCACATCTGCACAGATGAATTGTTAATCGAAGTTTTTTTTCTATTCAGTTCTCTTCATTTCCAAGCAGCTTTAAACTTGGAAGATTTTGAAGTATAATAGGTGGAGGGACCTCGAAATGTTCCTGGGTCAGAAATATAGCATGTCGGAAACAATAAGATTTTGTTTCTTTTTCTACCTTTCTGGCCAGCTAAGGTATTTTCAACATTTACTACCTGTGCTGTTGAAAGGAACTGAGTACATTTCAACATGTCAAAGAGCAGCACTTTGTCTGAAGTAAATCATCAAATGCACCACTGCTAAGCAAAGTCAGCTTTCAATGCAGATAGCCTGGACAGAATGCCTTTGAACTGATTCTTGATCTATGGACTTTAATTAACATATAATGGTTAATGTGAAAGATTTTAAAAACATCCCCCAAATAAACAAAAACATATCTGATGGAATAAATACATGTTATGTTTTAGAGCCTTTCTACTGGATTTAATGGCAGGGCATCAAACTTGATCTTTCCTGATAAAATACAATCCTAGTGGAATTTCTCTTCCTTCAGCTGACTTTTGGTCTTCAAAATGCTAACACCTCTCTGATTTCCATCATAATTCTGTATGGAAAACTTATGTACTGAAGTAGACTTCTTGCAGATATATTTTATACTGCACTGAAAAGTAATGAAGCTGTGGCAGTTAATGACTGCTGAGGAACAACTCTACTTTTATCTTTTTATTATTTAGGTAAAGCTTCTTCTTCAGTTATCCCACTCCCTTAATTCTAAGCAAAGCTGCATTTCTTCTTGCAGGTTGTGCATTTGTATTCTTAAGCAGACTTGAGCTTCTGGGGAGCCACGGGCCTCAGTCCTCCAAAAACTCCTGTGACTCTGGGGCCTGCCCCCAGATGCAGCCTTTCATCCCTTCTCCCATTCCATCATATTCCACTTAGTTTAAGGAGAGCAGTGGTTGTCCTCTGAGAAGTCTGGCAATGGAAGAAGATTTTCAGGACACTCCGAGGTGTTTTCATTAAATGGAATTGAGAGCAAGGAAATAGAAAATAAATTGTCTCTGCTGATTTTTTTTTAAAGGATAAAATTTGGCAGAAATGAGTGCAGAAAGAGAGCAGGAAGTCAAGGGTTTGGTGAAAAGATTAGGATTTCTCTAAAGATCCCAGCACGAAGAAAATATCGGGGGTGGGGGGGTGGGATGCACAGTGGTTGTAGACCTCAGACCCAGATAAGATCATTTAAACCTATGGACAAACATTTTCAGTGTTCTGTTTTTCCTCCAGAATTTCTGTGGCTTACAACATTCTACATCCTCTCTATTGTGGTAGTCGTAGTATACAGGCTTTTACCATCACTACTAAAAAAATTAGCTGCCAACAAAATCAGAATACAACAAGAGAAAGAGGAATTATACTCTTCTTGCTTTTTTATTAGCTTTGATTTTGTAGAGGGATAGAATAATAAAAAAAGAAACCTAAAACACTTTAATACTTTTTGACAGTACACCTGTCAGCTGTTTCACAGCTTTCCAGTTTTGTGCTACTGCTTCAAAGCCCAGATTCATCAAAGAATGTCACTGAAGTCATGATGTTGCCTTCCTTTCAGCGGCTCTTAGTGAAGAATTCTGCAATGTTTAACTTCTAAACTATGAACCCCACCCTTATTTAAATAGTTCAAAAGGGCCTTTTTCTTAGCTGAAAAGTTTAGAGATCCTTGTATTGGAAGCTGTTGGGAACTAAGTGGTTAAATCAACACCATCATGCTTTTTATGCAGCATCATCAGGGATGAATGGTCTGAAGTACAGAGAACAGAAAGTCTCCCCTGAACTTCAAAGTAGCATGGCTAAAAGGGAAAGCTGCAATGCAGTACACAGGTTATGGTTTTAATGGTTCCAGAAAGCTTCTTCAAGGAAGTAAGAAATTAATTCCTCTGTGGGATAGAGCTTCATGGGACATTTGTGGGCAAACAGGCTGAGCCATCTGTGTCAATGCAGTTTCATTCACACACTGTGTAAAGAGTATTTTATTTTTTGCTGAAAACCTATAGATCTATATTTAGCACTGTTCCTGTTGTTAGATGTGTACCATGAACAGAGGAAGAGATACCATTACTGCAGGCTTTGCTGCACTCTTCACTTTTTTTTTTTATTCATGTAAGTAGAATGTTGCGTTATCCCATATTGCTGTTTCAATTTTCTTTTGGCTTTTAAGAAAATGGAGAATATGGATGCCTTCCTGTCCATACTTATTCCAGCATTTTGTGGTCTGGTTTAATGGTCTGGTTTAGACTCTATCATTCACCCTAGCTGAGGTGAACAGGTCAGGGAAAGGAAGGCCTGATGTCCCATTGGGGTGGGTGGAGAGGAAAAAGTAAGTGGTCTAGCTTTTTCATTGCTGGAAAAGGTTTTTGTAAACAGGGTTCACAGAGCAGCAGCACATGGATTATTGAGTGACAGCTGGATTTCAGTAGCAACAAAAACTGTTTCTAAGACAAGATACAGAAATGGTTATGAAGCCAGAACAAAGAGCTTATTTCTTTCAGATGAATTGTATTCACTCCATGTAAACAAATGTTGCCTCGCCTTTTACATTCTGAATTTTTCATTGCATTTTGGCTCAGCTTCAGAAGAAGCTGAGGGCATTCTTAACTAAAATAGACTAGTGGATGGTGACTAGAGCACTACAGTGGGACATAAGAGAATTTGGCTTAAATTTCCTTAGGCGGAGGATGGGGCTGAATGTGACTATTCAGTCTCTGAAGTTATTGCATAAAGTAGGCAGAAGTGTTTCACTTCTTGCTGTGTTTTATATTAAGGTCCCAGCAGCAGTGGCAGTTCTTGTGAAGACATATTTCTGATATTTCTGGTGTGTACTGCATATGTCCATATGTGGTTAAGTATGTATGCACGTACGTACATCTCCCTTGTATATCTATAACTTGTGTATGTACAAACTTATGTATATATGAATTTTCAGACATGTAGAATTGGATCTCTTCCTCAGTTCTGGGTAACTTCATAGTCTTCTGGACTACCTTCTTCAGCTCTTGGTCACCTGAGAGGTCCACCATGCAGCGTGAGTGCTTCCATCAGTCTTTCTTGCCCACCAGTAGAAATACTCATGGCACGGAGGAAAACATCATTCCTGAACTCTGGTGCTGGGCAGTGCATTCCTGTCAAAACCAAGCTGTTTGGGACACGCCCAGAATTTCAGACCATTTTTCTGCATAGGGAATTGCAAGTTCTTCAAGCTGATAAAATTGTCATCAAAGGGACCAAGGCACCTGCATGATTAGGCAGCAGCTGTAAAGTTTTGTATTGCTGATTGAGCCTTTGATGCCATTTCCTAATGATTCCTCACACTAGCTGCATTGATTGCTCCCAGGCATCAGTTCCTTGAGCTGTTCCACTTTATAGAATTCCATTTGCCTCACCTAGGGAGGGATTTTTCTGTGTTGCAACCTTAAACTGACATGCCTACAACCTACTTTGGATTAGTTGTAGCTATTTCACTGAATATAATTCTGTTCCACTTCAGTAAAGTCTCTGAGAAGGAAATTAAGAACAATAACACATCTGTATTTCAAAAGAACATATTGGATTATGTTTTCAGGTGGTATAAAACTGTCTTACTTAGCTTTAAAAGAATTAATTCACCTACCAAAATTAGGAATAATGACTGTAACATTAAAAAGACTGTATTTGGACTGATTCTTCAGCTATTGATTCACATCTTTTCCCAATTTGATCACGGGTTGACTCCACTATCAATGATATTGGTGTGCCAGCACTCAGTCTACCTAAGCAAGTGTGCATAATCACTTTTAAAGGGAAAGTTGTTGTGAATATTGACTTAATTGCCCTAAAAAATACATTTGATTTTGATGGTGTTGTAAATTTAAGATATGAAAGTGCCCACATTTTAAAACTTGATTGCATAAGTAAGGTCTACAGCAGTCTATGGTTTGAAGATCAAACTGAAATTTGCAAACGGCTGCAGATTCCCTGACACAGACTAATGCAAAGGCTGCTGCTCTGCAGCTAGCAGTAGCCAGAACTTCATGCAGTCTTCATAGCTGACTGCCCTTCAAGTCATACTTTTTCGAATACTTTATGGGGTGATGGTGAAGCCCAGTGCCTAATCTAATCAGATAATTGAAAACATTCTTATGGATATGACTTAGGCTTTGGCTTCTGTTTAAAGATGGTATCCTGGCTTTCAATCTGGTGAAACCTGCTTGTTTATTACTTATGTAATTATTATCTAATTGCATTATATTGAAGTTGAATTAAATATTTACTGCAGGATACATCATTTTATGCTCTTCCTATCAGCTTTAGAAATTGCCCAACCAACAAAATATGAAAAAAAATAAAACAACACTACAAAATAACCCAGAGATATCTAGTCCTAAAATATTTTTTCCTAAATATCTTTAACATGTGCTAACCATGACCATTTGCAAATTCTTAAAATGTATTCAAATAGAAGACACAGCCTAGTCAGCAAGGGAAAACAGCAATATGAAGGCTCCAGTACTGAAACTGTTACTGCTACATAATTGCTTGATATTAAATCTCAGATACACAAGGAGCATTCCCTTGAGGTTCCTAAACAGAAGAATAGGAAGTGTTAGGGAGGAGGAAAACCAACCAACTAACCAATCAACAAACAAAAGAGGGGTGGGACCTGCCTTTAAATGCTGTGCATCACAGCAGCTGGGAGACCTTGCGGGCAGGACTTTCTGTAGATGTGGTATCCAGGGTGACTTTAGGTAAAGAGAAAATAATTATTTTTAGTGTGGACAGCACAGCAAAGACTTACACATCAAATTTACTATGTTTACATTTACAACTATATTTCTGTAATGAATAGCAAACTGGAAAAAAAAGACTCTGAACAAGCAAAGTTGATGTGGAAGATGTGGTCTCAAAAAGCCTGAGCTTTATATGAATCTCATTTTATCTGTTACTGACCCACAAATAGTACATTATTATATCTCCTCAATAGCTTACAGGTTTAAAACCAAAGAAATAGTTACTGATGGTCATGTGTGCATGTCTGCAGATCTCATTGAGACACATCACTCACGAGGAGCTTGTCTGTGAAGGGAGAAGACACTACAGGCTATGATATCTTGCTAGATTTATCAAGTGGGGAGATCTAGAAATCCTACTAGGAAACCCACTTAAGAAGTCAGAATTCCATTCCTTTAGTAGTTCACCTGAGAAAGGTGCGCTTTAACTTCAAATACCTTGCACTGAGCCCAAAGAGATTTCAATTGCATTTGAACAAAGATGGAAGAAGTGTTGATACAGATTGTGGTATATGTGCAAAACTGTTGATCTGAGCACACTACAAACAGCATACAGGTGTGGGAAATGTAGGTATTTGGAACTACAGAAGACCACTTTTGTTTAAGAAATAAATTGTTCAGATTTGTTCTGGGATATGCTGTGCAATGCCCCAAATCTCAAAGATGAAAAGGGGAAAAATGGAAGAGATGTGAAAACACTGATGAAGTTGCTAGAAGATTTTTATAGAGAATGGGAACAATGTCAGTGCTTAATGACGGTTCAAAATCATCCACTGATTGTCAGTGATCAATAAGATCATTCTTTTTAGCATTAAAAGTAAAAAAAAAAAAATTAACCTGAGGCAGGCATACTTTAATAAGAAAGAGTGGGTGAGCAGTGATACATTTGATGCTCAACAGCTGTTTTAAGTCCAAATTTGGAAATAGCAGGCATCAATGCCTTGTGACGTTGAGGTAAAATGAAGTAAAATTTATTACCAGTTTTAAGGATGGATGTGAGAGAGCACCTGCTAAAAATAAGTATTTTCAAATCAGTAGACTTTGAAACTATTAATCCCAGAGCAGGAGCTACATAAAGAGTTTTCTGAGATTAGTTTATAACAATTTTCAAAATTGTGAAAAATTCCAAAGAAGTAAAAGAATGTTGAACCAAGGCAAATAGTTTTCATTAAAAGGACTGGACTAGTGACTTAGAGAACAGCCTGTGACTGATCCCTTATAAAATAATGGGATTGTTAATTTGGAACCATCTTCAAAAAAAACATGAAGGCTGAAAATGTAATAATACTTATCAGAGTCTCTTCAGGGAATTGGAATTCATATCTGCCTAACTGTTTCTGCTATACTCCCCCTTCTCCCCCCCCCCCAGCTCTGAGTAATAGAAATAATTTTATTGCTGTGAAGTATTTTATAAGATATTTAACAGGTTACCACATAAAGTTATCATACTTGCACTATACTAAAAAAAAAAAACAAAAATAAAATATTTTAAATTGTTATTATTATTTTTAATGGAGATAGCCTTCCAAATATCTATTCATTATCACTTGTGTTTATAAGAGGTCTGATGCAGAGAACATTGTAATTAACCATGGATAACCATCTAAGAAAATCAATTCTAAATGACCTCAGTTCAATATTGCAGATTTAAAAAAACAAACAAACAAAAAAACCACCCTACAACAAACAAAAGCTAATATGGTTCTTTGTTCTTAAACATATAATAATGGATATGTTAAGTAAAAGTCAAGATTGTGGAGTTTTTTTTGTGGTGAGACTAATATAAAAATTCCTGCACAAGAGAAAGGAGGATGTATACACATTTGTGGGACTTCAGAGGAGTGAGAAAATTTGATCCAAGGACATAAAACAGTCCTGAGGATGGAAATTTTAAAAATCAGTTCATCTTACCACAGAAGTGTGGTAAGTGTGTTTGATCTATTTGTAGATTTAAAGAAATGTAAAACCAACTATGATAAGACAGCTGACAGTTACTCTTTGGCCTGTTGATCTGGAAGAGAAAACTCACAGGCTCATTCAGCCCGAGCATGGTTCGTAAATTCAGCTTAGTAGTTTTCCTTAATAATAATTAAACATGTTAACCTACGGAGGAAGTGGTTTCTGCACTACTGTTGCTAACCTTTATCACAAAGCCATGTTTCTTTTGCAACGAAAAATCTCAGCAGTCTCTACTTTTTGTGTTGCGTTGCAGAGAGAGGCAATTGCAGTGGTCTCCTGTATTTTATGAATCTATAAAATCTAAATTAAAGTTGAGTACGAGGAGTCAAGCACACATCTGAGTGTTTTCATCATGTTGGAACCGCACTCAGAAAGTGGAATCTCTTTGCCAGCTGAGCCCTCCTGATAGAGATAGTGTCAGTGATACTGCACACTGATATATTACTGCATATCAAGCCCCATTTCTATTCTGAAATCCCAACCATGACTGAAGGAAGCAGAGTGATGGTCAATATCTACTTTATTACTTTGCTGTTGTGTATTTGATGCTTTGTATTTGTTAAAAATGATGTGCTGGGTAGCAGAGAGAGGAAGGCTGGTTTTTGTCTTGTCCCAGGTGCTGTGCTTTGGGTGAGGAGAAGTTTTCCGGCTGGAGGGAATGGGGGGAGATAGCTCTTCACTTGAGGGCAACTGTATGTGGAGAGATGTAAGAAGCTTTGGGAGTACAGGGTAAATCTGAAATGCCCAGGAAATCAGTAGCCTTGGAAGTTGCCTAGAAATGCAAACAACAGGCACAGAGACGGAGCTGAGATATGTCAGTAAGATGCTTTTCCTAAGGACCTTAGAGAGAATAGTTTACTGCAACCCCAGGAACTGTTGAAAGGCTGCTGGCTACAGAGCTGGAGGAAGGCACTGTCTCTTCTGCTCAGCCATTCCTGCAGTGCTGGATTAGAAGGAATTTATTCACAACACTCTATTACTTCTATTTTTATTCTCACTCTGAACTGTCTTTATTATTAAATCATGTTTATATTTTAATAAAATATGACTATTTAGGTTCAGCACTTTTTTTTGGTTCACTCCCCTCAAACAAAAGTCATGATCAGTGCCATGTCACAAGGAAATCTCACACAACAGATACAGTCCAAATTCTTTGCTTGGAAGCTGTCAGCAAGACTGTTCTCTCCACTAATGTGTTTTACTAAATGTCTGCCTTGTGAGAAAGCATCAGTCTCTACTCCAAAATTTCCACTGACATCAACCACAAAAACCTTAAGGGGAAGGCATGGAGGAGAAGAATCACAAATATTGTCTTAGTATAGGACAGGATATTGCCTCTATCAGATGACTACCACTGTAAATTTCCCTCAGAATCAGCTAATATTTTTCCAAAAGTTACACTTGTTTTATTGTCTGAACTTTCCCAGACTTGGCCATTCACAGTTTTGTGTTTACTGAAATTGCATTTTACAAAAAATTTTAATAGCTATCTAGAAAGTTTGTCATTTCAGTCCAGAAATTTAATGCAAGCAGTGTCTTCTCTTTAGGGCTTACTTCTATATTGTGATATCATTGAATCAACATTTGTTAAAGAACAGATCCCAAGCAGACATGTTGATGCCATGGATCATTTTCAGAAGTGTTTTGCAATTTTAAAGTTATACCAGCCAAGAGTAGACAACAGCAGTTACAACATGTCAAAAAAATGTGACACGGCAGAAGTCAAAGACTGGAAGGCAATCCGTGTGGATCTGGTCATAACCCCCTTTGAGCAATATGCATACGCTCTGTTAGGCTGGACAGGCTCCAGGGTGAGTAACCATAACAGTCTATTTTTCTTAGCACTGCTAACCTATTTTTGCTTTTGCAGAACTACTCTGAATTCATGGAATTTTAAAAAATATTCTCCACATCTCAAAACCAGTGATCTTAGGTTGGAGCTGTTGAGCTCATCACTGATGTTTGTAGCTAACATGCACTTTCCTTGAAGCATAGTGTTTAGGTTTGTGAAATGAAGAGCTAGATTTTCAGTCACTTACACTGACTTTTTACATCATGCCAGTGTTAACAAGGAGCTTTAATTGTTACTGAGTAAAGAGATTATTTGGAAAGTGCTACAGAATTATCATAAGGATTTTACGGGACATTTACCATTTGGGGAATAGATGTTCTGATTTGGAACTTAATTTGTTTAATAGAAAACTGAAAACAATTTGACCCTTTTCTCTTTGGATTAATGAAATTGTTTTGTGTCAGTTTTATTTGTGTATTGTTAAAGTATAAAATTTTAAAATTTACTTGCTAGCTTTGAACTAAAATACATTTTTTTCATTAGTATTCTAATATGGAGATAAAGGTTCAAATGACGGCTACTTTCATAATAAACATTGTAACGAGTAGTAGTTGTAGTGAGTATAATATAAAATAGCACAATATTTTCAAGATAAATTCTATATAATTGCAAACTCAAAATTCAAACAATTTCTCTCTCTCCAGACAGAATTAGTACATAATCTACATTCTTGCCCTCTGATATTACATGGTATTGCCAAGAGCTCCTAAGCCTGCTCTGAATGATCTTTCCGATGTGCTAGAAGCATTGCCACTCTATTCTACTAAAGTTAATCAGAATCAGGGTGTTTCATACAGGGCCAGTTACTGCAACTGATGTGTTCTCCTGCTGAGCTTAGTTACTTCAGCCACTTTTCTATTTTGAGATGATAAAATGTATTTACTTGGATATTGGATTAAGCCCTGCAAAATTTGGGGTCCATCTTATCCAGGAGGTGTCTGGCTACTTAAAAGCCCTTGTCAACTCTGCAGGTGGGCGTCTGCTCTGAAAATGTAGTTTGAGAGGCCCTTTGTAGGCAAGGACTCCATCTTTCTCTATCTTGCTCAGGTACTGCTACCTGATGAGATAACTCACCCAGAGACTGTGGGAGCCCGTATGCTGTACGTAGCCTTACTTTCTCTTGTAGTATCCAACTGTTCTCAAACCAGCCAACTGAAATTATGGATCACTGCCAATCGTTGCCCTTTCAGATGATTCATTTGTTCAGATTATTATCTTTTAATAGAGGTAATTTTTCCATATTCATTTATTATTTTGTTTCTTTGGATTCTTATAGAGAGGTAACAATTTCATTTTGTCAGAATTAGTCATATGTGTTGTGTTTTTTTTACAGCAATTTGGACGTGATTTGCGGAGGTATGCTACTCATGAAAGGAAAATGATGTTGGATAACCATGCCTTATATGATAAGAGAAAGGTACTGTTTGCCCTGAAAAATAATTAACCATATTTTTATTTCTAAGTTTGTATTTTCAGATTATTTTTTATATTCACATATGTAAAATATTTTATCTTGAATCTATATCTGTAAAATAGTCCCATCTTCACAAGATTTAGATTTACTAATACAGCATGATTCAGTCTGAACCAGTAAGTCTGGAAATCTTTGGCCTAGTTGAGGTAATTTCTGGAATCGAACAATGAACGTATGTTGAACAATGGTGTTTGGAAGGTACTGTGCAGCCTTCACAAAATAGAGAGCATCTGCAAACATTTGAAAAATGTATTTTACCATCCAGTTTCAGAATGAAAGGTCATTTCTCTGCTGTAGGCACAGTTTCAGTGGGGACTGTACTAATGTTTTGGAGGAAAAAAAAAGATATTGACTAGTATCTGCTCAAATAAAGGCCTGAGGAAATTCCTGCAGAGAATGACACCAAGAGGAAATCAGGAATCACCATACTTTTAAGGACCTTTATTCAGTATATGTGAAATTGTTTCACCAGGCTTGTTAGTGTTGGTGAAATGGTAGTAATTCTAGTCTAAACGCTTTTGGCTGCAAGTATACTGATCTCTGCATTTATCTAGTTTAATGTCTGTATTTCTAATAGGCCATTTTAATAAGAAGCAAAATCAATATTTAAGATGTTTATTGATGTCATTATAGAGGAAGGCAAAAGCACCATGTCAAGTTTTTACATTAATCCTTCCCCTGTATTGCTTATACAAAGGAGGCTGCTTTTAGCATCTCTACTTACATACTCCATTTTCTCATTGTCTGTGAGACGCAGCAGTGAACTAGGCCCTCAGCCAATTTCAGCTCTATCTGTATGTGCTAGTCAGGCTCAGATGCTGGAGAATCCTCAGCTCACGCAGAAACCTAGGGAAATTATCAGACTAATGATCAATTTAGTCAGATGTTCTGTCTCCAACAATTGTCTATACTAGCTGCTTCAGAAGAAAATACAAAAATTGCACAGTAGATAAATATGCAATTACATGTCTAAGGGAGAACTTTCTTCATGAACTCAGGGATGATGACACTACTTGCCTTTCTTTTATATTTTAAAAGCTTTCAAAATATAAACCCTTTGCCTCAACATAATATAGCAAATATTCTTATCTGGAGGTTAATATGTGCTCTCTTAGATAACTTTTTCAGGGTAACAGATGACTGCACTAGTGAAATAAAAAGAAATGCCAGTGTTACTTTTGTGTGCTGCAAAAATTGCCCACATGGAATACATGTATATATCATTACACGGTACGTGTTTCCATGGGAATGTTAGTGGGCTAATGAGGACATTCCACAGGAATTGTTTATCTTCACAATGGCATCTGGGAAGAAAAATGCTTTTGTATTCCCAAATTTTCAAGTGAGGCATAGCGAAATTTAAGGCTGTAGAAAAACATTGATTGGAAGGGCCCTCTATTGTCAGCATCTGACCTGGATTTTCTCCTATGGGGTATCTGCTTCAGGGCTTTGAAAAAGGCATAGAACTGTGTATATCCATGACGTGTTTCCCAAAGCTATCAGCTGTAACTATATCTCGAGAGTTTCTTTATGTCTGAGTCTCAAGTCACGTTTCTTCATTGTACTGCCCAAAGATGAAGAAACAAAATCATGGAATAATAGAATCATAGAATGGCCTGGGTTGAAAAGGACCTCAGGGATCATCGAGTTTCAACCCCCCTGTGAAGTGCAGGGTCACCAACCACTAGACCAGGCTGCCCAGAGCCACATCCAGTCTGGCCTTGAATGCCTCCAGGGACGGGGCATCCACAACCTCCCTGGGCAACCTGTTCCAGTGTGTCACCACCCTCTGTGTGAAAAACTTCCTTTTAATATCTAACCTAAATCTCCCCTGTCTCAGCTTAAAACTATTCCCCCTTGTCCTATTGCTATCTACCCTCACAAACAATCGATCCCCCTCCTGTTTATACGCTCCCTTCAGGTATTGGAAGGCCACAATGAGGTCTCCCCGGAGCCTTCTTTTCTCCAAACTAAACGAGCCCAGTTCCCTCAACCTTTCCTCTTAGGAGAGGTGCTCCAGCCCTCTGATCATCTTTGTCGCCCCCCTCTGAACTCTCTGAGCTCCACGTCCTTCTTGTGCTGGGGGCCCCAGGCCTGGACACAGTTCTCCAGACGGGGACCAACAACCTGGGTTTACACATTTTTTCCTTAGTATCATGCAGTAATTATTTGAAAAGAGCAAGGAAAAGAAAATTCAAGTCTATGTGGACAATTTCAAGTGTTGTGAACATGAAATCCTTACTCTAGGATCAAGTGAATGACACAAATTGATAAATGTTCTTTTCTGACTGGACTCTACTTGATTTGGATTTTTTTTTTCCATCAAAATAATACCTAAGTCTTCCTTTTCTCTTTTAATCCCAGACATAGCCAGTTTGTTTCCAAATTTTATTTTCTACTGCAAGATACAAACACACTCCAGATTTCCAAACACGGAGTAATGACAGTCTTTTGACACAGCACAATACTGTTCTTTTCTCTTCTGCATTCTCAGAAATACCCGAAGTTTTCCACAAAATAAAGCCTTCCCTGTGGCAGATATCCAATATGAAAGAATTCATACTAGGCAGCACTGAACACATGATCTACTTAAAGCAGGACCTTTAATCCTGTAGTGTCATTTTAAAAATAAGCTGGAAGAGAGACACTCATTCCTTGCTTAAGAGTTCCACTATTACAATCAAATTTGTTAAATTCACAGGATATTTTTTTCTTATTTTTAACTTTGTAATTTTGCATGAAGTTATTCACATAAAATACATTTTGAACAAAAAGCCTTCCATAGTGCCACTGAGTGTGTCATAAAGTCAGGAGTCCACATAATAGAGCAATGGTGTTTGCAGCTGTGAAACTTGAGATGACCACCCATGGTACAGGAGGAGACATTTGCAGTAATTGTATGTCTGGGGTGTGTGGCTGCTGAAATTGATCCAATGTCATAATGATACTTTTCTTTGAGGATGAAATCTTCCTTTCTCAAAGAAAAATTTTCGCAATGCTGAAGACAATCAGAAAGCAAACGTGCAGGCTTGCGCAGGCTGCTTACGGTCCCACAAGATAACATTAATTAAGTTAAATAGGCACCATAGGTAAAAACTGAATCACATCTTTTCCATATTACGACTCTTCAGCAAACTGGGAGAGTTACCTGAGGTCGCTGTTCTGTCCAGACCAGCTGTCATGCATGGCTCTGTAACAGTCACTGTGTTGTGTTTCAGGAGCTGGGACAAATCACTTCTGCTTCTTTTTTTCATCAGTGGCTGCATTTTTGTCTGCGTGCGTGTGTAAAGTGAAAGGGATAGGAAGGTCAGGGAGAGAAACGAGCTCTGCCTTCTGATGAGGACCAAGTCCTTTTTCTGGTTGCGCTTACCTGTCATCATTTTAAAATTTAGTATGAATTTTATAATAACCACGCTATAGCAGATATGCTTTGGTTTTTTTATTATCATTATTATTATTAATAGAACATAACAGTACCCATAAGAGACTTTCATTATAATAGGTAACAGTATCCTGGTTTGCTCTACATTCTGAAAAATAAGTTAGTATATTTCATTCTTCTTTATTAATAGTTATTAGCCCTTTGTCACAAGGGCTTCCACTGTGTCCTACTGCCTGAAGTGTGATGTGTGTCAGAGAATGCCATGTTCCTGTGCTGACGAGGTAGCACCAGGAGAGAACCCTGGTTACTTCAGTGTGTTTCCAAAGGGATTCTGACTGAAGCAGGGAATATTAGCATAGTAGTTAGACATCAATTACATAGCTTTGCAGAGGGGAACAAAAGGAACAGGTATTTCCTCCAGGGACTCGTTACAAAGTTACACTCTGAAATTATTCCTCAGCCTTGATTATTTTATTCCTCTCCTTTCTGGAGTGAATCATTTTCTTACAGTTGTAGCTTTCAGAAGACAGTGTGCAGCTATCAAACTGATGATTTGTTTGTTTTCTAAAACAAGATGGCATTTCATAAAGCTTGGTAGGAAAATCATGATGCAAAAAAATTGGAAATTCACTACCAATTATCTGAGACCCTCTTTTTTTTCACAACAAGGTGACTGGATGTCCAAATCTGTGCCGCTGTAGAATTGTACCCATACGTTATGCAAATCAACATTTGTTTATACCAACCTGAAGTATGAAGTTGCTGTGATTTACATCTGATAGAGGTTAAATGTTATGATGATATCCATGCTCAGGGAATTAAGGAATTCATTGTTTAGCAATCTGGAAGAAAGAGAACTTGTATGCAATATTATTACTGCTGTTACACTGATTACAAATGTCTTGATGCATTTATGAGCAAGGGTGACAAAATTCTCTGTAAAACTTTCCTGATTTATGAGTCAGTCATGTGCTCTATAGGTAAAGTAGATTCGATTTTGTTGGTGAGCCATTTCCAATTCCAAAGAGAATTTCATTTTTCCAAGTCAACTGACACTGACATTTCCTTAGAAAATCTGAAAGCTTTTCAGGTCTTTTAGCTGAAAATGATGGCATCACTCATTGTTTTTATACCCCTATATCCTGGATTCAGGGTCAGTGTTAACCCACCACAGGGGATTTTTGGTTAGAGCACGTGCTGCATCTAGATGTAATCAGAAGCAACAGAAATCAGTGCTTAAACACATATTTATGTATTTATGTAATGTGGTCATCAGATCACTGTCAGAACTTCAGATTTTAGCATGCATATGTATATCACAGTTTGCTACATACTGAGATTTGAAAGACATTTCTTTGCAATGATTAAAATTTGTGGTGTACTATGGCAGTCATTGGCAAGTTTTGACAGCATACTGACAGCTCTTTAGCTGAATGAAATGGAGTGAGATCCTAGTGGATCAAACTAAAGAAGATGCATCTCTAATCCCTGCTTTATTTCTAAGCATATAAAATGAATCATTCACTTGCATGAGGGTGTAACAAATGTATGACTTACTTTCATTTACAATGTTTGCTGATTTTTGAAGTGATTTTTAGAGTGTCTGGCAAGCCACAGGCTTTTTGTCCTTAAAGGAATAGCTTTTCTTGAAGTATGAGTGTTTCTTCACTTATATAGTTTCAGCAACCTAGAATAAGATTCAGGAACAGCAACCTCCACCTGTTGAGTGGAATGTGTGCTCTACTCGAGAAAGAATATTCCTTAAAGAAAATCTTCCTCATTCTCCATAATATGAAATTCTACTGACCTGTTAGTTTTATAGGCTCCAATGCTATTTACTTCCCCCTATGTACTATTAACACCACTGCTAAACTGTAATGGGAATGACTGTAAAAGAATGGCAACAACTTGCCAGGTGTGTAAGAGGTCAGTCTGAGAAGTGGCTTTCCTTGCCTCCGTATAAGAAGAATCTGACAGACTTTTGGGTGTTACCTGGATAACTGCTGTAGCTCTGCAAGATGTAACTTGTGTCTTCCTGCTGAAATCAAAAGGTTTTATATAGGTGAGGTTTCAGACTGTAAGCAGCAAACTGGCATTCAAGTTCCAAAAAATTCATCATCAAGAAAACTTTCTTTTTTTGCATTGAATGCTTTTTTGTTTGTTTGTTATTTGCTGTTGTTTTTTGTTTGTTTTGTTGTTCCGATGTTCCGATACTTTCTGTTAGTTGTTTCACTACCTTAGCAAAAAATCTTTTTGTCAGTCGTTACTCTTGAAAATCCACAGGAACATAAATATTCTGGATTATTTTCTTCCTCCCTGTGTCCCTGAATGTTATCTGAAGCTGCATCTTGCAGTTGATAAATAGTAGATTGTCCTGATCCTGTTGCTTCTCTTGGCTTGTCCATTTGAAGGTTAAACTCAGATAATCAGTCTTTGTAATAAACAGCTGTAGATTTGTTGCCGTCTATCTGGATGATGCTCTTTCTGCTCATTTTGCAATCACTGGATATAAAAAGTCCTTCTTCAGCTTCCAAAAGACATAACACACATGGTTGTTTCGATACTGTGCCTGTCACTGGAATCTGATGTGCCTAGGATGACGACAGTGAAGACAGCTGTCCCACTAACTTCTATTACTTTTGAGGAAAGGCAGCATAGATTTCAAGGAAGAGTTGCATAAGCAAGCTGAATATGATGTGGAGTTTTATCAGTTTGAATCTCCAAGGCTGTGTATGCTGCTCTCAGCTCAAACCACTCTGAAATTTATCAGTAAAATTTTGCACACATTGCTAGTTATTTGGCTCAACAGAGAAAACAATCAGGAAGAGTTGTTAACATATGGGGATGGCAATCATATGCAAGCTGAAAATTATGTCTGCAGTAGGTCCGTTCTGCCCTGCAGTAGGTCTGTTCTTGCCCAATACACATTTCTGTTGTATCACCTTGTAACAGGGCATGCACTGTGTTGGGCTGAGAGACTGATGTGATTATAGCCAGCCAAAGGATCTTGTACCTGTTCAGACAAGTGATGCTGGAGAACACAGTCAAACAACTTTCAGATTTTCATGTTCTCTGAAAGCTTTCTGAACCACATCTTAAGTCTTATTTGGCTCTCAAAAAAGTGTCATGAAAAGGAAAAAGAATTTTTTACACCTGGAAACAAGTGACAATTTTATGAGCTGAAGAAAGAAAAAAATTGCTGTAATGTGGCCTGAGGAGGTAGTCCAGAGGTTTGGCTTCTAAACTGCAACTTGGGTCTCATATCTAGCCAAATTCCCTCTGTACTCTTAAGCAAATCCTTTAACCCTCCTTAATCTCATTTCAAAACAGCAAGGCCAAATTCCCATGATGTAGGAGTACTGTAAAGATAAGTAGTTAACCACTGTAGCAAGAAACTAGTTCAGTTTAATGAAAGATTTTGATCAGTTAACATTTTGTCTTTTCCTCTAACCAGAAGAAAGTGCAAATGTTTAATGAAAGATTTTTGATCATTCAAAATGCTTTTTTTCTTAATCAGAGAGCAAGTCAAAATGTTGACACTTTCTGCAAAGGGAAATACTGTTTGAATCTCAGCTTTGGAAACAATCCACAGATGAGACAGTTCTAAACCTCCAAAGATCAGACAGTTCGTGGGGCTGCCAGCTCTGAGGCACTCAGCTTGGCTGGCTTCTCCAGGCTCTTGGAGCCAATAAGCCCTGGGGACACTGGCTCTGATCTAATTAGAATGACTTATTTGAACTCAGGCTCCCAGTAGCCTGTCAGGCAGGTTGTTTAGAAGATGGGCAAACTGACAAGAGCTCAAATAGGCCTACAGTTTTTAAAATGCTTGGTAACTTATGTTCTATTGGATTATTTATTTATTTATTTCTGAGCATTGATTTATGGAAATACCAAGTTTAAGAGAGTAGAAAAGTCCCAACAAAATAAAATGTATTAGTATTTTACTGAGTGGATCCATTCACAAGGCAGTGGCATATTATATTTTTGTGACTATACATGTTAAATAGAAAGTTCGGTTGCTAGAACTGTCTTTCTGGCAAACATAAGAAACTTCATTCCAGTTCTTCTCAAACAGCTGAAATCATATGAACTGTTTCCCTGTGGAGATGAGTGTGAGGATGACCTAACCTTCTTAGGTACAGGAGATGTTTCTGAAAGATCTACTGTATTATGCAAAGCCCAGCACCACTGTTTTTACTGTGGATAAATTTGAGTTTTAGGAAATGCAAAATTTCTCAACCTTTACTTAATATTTACCTAACTAAATTCCCTTATCTGAATTAATTGAAAACTTGTACCATTAACATCTACTTAGAAACCATTGTTAGAAAATAAGGCACTTGTCAGTTGTTTTTACATTTTGGAGGAAAGAATTCCTTGTCCCCACAGGAAATAAGGATTTTTAAAACTTTCTCACTATTCTTCATGTAATTTCAACTGTGGTGGGATAACTTATTGCTCATTGCTTTCATTCAAGGTATATTATTTGTTCTTGATGGCATTTGCCATTCAGCAGTTCTTAAAAGCCAGTGAGCCTGGCAGAAGTCCTCTACACTCTACATTTGAGCTACAATCATTTTCCATTTCATAAGAGAAGGTTCTGCGTAGGACAAACTGTTTTCAGCTGGTTCGTATGGGAAGTTCTGAGTTGTGTATTTTCCCAAATCAGTGTTTTTTTAAGTATGTGAGTGAGCATGGGGGAATTGGGCTGAATGAGAGATGGGGTAAGAGAGAGGATGAGCTAGAAGCATTAAGAAGCTGCAGGAACTTTTCTCTATACCTGCTTCACGGTGGGAAATTTCTAGAGATGTCATGTGGAACAGTGTCATGCTTGAATCGTAGCCTTGTAGAAATATCTGTTTCCTGTACCTTCATCACACCATTTCCCTGCTTGTATCCTCAAACTGACTGTGGGATCTGAGGACTGGATCTGCCTTGTAGATTTAGATTTTTCTAAGTCCATATGTTTTCACAAGAGTATTTAAGAAAAACACTTTAGTCTAATAATTACTTTAAGCAGCTCAGAGCAGCAAAATGAAGTGATGTAAACAACTGGCATTGCTATCTTTTTTGTAAAAGAAAAAGGTTTCTTGGCATTCCTAGTATGTAATAAATTGATTAAATTATTAACATATGAATATTATTGCACTAACATTGCAAGTTATTGGGTTTTTGTAAGAGGAAGGTCACAAGCTTAGGGTTATTTTGAAGAGTCATTGGAGCCAAAAGCAGTTATTAGTTTTATGCCTTATGAAAATTTAAGGTGGGAAATTGTTGCCTTAATGTTTTAAAGAAATATTGGAAAAAAATATAACACTATGCAGAAGACTGGATATGACTGATGACAATTTTGCTTTTAATAACCACTATGTGGATTTGAATGACATTAAATGTTACTTAGCTATTGAATAGCTAGAGAGGAGGTTTATATAACTGCTTTGAGTGGTGAATTCACAAGATGCCCTAAAAACTTCATAGGAGGATGCAGATTTGCAAAACATTACTTGCTATACAGCTACAGTAAAAACAGTAAAACTCTATGTTCCACAATTTTTTAAAGAGAAAATTTAGTTTTCCTAATGAAACTAGTAAAAATATAAAGAGGGTAATTTATGGGGATTTATTTGCTCCCATACTGTGAAGATCACTTGCATGCAGTAGTCATCATCAGTACTGCACAACCCCTAATCGTTTACCTACAGAAAGCATTCCTATTTAGGGAATTCCTTAACTAACTCTTCAAGGGGGGCTTGCCCCGGCTTTCTGTGCATATATCTGTAGAGCCAAATGAATGTATGATTGTAGCCCAGATAAATGCCTTATATGACTGGCTGAGTCAGTGACGTCAATTACAAGGTTCCATAGTGTTTGTAAGCACGCTGAATTCCAGTGCTGCCCATCTTTTGCCCAAGTGGCTGCTTCACAGACAGCCACAGTGTACCAGCAGGCATCCCAGCCTGCCAGCTCTGCCTGGCAATGTACTTGGCCTTCTAGATTCCCCCATGACATGCACGTTTTTCTCTGGGTAAGCCTAAGGCTGTGCTGCTGGTATGTCACTCAGCCAGTAACTTCTTTTACTGGAAGTGGTGATATTGGTGGGAAAAGTTACATCCTTATGGTGGATTGGCTACTTAGTATATGCAGATGTAAAACTGAAAATGATTAAAATGGTTATATGGAAAGCTATCACTGCATAGAAGCAGGGAGAGTAGACAGTAGAGACAGCACCGAGGAAGACAGACAGACTGCAGATGACTGGATTGTTGCCTGCACTTCCTGCATCTTTATAAACAGGTCTTCTATCAAAAAGCTAGTTTTCCTTTCCCAGCAGTGATTCTTTTCTGTCACTACCCAATACATGTCTCTGGGAAGAAGAGCTGGCTCTGATTCTGTACCCTCATTTTATTACATAAAGACATAATCGTGTATGTTTAGCGGCATATTCAACAGTTATAGTCTCATATTGTAATCTCAAAGTCAGTTTTCATGTGTCATTTGAGAGTGTTTACTCCTCTCTGTCACTGGAAGAAGCAGCCTGCAGAAGTTTACTTGCACAGTTAAAGAGACATTTTTTATGATTCTTAAAAAACGAGACGTTATAGTCTTATTTTGGCAGATGCTGCTCTAAAATTATGAAGTTATAACAGTGAGACAGTCAGCCTGAAGAACATCTCGATGAATTAAACATGCTGCAGCTGCAGAGTTTGCTTTAGATGTCTGCAATAATGACTGGATTAAAGCTAAAGTAAACATAGATATCCAAAGTTTATAATATTGATTTCCAATGTGATCAGTTGTTCACATAATCATTACTACAATTAAACATTGAGACATTGTAAACAGATGTACACGCTTTCATTTGTGTTTCAATTCCTCTCTGGGGAAGGTGGCAATTGCAGATGTGATTTGGGGGATTTGTTCGTTTTGCACCTGCTCTATTTTTAAAAATTAATAATTAAAGTAATCAACTTTTTTTACCCTCTGAATAAATTAAAAATGGTTATGCATTTTTCTCCAGTGTGCTTCTCCTCTGTGTTCTTTGCAGTTTAAATGTTTCACAAATAGCATATGAGAGTTCATTTTTACAAAGGCTGCATGTAATTTTTGTAGATTTTGCAGCAAAATTTAATCCCTTTGTAATAGCAGGTTGTACATCCAGCGCAAAGATAAATGTCTCTAATTGCTGCTTCCTTTGCTTGGTGTGTTTTCTGAACAATACAGTGAAACCTGGATTGCTGAAGAAATGGGATATGCATAAATGCATAAAGAGGAGCAGATTCAAAACATTTTGAGCTTATGTACCTATTCATTTTAATTTTTAGGGAGATAAAAATTTGCAAGTGTTTTGATTCAGTTATTCAATCAGTATGCTTGAGTAAGTTATAAATTAGGGGACATAGTCTCAGATTTCCTCTTAAACAAAAAAAGAAATAAATTGAGAAGTGAGGTAGAGAGGAAGCTGGAAAAGGGAAGAGTCGAGTGTCAGAGAGGAAAATGAGATACCAGAAAATAGAATGGAAGTGAGAATGGAAAACTGTGGTGGATAAAGAGATTTGATTAGGAGTGGCTGGACAAAGCAATGGGAAATGAGATATCCCAGCAAAGGGGATATATGGCTATCCACTACATTGCGGATGGGGTGCAAGTGTTGGTTGAAGAAACTGAGATGGAAAGGGATCACAGAATGACAGAATTGTGTGGGTTGGAAGGGACTTCTAGAGATCAAGTCCAAACCCCCAAATGGAGGGGAGATGAATGAAATAAAACAATAAATAAATTCATCGTTAATGCTCTAAGGTGGCAACAAGTAATGGGTAAACTTCCAATTGCCCCAAATAATTGAGTAAACAGTGTTTATCTCACTTTAATCTGGAATATGAAATGAGAGGATCCTGAAGATATATGAGAAATCTGAAGAAGAAACAGGCTATAAGGAACTCAGAAAGAGATGAAGCTAAAACAGATAGAGACTGAAGAAGCCCAGCTTGCAAAGAAAAACTCGTTGATAGGTTAGCCTGCAGCCCATGATTGTTGTCAATGCTGCCTGCAAACATCTCTGTGGCACAGCATATATCCTCTCTAGTGAAAGAGGCCAAAGTGTGTTACAGGAATTGAAGGAAGTTTTATTTCTTTGGAGAAAAAAAAGTCTCAGTGCATATGCAGAAGAAAATTAAACTAAGGTTAAAATGCAATTAACCACATTCCAGGATTTCTCAAATCTCAAGTCTTTGATTTTTGCAATCTCAATAATATGCTTTTGAAGTACTTTATAATAATCCTGTATAAATTACACTCAACTGTGTTTCCAGGATACTGAGCATTTTTCTTGTTTCATGTATTCGTATGAGGCTTTATAAAGACAAATATAATACAATGAAAGCAACGTACAAGGCGAAGTTATTGTAAATGTCATAGTCTTAAAGCAAAAGAAGAAATCTAGCTAAAGCTGGGAAATAATCCCAGCTATCGTTTAATGACTTTGTGATAGGATGCAAATTCTCAGAGAACTACACAGGGCAATAAGTACAGTGCTTCTCCTGTCTGCAAGGAAGCTTCAGTTTTAGTTGCAGTAACGTGCTACTTAACACAATGATAATTTTTGCCTGAGTTGTCAGACAAAAAGTTTCAAGTTTTTATTCACTTTGTGTGCCTCAAACTGAAAATGTATTCATGTAGTCTGGAGGGTTGTATATAATGTTCTTATGTATTGTGGAACATTTTGATTATCAAAATCATAATGACAGTTTGGGCACTTAACTACAGAGCGTCTTGCAACCAAATAACCATGCGTCTGTTATTTTAAACTGAAAGTAGTTGCATTTAATGTTCAACATGGTCCTGACCTCTGGCAAACCAAAAAAGTGATCATTCAGTTAATTTAACAGATAATTTTCTTTTGAATATTATTTTTCAAAATATCAGCTCTTCAGCTCAAGTCCTTGTTTCTCTTTCTTTTGTTTCTTCACCAGAGCTGCTAAAGGTACTTTGCATGTAGAAAGGCTGAAGAGGTTTTGTTACTCCATGTTATGAAATAGTTTATAGTATAGCTGCCTAGAATATACTAACATTAACATGAGAAATTTATTATATTCAGCAGATCTACATGTTAATATTCAGAAATTTCAGGAATGTGAACAAATCTATAATTAGAGCTAGGGAATGATTGTAAGAGAAAGATTTGAGCATGGTATTTCTGATTAAAAGTACAGGACATGTCCAGTGGTAAAATGAAATCAGAAGTCATGAATTTTGTTTCTTTTGCCTTCAAAAATTATTAATCCTCAGAATTATTAGAATAAACTCCACTGCACTATTTTGCATCAACACCATTACACATAGTTTTGCCTGAGGGTATTGAGTCAATGTGTAATGCTTGTAATACTGCTTTTTTTCAATCATGGTTTGTTACAATGTCATTTCTAAGAGCCGTTTGTGTTTTTTTTTCTCTCTCTGATTTATTTATCATCCTATTTGTAGCTGGATTAGGAACAGATTAGTTTTTATTTTAAAGCAGGCATGTAGATATGAATATTACTCTAGAAAACACCAGTTAGATAGGAAAATTACATTTGGAGATAATATATTGTCAGAATGACTTCAAGTTATTTGCTGCTGAAATCTGTTATGATTTCATCAAAGGCAAACACACAGTGCTGTGGAATATTATTATTGAACTTGATGAAACACTTCACATTTCTAGCACAATTTGTACTTCAACATTTATGCTCTATAATTATCATGAAATTGTTTGTACTGTTGAGTCTCATTCATAAACATAGTATAAATATTTAGCGAAAAGTCTAATTATGAGCTAAGCAAAAATCACCAACATAATTTCTTAGATGAAACCTCCACAAAATCATAGAATCATAGAATGACTTGGGTTGGAAAGGACATCAAATATCATCTAGTTCTAACCCATTGTTGTGGGAGGAGTTGCTGACCACAAGATCAGGGCCCAGTGGCCCATCCAACCTGGCACGGAATGCCTCCAGGGATGGGGCACCCACAGCCCTCTGGGCTGCAGTGCCACGGCCTCACCTCCCTCTTGGTGAAAACCTTCCCCCTAACATCTAATCTAAATCTTCTCTCTTTTAGTTTAAAACCTTTCCTCCTTGTCCAGCCATCATCTACCCACTATCAAAAAAAAAAAAGGAATTAGAAAACTCTGGTGAAAAACATGGAAGGAAAAACACCTCCATCTCACAGCTGTTAACTACATCACTTAGGAATGCAATGCTTATGAATCAGATGCTTAATATTACACTAATTTAAAAAAAAAGTAAAAATCTGTGTTGGTTATAATGGCAATGATCACTACTAAGAATTAAAATATTAATGGGTATTTGGGCTTGATTCTTACACATTTTTTTACTATCAAACAGTATCTTATTTTGAGAATCAGAGAATCATAGAATTAGCTAGGTTGGAAAAGACCTACAAGATTATCCAGTCCAACCATCCACCTACCACCAGTAACCCCACTAAACCATGTCTCTCAACGCTATATCTAAACGTTTCTTGAACACCTCCAGGGACAGTGACTCAACCACCTCCCTGGGCAGCCCATTCCAGCGCCTGACCACTCTTTCAGAAAAGTAGTATTTCCTAATGTCCAGTCTAAATCTCCCCTGGTGCAACTTGAGGCCATTCCCCCTTGTCCTGTCACTAGTTACTAGAGAGAAGATCTCCCCTGAGATCTCCCAGATCGTTCCCCCCAGAGCGATAAGGTCTCCCCTGAGCCTCCTCTTCTCCAGACTGAACAATCCCAGCTCCCTCAGCCGCTCCTCATAAGGCCTGAGCTCCAGACCCCTCACCAGCTCTGTTGCCCTCCTCTGAACACGCTCCAGGGCCTCAATGTCTTTTTTGCAGTGAAGGGCCCAAAACTGGACACAGTACTTGAGGTGGGGCCTCACCAGGGCTGAGTACAGAAGGACAGTGACTTCCCTACTCCTACTGGGACCATGTTCCTGATACAAATGTTGCCTTACCAACTACTGATGGAGTAAGATACTGTCCCCTCAGCCAATTAGCAGTGTAAGGATCAGGACAAGGAAGAAGTTTCATTTTTCCATGTTACTTTCTTACAGTACATAATACATAATATAGGCATTGAATGCAATGAATTGAAACTTTTTCTGCAATTACATAATTTTAGATTCTAAAATTTAAATTCTGGAAATTCCTTTACTTGGATGTTTTTCTCTTCCTCTCCTTCTTCCCTTCTTCATCCGTAACTGATGAAAATCATTTAGCTATCTGTGGAATGTTACTGATTACAGTGTTTCTTGCCACCAATTTATCTGCCCTAATGAGTCAGCTAACGACTTCAGAGAAGTAGACACCATTTTACAGATTGATGTTGCATTGTATTCCCATGCCTTCATTGCAGATTGAAGGCACTCAACCTTGTATTTCTCAGTGTACTGCAAGAATGTATGGATCTGCTGTAACACTTTACCTACAGTTGCATTACATAATTCTGGGTCTCAGTGTAAAATTGTAAAGCTGTTTGCTGCACTGAAGTTCAGAGCAGATTTATGTTTTACACCAAAGATGGAAATTTATTCCTTTCTACTGCTGTGGACAGTTTTCATGTATTTTCTGAGGTTTCTTTAAACCATGTGGATTATACCATTCAGAGCTAAAAGCTGACCCAGTTAATGCACAAACTCTCTGTTGAAGAAATCACTCCAGCAAGTGATTGCTTTTGGCAGTGGAGAAGATGGAATTGTATAGGGAATAACTTGAATGAATAAACAAGTTTTGAATGGAAAGTGATGGAAATACTGGAAGACTGCAGCGTTATTCCTCAGCCTTCCTGTAACTGCTATAATTGCCAAGTTACTATGCAGGCACCACCTGCACCTTCCCCTCAGAAACTCACTCTCTCTTTGAAATCCGTTAAGATCGAACCAAAGCAGATGCATTATTTTATTTATTTATTTATTTATTTATTTTTAATTCAATCTGCTACAGGGCTTTTGTAAGACCCACAGAAAGAACTTTATCAAGACTACTGCCTCATCTCTTTCCATTACTTTCAGTTCTAGGTGCCCTTCCAGTCTTGCTTTTTGGCTGGCTGGTGGAGGAAATTGGTTGTGTTCTATACATTTGTCTGAAGTAAAATGCTTGGAGTCAGTGAGATTGGAGATTTTAGTCTGAGTTTGTGTCTGCTTGAAAAAAAAGCAGTTCAGAAATGTCTGAACTAAAATTCCAAGGTGAGAATCAAAATTCCCCTGAGCTTTTTTTTTTTCACTCTTTTATTTAGTTTTACCTCCTTGACTTCTCGCACGCATTGCACTCAGACTCCTTATGGAAGTGCCAAACTGAAGAAGCTCATCAGCATGTTTGGTGTTGTTAGCTTTAGCACAAGAGGCATGATAGGAGGTTGTGCCAAGTAAAGAATTCAGTAATATTCTCCCCCACCATTCTGTTTTTTTTTTTTTTTTTTCTGTATTTTACTAGTCTTTTGAGTCTTTTGGATGGTCCTGTGTGGAGCCAGGAGTTGGATTCGATGGTCCTTATGGGTCTCTTTCAATTAGTTTGATAGATTACTTATGTTTCTACCTTCACAATTTTTTCCTGTAAGCTCATTTTATTCATCTAATTAACTTACCGCAGTTCAGCCTTTATTTCCTCTCACTTACTGTCTAGTTGAGTGTTTGGCAGAGATATGTGCCAATCTCTCAGCACATGGCTTCGGGCACTAAAGGCCTTTGATGGGAAGCTGGAGACTAAAGTTGGTCTCCAATATTTCAATGTGCTTCAGCAGGAAAAGAACAATCCTGTGGGAAATATGTAGATTTACTTAACCAGAAAGTCATGTCACTGTGGTCATTTAAAGAAGTTTCCACTGAAAGTCTTGATTTGTCAAGTCATGGAACAAACTGTGCAATGTATTTCGTCTTTAAAAAATGACTTGTGAATTAGCTGTTGTAGCTCTCCTGACACAGCACAAAGACTACCCTGGATGGGCAGTTATAATTAGAGTTGTTTAGCAGAATGACAGTGCTCTAGATTTCTTCAGAGCTGACATTCTCAACTACTTCTTTTTTTTTTTTTTAATTAGAACAAGGATTTATTCCACATAAGAACTGTACTATTATTCAAATAGCAGCACTGCTTTATGCACGTATGGCAGATACTGATACATTCATTTACAGATATCTACATTTTTATTACAGGGGACAAATGACATTTGAGCAAGAAGAATCATGGAAAAAAGGAAGTGTGAGCAATTTTTAGTAGCTTGGGGCTTTTTATCTAATAAGCTATCTTATCACATTCTATAAGCTGCAGGTCTTTAGTGTTAAGAGTGTATTGTTCAACTAAATACAGTGAACTTTCATATCTTGAGAAGTGGTTTCACACCCTGGAAGATGTTGTAAGCAGTGTAGCTAAAATCATCTTTCCATTAGTCTCAAATAATTATTAAAAAAAAATCTGTACCTGACTTGGCATAACTTATGCCATGTGAAGATAAACCCAGTACTGAAGTGACAAATGTGTAAGATAAATATAAAGTGAATGATATATTTTCTTCTATGGTTGATTAAGCAAGTGCTGTTGCTGTCATTCATCTACAATAGGCTTTACCCACAAAATGTATTTTTAGAATGGACTCTGTCCAAGCACAGTGACCAGTTAAGTTCCAACTCTGCAAATGACAGTCTATCCTCTTTTTTTCCATTGTTCATTTATCACTGTCATGCTCACTGCTGCTGTAACATTTCCAGACATGTAAAACAATGGGAGTTTAGTCTGCTTGGTATTTATCATTCTGCATACTGGAATCATTACTGAGTTAGAAATGATCATATCTCATATCTCATACCTCATATCTCAATTTTAATTATTTTTAAATAGGAAAGCAAATATTAAAGCAATTAAACTGATGTGGACAGATGTCACATGCCAGACACCATATAAAGTTAGTGAGACCAGGCCATATTTAAATGAGAAATCACGAACTGCTCTATTTAAGCATTTGTTCATTTGTAATATGCAATATTATCAGGAAACAAAGCAAAGGTTAGAATAAATGTGTATGTGAACGACATTCCCAAATACTTGCCTAGAAGCAGCTTTGTGTCAGTTTTGTAATTTGTTTGTAATTTGTTAACAATATGTTGGCAGTATTCCAGCCCCCTCACTCCTTTGTCCCCGTCCCCACATTTTCTTTGATGAAATGCTATGTCAGAAGCATAGATAGTCTTTAATGATGATTGCCCCTAAGGGCCTTTTGCAAAAGGAGGGGGTTTTCCTCCTACACAATGTCATAGTTTTCCAAAAGATAGTGAAATCCACTGGAGTATGACTGCATTCTTTCTGTACTGCAGCTGTACAGCAACCAAAAGTCAGCACAATGAAAAGAGCAGGGAAAATAGGGCATAGAAAAAATTTCTTTTGTCTTTGAAAGGGCATGATTTTGCTATGACTTACTCAAGAAGAAATGTGTAAATGATGTAGAAAGTAGAGCTGGACCAGTAAAGAACTAAGAAACTTCATAGCTAAGTTTCTCAGCTAATACCAAAGATGAAGACTTAAGGAAATGAGCAAATAAAATTTCCACCATGTATCTTATTTCAGGACTGAGGCTTGTGCATGTACATGCTGTCTATATAGCAACCTGAAGTACTTTGCTTTCCAGCAGACTCTGCTAGTTCAGAACCATTAATTATTATTTCATCAGTTTTACTGTTTCACTGGTTTTCTACTTTGAGGCATCTGCATTCAAATTAACTTTCTATATTCACCCTGAGATGGGGAAAATTGCAACAAAATGCAACAATAACAGGCTGAGAGTTGTTCGTAGTATTAATTATAATAGTGTACTCAATTTGGCATTTTGCAATATGCTACTATTACCAAGATTTTTAGCAATAAATAGTAGGATACAAGGCTATGGGGAATCTGCTGAGATGCTTGCTTTTCAAGAAAGATGAGTTGAAATTGATGCAGAGCATGAGTAGGCCTGGTTTAAGCAGTGTGCACAAAGCTGGCAGAGCAGTTGCTGGCAGAGCAGCAGCTTCTATGTCTCCTGATAAAGCAACCTCAGCAGTGCATTACTTTCTTCAGTGTTCAGTGCAGTGTTGCTATCACTGTAGTGTTTTTCCTTCCTAATCAGTGGAAAGGAAGATGGATGGTCACAGTAGAGCAGGGTGTGGTCTGGGTGTCTGAGCCATATAGTTTAATTTCAGCAGCCTAAGGAATTTATCCAGGCTGAGAGTACAGGTTCCTTAATAAACTCAGTGCATATCCAGTGTTGAAAATGCCTCAATAATAGCAAGATCCTCTGTGTTTCTCAAAATAAACTAGAATTTCTTCACAGTAATTTCCATTAATCTCTGGTTTCTTGGAAGAACTTTTCTTCTCTACTGTACAAATTGCTAATGATATTTCAAATTATTTTTTCCTATCTTGGTGTTTAAGATGAACCCACCTCAGCTGAGCTACACAAGAATTAGGTTAGACAGGTGGAGGTACTCTGAAATTGGAAGACAGAAGGAGGCTTGAGGTGCTTTCCATTTTTTTTCATTATTTAAATAATGTGTATACAAAATCAGTCAAATCAGTATTTGGCCCCAAAGGGAATGTGTGCACTGCTGGCATATGTTAATCTATGTAACTAAAACTAGAATTCTACTTCACTAATAGTTTTGTTTTGTTGTCTCCATTGTATCGTATGTGAGATGAAACCAAGTGAAAATAGTAGTATAAGATCCACTCAAACTTTGGCAGTGCTATTTAGGAAATTACCAAATAGTGTCGCTTTGTGCCTTCACTCTCTCCTTCTCTTTAATCAAATGTAGCATTGATCGTTAGTGCTAAAATGAAAAATAAGAGGTAGCAGTTCACATAAGAAGACATTTGGATGGTAGCTATTCTACATTAGGTGTAGTAGTCATGTAGTCATGTTTGCAACCACAAATGTAGTATTTACATCATTTGAAATAACGGAATTGATTAAATGGAGTAAGAGAAGAGTGATAGCAGCTGCACCAGAACATTGTTTTTTGTAAGCTTGATTGATGTTGATTGGGCATGTCTTGGGTCTGTGGAATCCTAGTAGGAAGCTGCAAAAAAATCACAACTGGGCAAGCAGTTCATTAGTTACTTCTCTTGGGCAAAAGGAAAAGAAAAAAGAAAGAAATAACAGTATTGAATGCTCCAATCAAATTTGCGTCACTTTATAATCTCTGCATGGGTTGAAAAAGAGGTGAAATAATACATTACGATTAACCTTAATAACACTAACACTCCTAAAGCAGTTGGCAGATATCAACTAGAGATTCATTTAAAGACATGGCTTGTAGCTACTGAAAATAGTATGCAGCATCAGATACTTTGTATTAGAAATTTTTCCTGTCGAGCAAATGAAATGAGTTTTGCTTGCAGAAAAACATAAAGTAGCAGAACAAAGGAAATGGGATGTAATTTGGGGTCCCAGAGATACGAAGAGCTTCTATTAGAGAGTATCTGTTACATCTGCCTACAAGTGAAAGACCTTTTTTCTTGCTTTGTGTATTTTCTGAAATTTGTACGTCTGGATTGCCCTCTCTTGTTCATAATAATCATTTAACAGACAAACAACAAAACATACCACCATCACAACAACAGAAATCTCTAACATCCTGTCCTTCCTTGCAAGACAGTCTCTAGAGAAGAAATATCTCTGGTGTTGTTACCTGGATGAGAGTTTTCAATCTTTTTTCCTTTTTCTTTCTTTTTCTTTCCTTTTCTTTTTTTCCTTTCTTCTTTCTTCTTTCTTTCTTTTCTTCTTCATTGTTTTTGTTGTTTTGTTGTTGCTGTTGTTCTGTGCTCTTCTACCACTTTTTATAGTACTCTCCAAATTAAAATGGATTGATATTCTCCTAGTCAGTGGTTTTTTTTTTGTTTGTTTGTTTTTTGGTAGGCTCCTTTTATTCCAGAACTTGGCATTTGAACTTTCTAGGAAAAAAAAAAGCAACACATTACTTGTCTGTGCTTTATAAACAGTCTAGTCATTAAGGATATGTGATTTATTTTTCAGCTTTTCATGTTCCAGTGATGTTATGTCACTGTGGGTCCTAGAGCCTAAATATTCATTTGCCCATTTGAATATTCATCTACCTTAGCACTTTTTTTGTCTGTTTTTGTAGTTAATACTGTCATTCAGTGATAAAAAAAAAAATGCATAAGCAATGTATATTGCTAGATCAGTTTTCTTAAAGGAGGTAGGGCTTGTGGATGGTTCTTGTACAAAAGTATTCTTCTGTGATAATAAAAAAGCAGATGTGAAAAAAATTGATTTTTATTGTAAACTATTCATTAAGAAAGTGCATTTAAAAACTCAGTTGCAGTTGTTGATCTCTTACTTTCAGCTGCTTTTACAGATGGGACTTTTGTACTTATTTGTTTTCAGATAAGCTTCTGTAAGTAATAGAAATTTGGAGAGCTTTGACACTTTTAATGTTTAGATATACATAATTAGTGTAACCTTTGAAACATCTTGAATGTATTTATAGAGAATATTACCATGTTAATTTATAAAACACTGATTTTATTAGGAAAGTCAAGTTACTGACCCTTGTCAAAGAGAAATGTAGGTTGCATATGAGTTTTAACACTTACACACAGAGACTTGAAAAAGTAATCAAAACAACGTGTTGTAAACAAGTCATTAGAACTGAAAGCTTCAAGTAGCATTAGAATTATTTTCTAACTTGTTTTCACACTTCACGGTCACCCTCGAGCACACTGATGAAGAGAATGTATTCTGTAGAGTATATAATGGGTCAAACTGTCAAAAATTATCTTCTTTTAAACAGCAAAAACATAAATTGAAATTTCTTTCTAACACCCTTATTGACTTCCTTTTTTTTAATTCTTTCACAGAAGGTCTTTCTCAAAGCTGGAAGTGAGGAAGAAATCTTTGCACATCTTGGCTTGGACTATGTCGAACCATGGGAAAGGAATGCTTAAAATGATTTGCCAGTGTACATTCATCAGTTGACAGCAGTGGTCCTTCTGCCTGTCTTGCAGTCTGATACATTACACGTGTCTCTGTGACAACTAAAATTTAAGAAAAATATTTTGTTAGAAGCCTTTTTACATGTTGATGTTCCTAGAAAAGTTTGAGTTCTTCAGAATATTTTCCAGTCTTTTCAGTTTTAATCTTTTTTTTTTTTCTTCCAGGGGAAAACTTCTAACTGATGAGATTTTAGCTTGTAATAGGAATTTAAAATTTCTGTGAATAATACATGATTGTTAAAATACTGTCAGCTATGGCAGTGCCTGAATAATACAAAACATTTCAGCTGAGTCCAAAAATTACTGAAATAGATGTTCAGTGTTAGCTCAATTTTTAACTATTTTGCTGTATCCATATACAAAATGTTGAGTATATAGACCTAAAGGTTATAAAGTTTAAAGACCTATGTAGTAATTTAGTCTGGCAGTCTCAGCCAAGTGTGCCTCAGCTATAATATTTATCTAGTTGGGTCACATCTCTACAAAAATTGTAATCAAGTTGAGAATTCAGATTTAAAAAACATTAAGCAGGAAGGGATTATGGAATTAAAGTGAATTTACTCAGTAGCAATATGCAATTGTGAGGAAAAATACTATAAATTTGTGAAACTAATTTTGATGAAGGAAGATTCAGGTGATTGCCCTTGGTTGGGAATTTGAATCAACCTACATGAAAAGTTTTAATGGTCAGACTGGTGTCTGCTGTGAGGTGAAAGCTTTTAATTTTTATGCTCAGTTTAGGTAGCTGGAAATTTAGTTATTTATTAGTAGTTATATATGCACTGAAATGAGGAGTTTACCTGAGATATTTGGCAATTGGCTGCTCTCTTTTTTATCAGAAATTAATTTTGGCTGTGAGAGCTCCTTTCTGATGTAAGTAATCCTTTGAAATATTTTGGTTTTAGAAAATTCCCAGTGGCTCCTGTAACTGTAATGATAGTGGAGAATTTGTAATACATTCATCCTTTAGTCAATGAGGGCATTTAGTGCTTTAGTACTCTAAGCTACTTACTGACCATTCATTTGTCATTTGTTGAATAAAGATGATTGAGAACACCATGACTGGTCAAAAAAATTTCTTTCTTAACAGGCAGAACTTTTTTCTGCTGCTAAGGCTGATTCCACACCTTGGCATGCTAGGGACAGAATGGCAGTGACGAGGCCATTCACAACTATCATTACTGACAGTAATGGTGTCTCATATTCAAATGATGGCAATATTCCATGGCAACAAAAACATCAAGGTTCAACACATGCATAAAATATGCCAAGACTTAGAAATATATTGCTTAACCTCAAGACGAATGACTTAAAGTGCAAGTGCCAAGGCTATTGCTGGTTAAAGAGGCACTACTAAGAAGCTGCTTCTGCAAAGGATGCTTTGTTAATATAGTAGACAATATAGTACAAGTATTAACAAAAGTTCCTATTCACAGTTTTAAATGCAAACACATGTTTCTGGTTTTTAAAATGGTTAGTAGTTGTATTTTTGTGAAATGTATCCATACATTATACTGTCTGGATTCACAGCTATAAAAACACTTATATCAGTGGTTATAAAATTTATTTATTTCATGCTCAGTTCTTTTAGGATACAGTTTATATATCCCACTTTCCATCTCCATGATGGAAATGAATGATACATAATGAAAAACACTCCCCTTTAATTTAATACAGGTATTCACCAGGGTAAAATGTTATAAGATCTGCTCCAGAAGTGATTGTAGGAAATTGAAAACTGTTTCTTAACAAAGGATCAATTTTTTTTCTATGAGGATCTTGTACTATTCACTAAACACAAGCTCACAGGTCAGGAGAATTCCTAAACTTGAGCAAACAGGAAACAAAATATAAATAGGAATGGCTCTATGAGGCTTACTGCCAGAAATTTGTGATATGCTATGAATTCATTCCATAATTTGTGATAATCCTAATTTTATGGTACAACGAATTTAAATTCTGTAATTTAAAATGAATACTGTGTCATTTGTAGAAATGTAGTGAACTTTTTTTTTCCCAAATAGTTATATGACATCTTGAAAAAGTATGCTGACTGTTTACAGGTTTCATTCAACTGAGGAATGAATTTTTAAAAAGACTGCACTGTAAACCTAAATCAGAGAAGTAGAAAGATGTAGTAACAGCGTGCAATTTTATTCTTGCCTGTGCCAGTAAAATCATCCTTTTAAAGTGTAGTTTTGCTAGCTGAGCTGAAAATACATTGTCACTTTCTAAATTGCTCTAACTAGAAAGCACTGCCATCACTTCCTGCATTAACATGGTGATGCATGAAGCACCTTCTGTGTGTTTTGCATCAGGATGCTGACACTTGAGTAGCAATGAGATTTTTCTGTCCTAGTGGAAGAGAGCAAAAGCTACATTACCTTATCTGAATATATGTTTTACTTGACCAACATTTATCAGAAATTATACATTCCAGTTGTGCTGTCTCTGCATACTTCCTGGCACAGAGGAAACGTGAAACATTCTGATTTCCATGTAAAGAAACATTTGAAATTCATAACTCACATCCTGTCTGCCTATGCATCACTTATAATTATGCCACCTGTAGGGGAGAAGATACCAAACGTAAATTCTATCAGTTGCTTCCAGATTGGAAGAAAACGGCATACCACATTATTCTTTTCTTTCTCTCAGTTTCTATAAGCTTCCTTCAGAATATACTTGACAGGGTTAGGAAAAGCATGGTTGTTAACTGGAAAAATTATCAAAAAAAATGATGGTGCTATTTAAGGAGATGCTGGATTAAACTGAAGGTCAGATTAGATGATCAGGGTGGTCTGACTATTAGGAATATTGCTGCTGGCATGACATCTCCTCTGAAGAAGCTGCTACCTCAGCTACTATCATCTCTGATAGCACTAGTCAAATTCATTGAGCATACAATGGTAGAGCAAAAGATACAGTAGATATAGCTAGCAATAATTATACGTGGGAATAAGAAAATTTTAAGACTCAAGAAGAACATAGGATCATTCAGGCTGGAAAATAACTTCAAGGTCATCATGTCCAACCAGCAATCTGACCTATCTTGTTCAGTCACTGAACCATGTCCCTGAATGCCATGTCCACACATTTCTTAAATACCTCCAGGGATGCAGATTCCAACACTTCCTTGGGCATCCTGTTCCAGTGTTCCACCCTATCCATGAAGCAATTCTTGTTAATATCCAATCTAAATTTCCCTGGGTGCAACTAGAGACTGTTTTTCACATCCTATCACTTAACACTTGAGAAAAGAGACCAATGTACATGCATGTACGTTTCCTCACTAAAGAAGTAAAATAGATAAGAAAATTCAAAAAGCATGAACTTCTTTTTAGTAATTGAATTCTAAATGATAACATGGTGTTTCTTGCAACAGTTAAATCAATTTTGACCAATCTGAGGCCTGTAATGATTTCAGTGGTTGATAGTGCTAGTTGCCTTGGGCTATGTTAGAAAAGATAAGAAGTCATATTGGAGAACTGAGATGGAACAGCTTAAAGGAAATAAAACCTTATCAGCTGAAAAAATCTGGAGCCATGAGAGTACTGAAATCTCCCTACAGTGTGGTGGAGCTGTTGGAATCAATGGTAATAATGCTTCTTTATAAATGTTTATTATATATATAACTCATAAAATCTAACCTTGTTTTTGACCTAATGCCTCTAAACAGTATTCTCAAACACTACTGATAGTATGCACAAAGCATATGATTTGAACTGTGAGGACAACTGAACTACATATCCCAGGTGCTATGGGTTGATGTTATATAACCTGACTGATCAGCATCATTGATGATTTACACCTGGTGATTGACTCTGAGAATTTGCATGTTAGGTCAGTGTAAGACTACTGGTTTGCTGTGTTTTAGTAAGTAAACATGGTCATTTGAAAAACAAGCTTTTTAAAAAAATATTATTGTTGGGAACATTAGATTCTAGTCCCTTTGTTACTGTGCAGAAAGAAAAAAGAATGCTGCTATGTGTTTTATTACCTTCTGTGTTTTGTTCTCTTCAAAATCAGTTCAAAGGGATTTTTGGAAATGACTGAGTTTCCCAATTCCTTTCTCATTACTTTTGAAGTTATAAGGCAAAAGCAGTCTCATAAGCATTTCTATTAAATAAAAAAAAGCCTTTTGAGCAGAAGTAGCATAATTACATGTATTTATAGCTATATGTAGATGTTCTATATACAAATTACTGTATGTTTTCTGTCAGCTTCAATGTGTTTTTCCATTCAGGAAACTATGCATTACCACATAACAGAAAATAACAAGGAAGGTCTCTGCTTTTATAGAGTAGGAGACGTCTCTGCCAGGAGAAGAGTAGATTACACTCCAGAAATTGATGTTTGCAACATCTGGAAAAAAAAAAAGGCAAATAATAAAAACCTGGTTGAACTGGTTTCATGAACATACAAAATTATTAACAAATCAAGAATCACAAATAGAAGAAAGACTAAACACAGAATAAGCATTCTTTGAATGTAATGGAGGACAGGTAAGAATAATAACTAGAGCTGTCAGTGATAAACTAATATTGCAGTGGTTCCGTCCCTTGAAAAATCAACAGAACCTCAATGAGATGCTGTAAAGAAGCAACCATTTCTCTTATGCAACAGCATAGGTACAGACTTCATCCTGTAATCAAAATTTGATGTGCTGTATGCAAACCACTAGATCACTGCCTGAACCGGTGATTGAGCACCTGGTGAAGGGGTGTGGCCACCCCTGGGAGCACAGGTGTGAGCAATTCACTGTGCCACTGGAAGAAGTGGCCCCAGGATGCACACATCCCTAACCTCATTTAAGGGCTGGCAATCAAAGGGGAAGGATTTCTACTTCGAGGTTACCTCCTCTGCAGTTTCTAGCAGACTGATCCTCAGGAAGAGGTAAGCTATTCCTTCTTTGCTAGCAGATTGCAACCAATCACTTTCCTGGGTGTCCTGAAAACTGGTCAAAGGCAATTATAGCTGCTGCTCATCCTTACATGAATCAAGGCAGCAATGGAGAAAATGAGTGAAGATGAGCTATTATGATACACAAATTTTAAAATAAGTTTGAAATATTTGTAAAACAATAATTGATGCCCTTCTGGGAGCTGAAGTAAAAAAAACTAAGTTAACAAAATTCAAGAAAAATTGCATTAAACATCACAATATGATAAACAACTGTCTCTGTGGGCTAGTTGTGGCAAATCATTTTTATGGGTAATTATTTTACAAGTGGGAAAGGGGTATATATCTTCAAAATAATCCAGATTCTATGATCTTAGCAATTCATTTTTTAAAAAAGGCAATTAGCATTGATGTTTATTCTTATTGCAACAAGTGAACTTACTTGGAGAGTGTTTATATTACAAAGTAAATTATGTTAAAAATAGACATGAATGTGTGAAGAGAAAAGAACATAAGTTTCTGTAGGCACAGTTTTACAAAATGAAAAAGTATATTGTCATAGAAAACTACTTCCTGTGATGAGACCTCCTTCTCTCCACCAGAATCTCCCAAGTATCAATGTTATGGCTATGAAAAATATCTCAGCAAAACAGAAAACTTAGTTTATGGAAAGCAGTAACGTTCATGACTGATAATGCAAATGTGAATTATGTCACAGTATGCTCAATATACCATCTGCTCCAGAAAGAAGAACATCTGTTGGCAAATGTAAACTGTGGTGCTCATGTGATATGCAGTATGTTCAGATACTGTATGGAATAAATAAATTGAACATTGACAATATATTGTGTTAGAGACATTCAACTACTTTCTTATGTTGAAAAGTGGAAATGCTTAGCTGCAAGTATTTTTGAAATGTTGGAGGAAATTACTATGCCATCTCCCATCCAGAAGGCTTTTGCTAAATCAGCTACAGACAGACTGCTGTAATCATCATCTACAGTTATGAGTTGCTTTGACATAGCATGGGCATGGATGAACATGTGTCTCTCCAGCAGAGGATTCTCTGCTTGAATTTTCATCAAGGTGATAATGCTCCAGTTTGCGATATTGTTGGAATTGGGAGCGTCTTCTGGTTTATAGGATGAAAATCATGATTATGACATTTATTTTCATCTGTATCAATGATGGAACAGTTTTATTTTTAATCACAATAGCATCAACTCATGCATGTATCTTATGTAAAAACATATGTAATGTTTACGGAAAATAGCAGTAGTTTAGTGGTGAAATGGGCCATGTTAGTCTGTAAAATCTAAAGCTTTTCATCTTTTACTTTTTCACCATTTAGAGTATTCAGCTTCATTTGTTCAATCAATTTTTAAATGCTTAGACAAAGTTTATTCGTTTACTACTGAATGGCGGTTGAGACTGAGGTGAAAGTCACTGTTCCTGCACTCATCTTGTAGAACAGAGTGGCACCAACAGGATTTCAGAAATGTTTGTGACACCTTTCCACTTACTCCTTGTCATCTTGTGGTAAGCACAGAGGTATAACTTATATGTGCAGAAATACATATTTTAACATCTATTTTAAAAGACAGGAAACTCAAAAATGACTGGGCTTTTGTTTCAGGTTAAGCTTTTCTTTTCCACATTGTGAGGAAAAACGGATTATAATTTGCTGCTAAACAATTCAAACTACAATGCTTGTGCTAGTGATGATTTGCTGGTGTTGCTTGTTTAAACATCTTAATCTACTAATGTTGATCAGCCAGAGAATAAAAGCCGTTCTGTGCTACGCGCAATGCTGGTGTTACTCTGTTCTTGAATAGTACCTGAGAATGAAAAGCCTCACTCAAGGAGATTTGGGCTTCTGTAATTATTCTCTGCAAGAACACTTCTGAGGCTTTCAAAGTCAATCTCCCCACTGCTTTCATGCAGCTCTTAAGCTTTTTGCTCCAGTGTCATCCTTGCATGTCACTGTTTCTTTTCTTCAGTTTTCCAGCATGTTCACATTCATTTTCAGGGCACAGATATCAATGGAAGAATACTGCAGGAAAAAAAAATATTTTTAAACTATTTGTTCAGAGCAGGCTCATCACCCCACTGTTCTTTGTAGTATTGTTGATGTCTTTGATTCTCCTTATTGTATATATTCTTTATCTGAGGGATACCTTTATCCCTAAGGATGGCAATTGAAGTGTCTCACAGATCTGTGTGTGTCAGTGCTTGTCGGGCAGCAGGTTTAGTCACCTGCAGTGGAAGGACTGTCCAAGCATATGATGAAAAACCTTTGCAAAAATAAAACATTAAAAAAAAAAGAGTAAATAAAGCAAATAGTTCTTGAAAACTGTGTTAGATTGCTTCCAAACATTCCTACGTTGCAACTATATTTAATAAATTGATATGGTATAAAAAGGGGTTTGTGCATGGTCTAAACACTTGGCTATGTATGGTTTGGCCAGTTGTGCTACCAGCACTCCACCAAGAATATCTGTTTTCAGTCCATTATCTGTGACATAACTGAGCCACGCATCTTGTCTTAGTAGTCCCAGCTTAAAGCTTTTATTTCTGCAAATCTTTCTTGGAGTGTGTGATTCATTCTGTACCCCATTTAAAAAACAAAACTTCAGTGATAAGATATGTTTTCCAGGTCTCCTCTCTATAAACAACTCTAATGTTGAGCACAAGTGGTTCAGAAAATTCCAGAGAAAACACATGCAACAGTGTTTTTTGATTAAACTCCAATTTGTCAACAAATAGATTTGGAAGTATGGCCAGTTTCACCACTATCTTGATAGAAGAAATAAGAGCGCAGACCCATGCTATCAGTGTCCAGGTAATAAGAGTGGTCTATCTTTCTTAGATGAAATAAATGTAAGTCGATAGAATGGATATAAGCCTTAAACATCAGTCACCAGACTAGCAGCTCTCATCTCTCTTGTATCTGGATTGAATGTTAGACGTAGGCATGGCTGTGTACTAAAGAGAAAAATAGCAGAAATTGCTGTCAAACAACCCTTCCTAGTAATAATAGCTTGCTTTTTTTCCTTTTTTTCTCCCCTTACCCCCCTTTTTTTTGGGGGGGGGAGGGGGAATATTTTTGTTGAGTTCAGATGGAAATTTCTACAATCCCGCAGTGAAGATAAGAAAAAATGATGTGAGAACAATAAAAAAGCCTGAGGGACAGAAGGTGTTGAAGAAAGATACAGCTGAATATCAGCATCCATGCAGAGGTACGCAAATATTGCCAAAGAATTTGGCCTCTAAGTGCCAGCATATAGATTATGAATAGTACTAGGCCAAGATGGGAGTGCTCTGAGGGACGTCACAGCTGAGCTTACACTCTGTAGGAAATTAAAAATCCCAGAACAGCCCAAGGTCAGAAACTGACCACCAGTGTGCAAATTGCAGCTAGACAAGACTAATACCGGCACTGTAGGAAAAAGACAGTACTTTTTCTGCTCATTAGTGTCCTACAGTGCAGTGATGACTGAAAGGACAAAAGTGCATAAAGAATTGGAAGCATTTTTAAATCTATTTATTTCCTCAGCTGCACAATTCTGAAACAACTTGTAGCAGATTTAAGATCTGACCTTTAGACGCAATGAAAATTGGTCAAAATCTTACGCAATACAGGAGATTTCTTAGCTGAGAAATTGTGCTATCTGACCTTTAGACGCAATGAAAATTGGTCAAAATCTTACACAATACAGGAGATTTCTTAGCTGAGAAATTGTGCTATCTGACCTTTAGACGCAATGAAAATTGGTCAAAATCTTACCCAATACAGGAGATTTCTTAGCTGAGAAAATGTGCTAACAGTAAACCAAAACAAAATGGCAGTCAACAAAATGAAAAGAGACAATAAATAAAAAGGTGTTTTAAAAAAAATATCAACCACAGTGTTTCGTAAATAATTATTGCAGCATTTCAGCTTAAGGAAACAAAATTGTAGGTATAACATACTTAATGTAAGTTACCTTTTGTGATTCTGGCAGGAAACAGTGAAGAGTGTAGTGTGTACAACGGAAGTTGTTGGTGACTGCAGTGCAGATGCAAAACAGCGTTCAATCGTTGTGAATTTGTCAGAAATCTTGTTTGACGGGCTATAAAATGAAGGAAAAAAGTGAGAAAACAGACAAAGGAGTGAAATCCAAGAAGCAAAGGGGATTTGGGTTGTGAGGCAGTAATAGGATTTTCAGGAAGCTGCTCACCCCTGGGAGAGAGTGGAGGTGCTGACATTGACAGGTCATGATGAAGGGTTGTCTTATATGCCTGACAAGATTGGAAAAATGGATGTGGAAAAGCTGGAGAGATATAAGTTTTAAAAATAAAGCTTTAGTAAATACAGCCTGAAGACAGCAAGTTGCTATGAAGTTAAATATAAATTAAAGTGGTATGTAAATGAAAGGCTCATAAGGAATCAAATCAGTGGCTGGGATTGTCCAGGTCTCAGTATTCTTAGCAAGGAGCCTGTCATTTTTTTGGAGGGCTGCAATAGACAGGACGGTGGGGGAATTCTCTTCCATTGTAGGAGAGATTTAAATATGGTGTAGACTGCTTTGTCTCATAGATAAACTTCTCTTATATGATCACAAAAATACTCTTTTCTGAATCCCTTTAAGGTAAAAATCTGATGTTGCAAAATCAAAACAGATGTAGGAAGCCTCCATTGCAAATATGAGTTTTAGTTGTTAAAACAGGATCAGAGAAATTAATGAGCATTATACATTTTACTTCTAGTTATGGAGGATGATTTTTCTGTAGCTTTCATGCTAGTTATATTCTGCAGTTGAAAATGCTGCATTATTTATAGTATGCATAAATCCTGATTCTCTAAGGCCTCTGAAGAGCTTTCTTTATTAAAAAGATGTGGCACCATTTTCTGTTTCTTGATATCGCACCAAGACCAAACACTGAAGTCATGGGGGCTGCTACCCATTTTGATTTATCAAGAGTGTATTTAAAATTTACTTTTTTTTTTTTTAGAGGATCATGATTTTTAAATAGACCTTTGGATGTTTAAAATGTGAAAGAGGACGGGATGATTAGTTTTTGTTTGTAAAAGCTAGAAATATAAATAATACAGTATGTTACTTTCAACTGATGGAGAAACAGAACAGCAGCGGTTAAAGCAGAACATCAGTGTCTATTCGTAACCAGGATATTTAGGAGAAACTATGCTACTGCAATAAGAATATTACATACAAATTCAAACTGTGTATTTAATGTAGCCAGTAGTTAAATTTTAAAATAATATGAGGTATTTAGCATTCTTACTATGGGAAATACTAAGGTTCATGGTTTTAACCATTAAGCAGAGTGTGGTTTCCAATAAGGAATGATCTTGCAGTATGGCTGGTGCCTACAAGGTATGATTTTTGACCCTTCTGAAACATACCTACCTGCTCTTGCTTCCTCTCTGCTTATATTCTGCTTCCTTCTACGCACTTATCAGCTATAAACAAAATCAGATCATTCTCATTTCATTTTCCTAAACACTGTCATTTTCAAAGAAGCCATAAAACAAGAATTCTGAATGAACTTATAATATGCAATATGAAACATCTAATTGGTTTTCTTACTGCTAGAATTCTCCTTCCTTTCAGTCCCTTGGCCCAACAGTTTCTGTTTCTCCTATGCCAACAACCCTCACCCTTCATGCGTCAACTGTCTTGTTCTTCAAACTCCCCTATTATTTCATCAGCTATATATATTTCATAATAATAAGACCAAACTAAGTTTCTTGTTGACATCTGCCTTGGAGGTAAGTGCTGTGAACTTTCAAATATTTCATTTGTAGTAAAACATGAAACTTTTAAGTGACACTTGAGTTATCAAAACATAACTGATTAAACAAGTGGACTTTTAAGATAATGGGTGACATCTAAAAGCTCACTACTACTTAAATGCTCTTTACAGTGTAGTGTACCTTGACTACTGGTCAAGGTACCTGGCAACAAAGCAGGGAAAAGATCTTGAAAGTTAGCCCTGTCTCTGACAAAATAGGCAACACTAAGAAAAAAGGAATTCTGACTGGACTAAAACTTTATTATCCGGAACATATTACTGAGACTTTTCCCAGGTAGCCACTATTTGCAAATATCTGAAATTATGTTGTCGATGACATTCCTGTTCACTGATATGTATACAAATGAAAACTTAAAGAATGCAGTCAGTTTCTCTGTTAAGTAAATTCTGCTGGGGTAGAGATTTTTGGTCCCAAGAGCCACTTCTGTCGCATAGTTTGAGTACTTAAAATCCATCAAATTTGCTGTTTTAAAGGAATTTTCTATTAGTGCTCCAGAACAAAAAGCCAGGAATAAAAAGCCAGGGGTTGCCCTTGTGCAAAGTTCCACATTCTTTCATCCTTCTACTGTAAGATTAAGGGATTTGTTCCCTAACATTGTCATTGAGTTGAAAGATCAAAGTTATGAGCAAGCACCAGCCTTTTTTTCTTTTTTCTTTTCTTTTTTTTTTTTTAATCGTAAAGAATCTATTTTGTTCTTTGAGAAAGGCAACCTGAGACCTGCTCATGGAAGGCAGGATGGTACTTGGGTTTAGTGTGACCATCACACATAGAGAATGCTAATTAATTCTAAAAGGATGAGTGGTCTCAGAAAAGCTTGTTTCAGATAACAAAATTGTCGTGAATTAAATCCTTTACTGCAGTTTTCTGTGAGACAAATACTCTAGTTTTCCATCTCAAAAAAAAAAAAAAAAATACTTTTCTCATTCAGATGAGAAAGATACCCAAGCAATGAACAGCAATCAACCATGCTGTCTGTGCGCTCTCAGCTCTCATCCAGTGGGGAGACAATTGATACAGAAAAAATCTTCAAAAAGCTTCAAACAGTTGACATAATGCTCTTGAAATATTCCCTACAATGTTCCTCCTTAACCTATGCCTAGAGAAAATCATGCTTATTCAACGATCGAGCAGTGAATATTTAAACTTGAATCAGTTTTCAGGTATGCGACAACCTGGCAGGCTAAAAGCTTGTGGAATATTGAGAGTAGAAATGGATAGCTGCAAGGCTCTTGGGAATCTCATTCATTACAAGTGATAACCAGCTTTTGTTTCTCTCTCTGATCCGTAGCAAGGTTTTTAATAAAACATGAAAATAGTTCCAGACAGATATAGGATTTTGCAGCCTTTAACTCATTATTAGCTTTTCTATTCAAGAAACCTCTACATTCAGACTTGCAGAACAAATAAAACACTACTTCTGTAGGTGAAGGGACTGGAAACAAAATAAATGGAATGATCATTTGAACATTAGTTTAAAAAAAAAAAATTTCAAAAATCTCTGGAACGTTTCTAAGAATCGTTTACTCCAAATAATTACCCAAGAGAGGTTTGATTATGCAAGATTTACAAATTTCTCACTACACAGTTCTAGAACTTCTTGCTCTAAAATCTGTTTGATAATATGTTATTATACTTAACACTTCTTCCACAAATTCCATTAACATGAAGTACCACAAATCTGAAACTTCCCACAGAATATTGAAAAATATTACTTTTAATTCATTTTTAGCATGTATGTGAGCTATTCTTGCTATTTGTTTTGTTTTGTTTTTTTTTTTTTTTAACTAATCATTTGTTATAACTTCTAACCAAGCATTTGTTCATCCTGTGTATTTTTACCCTAGATGGAACTGTCTCCTCCCACAGTTGCTGTCCGGTCATCTTGAAGAAAAAATTCTTACTGATGGAGATAATTTAGATCAGCAATTTCAAAGTGGTTTTAATTGGTTGTTCTGTGAAATTAACTATCAAGATTTCCATTAATAGGTTAGGGAATTATTTTTCATTCATTAGTGGGCATCTTTCTTTGCATGACATTTAGGTAAAACAATATAGAACAGCTACCAGCTTCATAGCTGTATGCAAAATACAGCAAAGACAAGGCAGTAACTGGCAATGTTTCAGTTGATGATTGTTAGCATTTAAAACCTTTAAAAAAGAACATTGTTTTCCAAGGATACATGGTCCGTGTCATTTCACCATTCCTGTAATATGAGAAAGATGACAGTGAGATACATATCGGGGTCAGGGCATCAAGATATTTGCTAGACTGTTGACTAGGCACTTGGTTTAAAAGTTATAGGAATAGTTATGGGCTGGAAAGATACTGGGTTATTTTAGGCTGTGAAATTTCTGGGTTCTTTGTGAACAACCACCACACTGTATTTTCAGTGAAATTTAAAAAGTATTAGGACTTGTTCTTAGCCTTCTTATAGACTATTCTTTCATACACCAAGGAACATTAAAATTAATGCATCATTAGTAAAATCCTAAAAATAACAATCATCATCTGCTGTATTTGGATTCTATATTTTCTCACTATAGTACAAAGCAGCAAAAAGTAAATCGATGGTAGCTGCATAAATATGACACAACTTTGTAAATATTTAAATGAACATTGAAATAACCTTTCTAGTTGTGTTCAATAAACAGTGCAAGCTAGCAAGTATTATTGCTCCAAATGTACAGTTTTCTCAGTTCATTAGTAAATGGAAATATAATGGGTTTTATTTTAAAAGGGGATTCATTTAAGTGTATTGTTTGTTTTCAGGGTACTTTAAGACATCATTTGGATGCTTTCTAAAGCATTTGTAAGGAAAGGCGTTACCTCCCTCCCCCCCCGGCCCATACATGGCACTGGGAATTAAATAAGCATGCAATTTTTTTTATACTTTTTGTCGTGGTTGCTAATAATTCTTGTAAATCAACACATTTAACATCTCCACCCTTCTACAAGCTTTTTCTTGGACCAACACGCTGGTATCACACTCAAGCACAAAATACAAATGTATGGAAGCACGCATTTGCTTTCAAGTGAAACCAGCTGGAAAGGGCTGATATTCTTTAAGCTCACATCAAACTTGCTTTACATATGCATTCTGATGTAAGTAAGCCCTAAAACTAAGGTGCTCAGAGAGTTCTGAATGCAATAGAAACTAGCGAAGAACAGCTGAGAAGAGGAAATAAGCTAAAATTACTCTATTTGATGCTGCTGTTTTACAAAAAATTTATAAAGCAGAAAAAAGGTCCACACAAAAAATTGCCACAACATAGTTTTGCTTTAAGAATGTATTTATTATCTTTGAATTTCTATTTCATACCAAACATGGGATGTGCTGTTCAGTGATGAGTAGAGCAAGTATCATCAGGGTTATAGAAAGATCAGCTATCAGTATGCTCTACTCTTAATTATTTCATCCACATAATGAACTGGGTATATTTCTCCTTTTCATAGTGCTCTCCCTTTGCTCTATTCTTCCAAACAAAACATGCCTGAGCCATTAATACTGGTTATTTATTTACATATTATAATACCTTTATTTTCTTTTCTCTAAGAGCAGTGCTAGCTTTTTTGAGTTGATCCTCTTGCTTATTCAGTGATGATTCCTTAGAGTACACTTAAATGAGAGATGATGATGTACTGTAGAGCTACCCCCAATCTTCCACTCCATGTTCAAATTCCTTTACAATGAACTCTGGTAGAGCAAGACCCTTGAACATAACATTTTTACAGTTTCATTACCTTCTAGTGTATTAGACCATAGCAAAAATGGAGCTTAATGAAATATATATCCTGTTACAGTGAATGATCACTTGGCAACACTGGTTAATTTAAAACTTTATCTAAGCTCTGTAAACTAAGCTTTCACCATCTGCTCTACCTGCTAACTATAAATGCAAAAAGAGCATAACTCACAAGTGTATCATAAAAGTGGATAATGCAATTGATTAAATGGTGTTGCTGTGTGTATGTGTGCTTGGTTATTCAGTGCCTCTATTTCTTAAGCTTATAAATCACTCCAAATGCATCACACAAGGACTTTTTCTTGGCAAACAGGCAAGAGCTATATTCTTTCATGCTTTGAAGGAAGGTAAAGAATTGATAATAATGATGGACGGAAGAAGAATACTAGAGAGGTACAAATACTGTCAAACGCATGCTCCAGTTCTTTGAACATGTTGGACCAACCCACTCTCTTGCAGTACTTTAGAACTTAAGTAGCTACTTGGAAACTGTCTTACAATAAATAAAGAGCAAGGAATTATTTGCTTGCTTAAACTGCATCTGACTTTCTGCTTATAACTTTTTGCATGACATCTGTGTATTGTTATGCATTGAAATTTTGGAGCTTTGTTTTGGTTTGTGATCTACGTGCTTTTACAACTTTCAAAGATACTAAAATGAATTCTATTTCTGCTCTGTGCTAAGAGTAAATCTAACTTGGGCTCTGATTGGGGGGGGAAAAAAATAAAAATCCCACATTTGTATGGTAAAGTAAGAAGAAAAAAGTTAATAAGCAGAAAGAAAAATTAGTTGTAATGTGTCACCACAAATAGGCAAGTAACTGAGTTCATAGTTTACAAATAATAGTAAAACCTGAAGAACAGTATAGCCTTTAAACTACTTAAGTTCCTTGAATCTAAGAGATTTTAGGGAATCTACAGAAAATTCTCTTTGCAAACTGATACCTGAACCAGAAGTCTGTCTTCAGGAGAGCTTGCTTAGGCAGGATGAAATAGAAATTTGAAAAGAATCCTATAGGACTCTAGTAAAATTGTAGATTGTTTCAGTGTCATCTAGCTGAAGATGTCCCTAATACTAACTGCACTTCCATTTTCAGTGTCTCTGTATCATCTTTTCTATAGTAATGCACATAAATAAGCACATATTGCCACACAGGCTATGCCCTAAGTGTATACCTACTGCACAAGAATACATTTGTATGAATGGATGACAGAAAATACTCATAGTCACATCTGTTTTGAAAAATGCTTGAAATTGAAAAGAAGAAAATTCCATGTGTTTGTTTTTAAATAATTAGTCTAGCTGAATCCATTTGAACTTTAGTTTCTGTGGTTCTCAATTTTTAGCTTAATTCCTCTCAAACAACTCTTCTGTATTGTTATTTTTGACCCTTGATTTAAGGAGATACAGAGTTCTTTATGACATTAATGTATGTTTAATCCGTATCATTATTTCTGAAGTTCAGCCTCAATCTTTTTCCAAGGACTACAGTACACGTCCTGTCCTGTCATGTCTTTTGCTCTTTTTGTAATGTCTCCTTTCCTCATTCTGACAGGTAATTTAGAAAGCCTGCCACATACTTTCCTTGCATCTAATTCCACTGAATCTGAAGGGATTGAAAGGTGGAATGCAGTGGAACAAAACTTTCTGTAGCATGCTTGAGTATTTTCATAAATATTTAAAAATATTTGTATTGACATTGCAAAGATTTCCTAAGGATTAGCAATGCAGACCACATAGAGCAATAGCGCGATTTTACCAGAAAATAACGTGGTTATTTCCTCAAGAGATTTTTTTAAATATCTATAAATAATACTTTTTTTCTTGTACTACTATGTAAAATGAAATCTATGCTTATCATGTATTCGCTTCAAGGTAAAATATATCTATAACGGAGTGTTAAAAAAACAAACATGAAACATGGAGAAGCTTAAAATCCCTGGTAAATCCCTAGATGGATACGTAATGTGCTCAACCATAATGCCAGTATTTTTGCTAGTTGTGAACTTATCTGCAATGATGCATTGCTCAGAATAGCAGACCAAAGAGGCAGGTGTCAAACTCAGCAGATATAAAAATCACCAAAATGCATAAATTAGGCACTGAGTTTTCAATTCAAAATGTATGGATGCGTGCAAAGACTCACTTACTTCACATGCCAGAGGGTTGGTAGCTCCAAAAACATACTGTAAATGGTAGAATTAGAGCCTTAGGACTACAGCCAAAGTCATTTGAGTCTGTGGGACTTCTTAGTCTAACTTACAGCAGACTGCTAATTAGTCCCTGAATCATTTATCCTGAAATCTGAACAGAGAGGTCTAAATCCATCCAATATATTGTTTGTGAATATAATTTTTTTGGAACCAGTCAGTCTCTGCCATTGGTGTGCTGGCACACTGGCTTAACAAAAGAAAGAAAGTGCTGTTTGAATCAAGAAAAATGGAGTTCAGAACTGGTTGCTGTTTCAGAGGTTCATTAAACTCAAGTTTATGAACCATTTACTTTTGTTTCTAAAATGTCCATATTTTTTCCAGAGATCAACAGCAAGTGAGTGGTAGTCTAGCAAAACAGAAATTATACCTTTGCAGAGGCAAATACCTCCAACTCTTTCTAGGTGGTCTGCATATGCAAAACCAAATTTATCTGCTTTTCCAATTTTTCTGAGCCTCAATTTTCTTTCCACATGCTCTATTTTCTGTTCTTCTACCATGCTTCTCTATATTAAGAAAAAAAAAAAAAAGAAAACTTTTATATTGGATTTTCCTTCCTTTATATTTTATTTTTTCTTAGTTGCTTTTTAAGCTTCAGTGGAGTTCTAGTCTTACACTAGAATCAGAGTTTAATTTTTAAAATAACATTTTCCTCTTAGGTTCACACTGGGCAAAGAAAAAATATTCTTTATTATACTCAAACTTTAAAAACCTCAGGAGAGACCCAGAAAAGAAATCTCCAGAGGCTTCAGTATTTTTGAAAAGAGCTTAATTCTTTTTCTAAAGCAGTAATTTAATATGGCAGGTCTTCTGAGTTTTTCTGTAACCAGAGATCGCTCCCTTTTTCTTTCCAGTCAGGAACGACCACAGAGATACTGACTTAGCTTGACAATGTTTACAGTAGACGTTATTTAAACTGTAGTATAAATGATTTTGAGACATGAAGGCAGTTGCAGAAATACTCTAAGAGACTCTCTTTTCAGCGCTGAGAAATTGTTCACTAGATAACAGTAACTCATAAGGCTATCTGCAGAGATGTTTTGGCCAGCTGCCCATATTCACTTCATCACACATTTAAGTTTAATTAGACTTTGCAGACTGATGCATTATAAAGCCAAAAGGAGGCTACTGGGATTGCCCAGGCTGACCTTCTTTCAACAAGAGCCAGAGAACTTTGCTGAATAAATCCCTGTTCCAAGAACAAAAGTCTTTTCAGCCAGGTATCCATTTTTGTAGTAAAATCTGTGGTGAGGAGTTGGAGTGCTTATTATTACTGTTAGCTGTCTGTGACTGCTGAGGCCTGTCTGGGCTTCTTGTGTTTTCCACTGCGGAGAAATGCCTGCCTGTGCTGTCTTGGCACCCTGCTTAGGCCCACAGTCTGCTCCCACCCCTATGTGCCAGGTTGGGAGCAGCCTACAATGAAGGTACTTTTCTTCATTTTTCTTTTATTTCACACCCTCAGAGATGAAGATTTGAAAATCAGCCTTTCCGGCCTTCAGTCTTGGGGTAGAACTGGTATCATTACAGCATCAGGCAGTAGGGAAGTGTGGGTTGAAGTGCCACCTCTGTGACTGAATTCCTGTATGGGCCCAGAGCAGCCTCGCTCTTCCTCTGGATCCTGCTCCTCCTTCAGCCCTTCCAGAGGAACTGTGCCTGTGTATGGGAGCCAAGTGGTTCCACATGATGCCAAAACAGGTTTGAATGTATCCTGTGATAGGTTTCACCCTAAATGAGGTGCCCTTTTTAGGAATGCTGTGGTCTGGGTGGAGCCCTGTAAGGTGGTAAGCCACTGGAGATGAGTTTTAAATTTCTAAGCTGCTTCTAAGTAGTCAGCAGCTTTCAAAGTATGTCCCTCAAATGACAAACATAAGTGCACTTTATGTGCCAATTTGTTAGTTAAATTTAAATGGGTATGCAAATACGCAAGCTTGGATTCCATATATTTGACTGTTGATACTCACACTTGCCATGGGTACTGAAAAAAAGTACTGAATAACTGTAAATAACTGGTAAACTCTCAATACAACCAGTCTAGGTATTTGGATGTCTGATGGTGTGCGCTTTGAGTGATTTAACAAGCACACTGAGAGCTCCCTTTCTGGATCTCTGAGTGTGCAAGAGACTTTGCTCCCTGTGTCTTCATTCTGCACTTGGAGTCATACATGCTGATAATCAATTCTGACATGTACTTAATTTTAGGTAGAAGGAATCTGTAAAAACAGAGTGAATGTTCTGTAAAAAAGAGAACAAGAAATAGAGTTCTTGTTTAAGAAAGTACAATATTTCTCATAGCTGGCTTTTTTCCAGTGTAAGAAATGAGTAATAGAATAGCTTGCTTCACCTGCTTCTCCTTACCATACATTCAGAAGTATGTTGTATTGTTTAAACTTGAAATGACCGTGGCTGAAAGACCTGCATTGGTACTTGAGAGTTTTTAGCAGTACTTTGCAGCTGATGTCAACATGATTCAGCTGTAGCTTCAAGTTCCGCGAGGGTCATCCTGACCACTTTCTGTGTTTGATAATATATGAATAACCTTCTTAGAGTAATACTAATTAACTTTGTACAGTTTCTGCTGTAAATTATTTTCTGAGCCTCTTAGGATTGCTCTCAGCCAATTGCATACACGGCAAAAGGTTAATTGTTTGTGAAAGACAAAGAAAAGGGCACCTCTGTGACTCTCAGTAGAAATTAAGAGAATAATGAAATCTTTCTGTGGGAATTCACCTGCTTTACATGTGAAGTACCAACTGGCTGCAAAACTTCTCTGATATTGGAACATTCTTCAAGAGCAATTTTTAACAAAAATAGAATGCTCATTTATATCTAAAAAATAGTATGGATTGCTGCTTTGTTCAGAAACTTAGCTAGCAACGGATGTGATAATTTGGGCTGTTCTGAGAGGAATGACGTTATGAATGTATATATAAATCCCCATGTATTTCCTTTGCTGATCAAGGCATGCTGGGTTGTTAAAAGTATCCTACAGCGTGCAGGAAAATAATACCTATGTACATGGTAACCATTATCAGACAAATAAGAATTACATAATTATCGTGGCATTAAATATTTATGGGACATATAATTATCAGAAAAGACATGAATTGCCAGTTGCACCCAATAAATGACAAAAAGAACTGCATGTTATGCCACACAATGATGTAGAGTTCTTAGAGCTTATTTTGAGCTCATTTCTGATGAAGAATTTATGTAGGCATCTCATTTAAGAATTTTTAATGTATTTTCCTTTTTTTTCCCTGTCTTCTTTATGAAGAAACTCAGCTACAGAGGTGTTTGTAGGATAATTCTGAAATCAGATAAAAAATATTTCAAAAAATGTAGGGGGAAAAAAAAAGCTTCTGAAAAAAAAGATATAATGTGACCTTGTCAGGAAATTATTTCTTTGTTCTTTGCCCAAACAGCTTTTCTTCTGTCCAAGGAAAAGTTGTTTTCTTCTCTCTCATTCTATTATTTGGGCGCATACTTTCTCCTCTGCTTGGACTTATAGAATTGATTGTGTATGGAAGGCTGAGATATCTCAGCACTGATGTTTCAGTAACCTTAGCGCTATTTTGCATTCTTTGGTGTCAGTATGCGATCATGTCTTCCATGTAATATCAGCTTCAGTGAGTTAAGTATTTTTTCTCTCTTCTCATTAAAATACCAAACTACATGCTTGTATTTATTTACTTCATTACTAATGCTGATTAAGCATAAGAAGGGAAATATCTTATAATGAAAAACTCTTCTTTCTCTAGGCAGTAGTTACCATTCCCAGCTGCTGCAAATTTTCTCTAAATCAGCAGACATGGCGTTTCCTCTGCATATGCCAGCAAATCCTCCTCTCACCATCAGAACTTACCAGCAAAATGAATGCCTGTAGAATCAGTAACACCAATGTGCAGAACTTCTGAAGGAACTTAATATGTGAGTAATGTTTGAGTAAAATTTATCTCTGGTGTATTATTAAAAACAATGAAGTATAGAGCAGTGTGATCTGTTTTTTTAAGAAAGTTTTTTTTTTTCACTGGAACTTTAAAACCAGTCTTCCTTGGAAGGAAAAATTAATCATTCATAAGCTAGAGGCAGCAGAGAGAAGCTACAAAACCAATGATTTTTACTAATAATTTGATAAGGAGATATGCCATGTCAATCTGAATTGACACTGACAAAGGTATGGACTTCTGGATAAAGTTTCATTTGAAAAACTAATTTAAGTTGATTCAGGAGAATCAAATAGCGAGAACCTTCTAAGATCAAAAATGGGCTGCTTGTTTTTTTTTTTTCTGATGTATCCTGCACATACACTGGTTTGAGAGAGAGTTTTACATCTTTACTGACATTTTCTTCTGTACAGAGATCAGTAAGTGAAGGTTTGATTGCTAGAGATCCTGATATTTGTTTCAGACCATATGGGAAAGTGTAATCTTCTGAGGAATGGGGAATATTACAATAAAATATTTAGAACACTAACAGAAAAAGTTTAGAAATTGCTTCTTACTGAAATGATACCTACCAACTCACTGGAACTGAAGGTTGGAATCTTTGGCAATTGTGATCTGTGGAGTCATGCTGTAGATAGGACAGAGGTCTACCTTTAATTATTTAATTTCTACCTTTTGCTACTTAATCCCTATGTTTGATACAGAAACCACTGTTTTTCTTTTTTTTCCTAAAAATGGCCCAAAGCGTTATCAGCAGGTTCCTAAAATATAGTTGCACAAGTTTTCTTGGAAGCTGGTATCTGGAGATTGGTTAAAAAAAAAAATAATAATCTACTTCACAATTAGGTGTGTGATTAGAAATAGGTTAGCTTAGGATACAGTAAAGGATACTGCGTTTCTCAAGTTAAGTGAACTTGATGAACTGTTCATATTACAAACTTGTATATAATCCTACTGTTGGCTGAAACAGATGGGAACATGGCTTATCATATGCTTAATTAGACAGATTTTATTCTTTGAAATCTGAAGATATTAAATCCACATTGCTCAAAATTTCCAAGGATTAAGCCTTCTCTCTAAAAATGGCAAATATAATAACAGAAATCACTTGCTTTTGGACAGATGTCTGTGTTTACTTACTGTTAGTATTTTTAGTATTCCTTCTGTAATACCAAAGATAGCAAAGTGTTGCTGACTTTATTAGTTTCAAAACACTGCAATTTGCTGCTGAACATACTGAGAAAATCACAGCTTTGATCATGAAAGATGGAAAGACAAATGCTGCAATTTTCAGTAACATGATTAGAGTTTGTATGTGGCTAGAAATTTTAACACGTTACATTCTGACACTTTTGTTAGTGCCCCATGTATTAATATAAACATATTAATCCTAAATAGAAGTGCTTATGTGTATGTACGTATAAGAAAACTGGTTCTCATTTCACTTTCTTTATATCATTCACAATTCTTTATCACAGTATATTAAATTATATGCAAAATATGAATCTCACCTATCTTCTTTATAAACCTGTTATTGTTCTGTGGAAGTTAAAACAGTGAGGTTGACAACCTGAGTCTTAATCACAGTCCTGCATCAGATTTGTCCCTAAAAGAATAAGACAGACTTCTGTTTAGGACCAGATCTAAAAATAGTGACTGCTTGGGTACCACCTCTTCTTTTATGAGATTTTATTTCTAATGGCAGAAATCAGTTGTCATTTCATGTTAGGCTATGCTCAGAATAAAGCTGAATATTTGAATTTTAGATCTGACTTGTGCATATAACTGAACAATAAGAGTAAGTTTTGATATGCAGGCTTGAATTCTTGCATGCCACCAACTTTATAATCTCTAATTCACAAACTACATGCATTTATCTGACCTACGCTTCTTTCCTTGTCTTCCTCCTTGGAAAGAGATTTATGCTTACGTAGGGCTTAATCATGTCTGCTAAATTTCATTCTTTGCTGTCTCTGAAACAATTTTAAAATAGAGGACTTTTTTTTTTTAACAAATAATACACTGACAAAGGAAAACGTCAACTATGATTTGTAAAGAAATTTGATCTTTCAAAATATTATTCTTACTGTGTTTTATCATTTTCCATGTCAAAACAATCAATCTGTGCAGGCCACAGAAAAGATGGTATTCAGTTCACCCAAACTAGGATCAGAAGCTACTGATGGCATCATTTAAAAACTTTTCAGAAACAGAAGCAGTTGGGAGATCTTGTTTTCAAGTTCAAGATATTTGAAGCAATGTTCTTTGTGCGCTTTGTCTGAATCGCTTTATGCTGGAGACAAAATTTTCCCTGCATAAAAGTAGAAACTGCTTATCTCACTGGTGATAGAAGTCTGTGCCTCAAACACAAATGAATAAATAAACTGACTTCTGAAGAATGTTTCCCTGTGCTTGTAGTGAAGTTCTTCGAAGACTGTGAAAGGTGATGTTATTAAAGCCCTGTTTTCTCCCTTCATTTTCAGTGCGGATGGTGCAAACATTTAATCTAAGTGGAATGTATTGTTGGAATAGTCTAGACAGGGTATGATCAAGAGACTGCAAATGGGAACAATTTGATTTTGAAAACTTTTTATCTGATTACATGGATAATGACTTGAAAATCAACCTGGCAATTTTGTGTGATTAGAAAAGTGATATTCATGTTGATTTCTCATCGTGTTTCCAAATGGAAACAGATTTCTGCTACATATTACATAAAATTTATCTCACAGATGACTCAGTTCATTTCAGCTGCAATCTCTCAAGTCTTAGTTGCTCCATGCTTGGAGCTATTCTACTGTTCTTCCTGGCAAAGAAATATCAAAATCATATACTACCTGCTTTTTCACACCACTAAATCTCTATGGAGAGCTTAGAAGATTGAAACTAGATAATGATATTTAATCTTTAAAATATTCAGATTAAATCGTGTTTGATGTTTATACAAAAACACACTCCTTAGAGAGCAGCTTTATATTGACATAAATACCTGTATTTATTTTACCCATCTGAATAACCATTTAATTTGGAATCCTTTATTTCTACATAGGACAGTTACATTTCTCTCATAAACTTGTTTCTGGCCCTATACACTGTTTTACTGAAAAGAAATAGGTGGAGACAATGCTGTTCATCTTGTTTGCTTTTTTTCTTTTCCCATGGATGACTTTCTTACAGAGTACAGTCGTGACACCTATTGATTCATAAAGTTTAATGTGCTATATGCAGGAGTGAGAGTCTGGTATTAGCGTAGTTCCATGAAAATGTCAGCTCAATATTCTCACACACACAGACACACACACACTTGCTAAAAAAGTAGTACAAAACTTAGAACATAATGATGATAGAATATAAATTCGTGCCTTAACTTGGTAACTGTTGACTCTTCTGTTATTTCAAAAATGTAGTGAGAAAGACAATCAGAATGATGAGAATGGTGGAACAGATTCTACAGTGGTAAGCTCACAGAATTTGGTAAAGGGGGATGCTTAGAAATCCAGAACCGGTAAGTCTTCTGGGAAGGACTCTCTTTCCTTTATACTTGGATTGTTCTCCATCGTAAAAAGCTAATGTATTTCTCATGGATTAATTAGTATTAACATTTCCTCTGGAAATGTTCTGTTACTATTTCTATTACTATTACTCTTGTTATTTGATTTCATTTTCAGAATTGTACAACCATCAAGTGTTTGAGGAAGGTTATCACACATGCTTCCTGTTAATTAATTAAGGATGCATCCTAATTAATTGCACTTTAGTTCTGTGTTTCTGCTGCTTGTATTTTTCCCTGTTGTATTGCTTTGCTCTGTGGAAATGAAAGGAAAAACTCATACAGAGGAGAGGGCCCAGAGCTGCTGGAGGTGGTGGCCATTTCTAACACGGCTTAACAAGTGATAATATTCTTGTGGAACTAAAAGATATTGAAGCAGTGTATAAAAACATAAGCTAGGAGGCAAATGGAGTTTAAAAAATAGTGTTTATATATTTGAGATGACTAATCAAATACAGCATTGAATACATTAATTCAAGTTATTTTTAGCTATGAATTTTCCCTGATACTGAAGCCTCCTGCTTCTGTGTTCCTTATGCCCATAAATTTGCTGGTCACCTGTGTGTAACATTGCCCATTTTAAACACTGTGTGAACTCCTACAGGAACTCATGTCTTTTATGTTTCAGTTACATTCACATCCTATATTTTTTACTCTCATCTTCTTAGCCTTGTGATGATGCTATAGAAGCCAGCAGGACACGTGATAATTTAGTCCAATGTATCATGAAACGTTTAATTTTATCTACCTATTCTTATTTTATGCCCTGGAATTTGGACTAGTTTACATCTTTCTGTACTTTGAAAACTAAATTTTGTCATACCTGAGGGAGAGAATAGGAGATGACGAAGTCATAAGTGATGAAGGTATTTCAGAGGGACACGCTTGGAAAAATGTAGCTAGCATCATAGGTAGAAGCAAAACTTACAGATTCCTTTCAGTTCTCAGATGAATACAGTATTGTTATAGCTCTGATCCAAGCAGCACTTTGACCCAGGGGTTGTGAGCAAGATATGTCAAACAGCTGAGGAACAAAGTACATTTTTCTTTTGTTTAAACTCTTACTTATGTGTCAAAAACTTGTTCTTCATAGGCAAAAGAGTAAATTGGGAAGAATATGACCAATATATTTCTTCCACAATTGTGAATCTTAAGTATGCAACAATCTGTACAATTCTTGTACTGTTTGTGGTGGTGGTTTTTTTTTTGTTAGTTTGTGTTGTTGGTTTTTTGGTGTTTTTTTGTTCCATTTCTTGGTTCAAATAAGACTGTAGATTCACTCTGAGTGTTGAGCTCTAAAGCTTAGAGCAAGACCTACAAAATTATAAGAGTTTAATTTAATTTTTACACTGCAGAGACAGCAATATTTTTAACTAAACACTCACAGAATCATTTGAGGACAAAAAAGAATCTACTGCTTACCGTATGTCAGACTCAGATCAAAGAAAAAAGTAAAAGCAGAACGTGATCTCTCCGAAGTGAAAAATGAAGAAATCATTTCTCATTTTACTTTAACTGTGCCTGTGGTGAAGATGTTCAATTGCTTGAATCTGTAAGCAGTTACTTTATAATTTCTCAGCTGTTGCAAACTGGAGCAAGTAACCTGCAAGCCCAGTATCATATCCCTGTCATGGTGTATACTAGCCACTTGCATTTCATTATGTGGCTGAAATAGAACACTTCTGTCATATCTTTGCTGATCCTTATACAAAGTCACACCCACACCAAATTGTATGGCTTTACTTTAAGTATGTTTTAGGATTTCCTTGGATTTTTGTTTATATTCGTTGTTAATACATCTCAGATAATCTTCTTCATCTAAGAAAATAAAAAAAAATGTTACTACAGGAGTCTGCCTCTGTATTGGAGGGTGTGCAATTTTAGGGATATAATTTGAAAATGGATGAAAATCATTGTTAGGTTTAAATTCATGAGATAATTTCAATTTTTTTTTTTAAAAAGCTCAGTCTCTCTTTTCCCTGAACATTTTTTGTCTAGAAAATAATTACATGTCTTTAGACTGCTTGTGTTGAGCTGAGAATGCAATGAAAAGCCCATGTATTCTTTTTCTATCTTCTGAAAAAATGATAATTTTACAGTTGTTAGAATCCATCTTCTTTCAAAGATACAATGACATGTTTTCCTCCTATCTCTCCTTAAAACATTAAATCTTTTATATGAATTGGTTGACAGTTTTTGAAGGATAACCTTTTCAACATCATAAAATAAATGAAAGTGGTGAAGGATTTAGATTCAAAATGCTTTTCCAGTGCACTAATAATTTGATGAGCACTGCTATCATTTTTCTAAAATGGCATTAGATTAAATCTTATTCATCCAGGAAATTCTTTGAAGAAACTCACCTTTAAAAGCTGATGACACAAACCAGCTCAAAGATGTGATTGTGGTATTTGAAATACCCTGTCTCTAGAGTCAATTATTTATGATGCATGATGAATGTTTTCTATGTTTCCTTACAAGTTTTGTTACTGTGGTACTATTATTATGTAAACTAAACCTACAAGTACATGATATAGTTCTGTCTCTATCTAGTAACATCCTGTCTCTCGTAACTTAGCACATTTTTCTCCTGACGTTCATGTAAGCAGCACACAACATGATGTGAAAGGAAATTGCTTCCAATGCCTCTAAAATTGCTTGCTTGGCTTGAATTAATCTTAATCGAATTTCTGTCTAAGATGTTTAAAAACCTTAGAGAATCTCATTGTTTGAACCCAACTTTGCTAATTTGATTCTACATTCCAAAGTGACAAGAAATTTTGAGGCCCTGCGGGGCTGCTGTTGCTGATAATGTTTCTATGCGGGTGGCATGAACCACACGGTTCATTAATGTGACATACATTTATAATGAATGTCCTTAAGTAGTAGTTAAGGGTGCAAGTTCGTAGTTTTCATATTTAACTGTGTTACCTACTTGTCTGAATGTCCAGGTGCACAGTCTTGGAAAAGACAAGCAATATACACATGCTTACATTGAGAAGAAAGCCAAATTACTAGCTTATAAATGTCATTATCTTTTAGCCAAGTTAATTAAAAAAATTGATTTACCACAATAGAGAAAAAATACAAAGGACAGGAAGAGCCTCATGGTATCACCAAATGACTTGGCATTTTGTAATGTGTCAAATCAATTTCAGATATCTGATAAACTGAACTTTTTTTGAGTACCAAATTGTGTGCAATTATCTTATATATTCCTAAATTTGAAATATTTAATTGAACAACATCTATTTTAACGTAATGTCCAAGATGATCCTGAAAATACTTTTTAAAAAGTTGACTTCTGTAATGAAAATTGTTCCTACTGATAGCGAGTTGGTCAGTGAGCTGCAAACAGTGAGTGTTCCTTTTTGCAATAAAAATAAAATGCGGTTAAAAGTAATAATCTTTCTCATTAGAACTCAGGAAAAAAAGCTCACTGAAATAGGCTACTCTTATTTTAATACAGCACTAAGCGCTCTGTCTAGTAATAAAGTTTATAGAATCATCCATAAAGAAACAGCTCAGATACACTGAGAAATGAAGTACCTGGTCTAAATTTTGATTTTCTGTTCTCTGTACTGATTATTCTTTAAAAGACCCGAGGAGATTCTGCAATATTCTTTCTTGTTGAAGAGATTCCGCTTGCTGTAAGGTATAATATGAAATAAAGCTGACGGGAACAAGCAGCACATTCTCCTCGACTTTGCCTAATTTTTTGTCACCTATGGTATGTCCTGTCGCCAATTAACATGACGTAGTGTAAGCATCCTAATTCAGCTAGGAAATTCAGATGTGCAGTTGTAATTAAAGAAAGTCATTATTTTTTTATTGTGATGCTTACCCAGCTTCTAACACTATGTAATATATGAAATTTTCAGCTTTTTAGGCAAAATTAAACTTTGGCATACATCTGTGGGAGTAAAAATAAATATATTTTTAAAGATTATTTTGTAAATGTCAAACTTGCTTGTAAGATGCTGTTCCTCAATGTGTTTATATTGTTCTAATAGGTATGCTTAGCAATAATTAATAATTTCATTCAGATAAATAAGACGGAGCAGGCTTAAAATAATATGACTACCTTGAGCACATGTCCACACACACACACACACATTCTTAAATCACAGAAAAACAGCTGTGCCTTTTAAAGGCAGGCTTATTCTTCAATGTGTGTTATCTCATTATAACTGGGGAAAGTGTCTCTGATTTTGACAGTGATAGAAGAGTGGCAGTTCCTGAAGTTCCTCTAGCAGTTTTCTCGTGCTATTTTCTCTGTTATGCTTGGATCCTTTTACATGAAGCAACCAGCTTTTCATCTACAGTGTTATGCTGTATCATGTTCTTCACCACACATCATTGCAATGAGATATTGTTCTGCAAAGCAATACCCAGTCTTTTTGCTGTGTACTCCCCAGGGATTCCTCAATTTTGATGAGCTCATTATTTTGCTGTTATCGTCATTTTTTTTTCAGTACATTACTAAGCAAGCAGTTCCTAAGTGAGGGGGGAAAAAAAGTGCTGCTTATGTTTCATGATTTTATTACTTTTTTAATGTAGTTTGTTCTACACAATTTCTCTTTTAACTTTGTTCCTGTTGACCCTGCAAAGATAGAGTTGACACCATGCGGCTTGACTGTAGAACTGTAGTTTTCCAGTAAGGTGGTTATTCTCTAGCCTGCATTGACTTCAATAGCCTGCCTTGACCCTGGTATCTGCAGAGAATGAATTGAAAAAACTGTGTAAATCTCCACTTGGCTTATCGTACTGACTTCTCAGACTTGAGAAGGTGTTTTTAAGTGCTACATAGTGATGTCTGGAGAAGAAGTGACCTTTGAGGACTGGAAAGTAAAAAGTCAAAAAAATAACCCCACCATAGTGGTTTTCTTTCCCTTGTTTCTTTATCCCATAGAAGGCACATATATATGCAGCATGGCAGTACTGTCTCCTGAGTGAAACTCTTGTGTTTTAAAACTCCACTAAAAGAACTGGCTGAAGGCAAGGGAGGCTTCCAGATACTTGCTTTCGCTCTTGCTATGAAGTATATGGCATTGCTTCGGTGTGGTGGACCTCAGAAGAGGTGCAGATTCTACAAGCTGGGGCTGTCAAAATAATCTGGGGGTGGAAGTTCTATTCCTTTACATGTTTTACCACACTGGGACACGCTCTGAGTCTCTCCTGTGTTTTGAAGAACAGATGTTAACTACAATAGCAACAAGAAGACATTCTTCTGTTTTGAGCTGAAATGCTGTAATTGTTTACATAGGTGACCTTGCTGCCCTTTATTGATCTGCCTACCTGCATCAGAGTGTTCTAGAGTGGAAGAAACCTAAACTATAGAAGAATTCAGGTGTGAATTTCATTCAATTAGACAGTTTCCTGCCCCACCCCCCCCCCCCCCCAAAAAAAAAAAACCCACAAAAAACCAACACTACACTGTATATCACAGTAGATTATTGATTGTGTAAGTCTTCATTCCCTAAATTATCTGAGTTGAGTGAAAAGGGGTGGCTGCATGGGTTGTTTATGACTGCATTTGGAATCACTACTGTGAAGCTGGCTTTGTGCTTCTTGATACACAAATCAGCTAGATATATTTCCTTATTTGTAATTCCCTGCCGTGTTTGGCAACGGTGACAAAATAACTTCACACACTAACTGATGATAGGAATATAGGAATATTGTTTATCTCTAAGACAGAAAGCAAATGTATAAAAACTCTCATAAACCTCAGAAGTGAAGAACAGTTTGTAATTCTCCAGTTCATACTTGTCCACACTTGTAGAAGTGCCAATGGACAGTAGTGAAGTGTTCCTCTCTTGCAGGAATAAATCCATACTCTGTGACCCACAGTAGGCTGGCAAGGTCAGTTCCTAGCCTGAGTAAGTTGAAATATTGGGTATTTTGTTTATTTTATTTTTTTTCTGAGGAAACACCTGTTGTCTTTCAAATACTTTTCTGTAATCCTGCAAATTTTTTTCTGGTTGAAAGAATGTATTTAGATGAGAATATTGAGTGTAGCCAAAAGTTCCTCACTCGCATCGTGACAATTAATTTTCTAGCTTCTAGATTTTCTAGTCTCACTAGCCACAATGTGACTCTCACCTTTAAGAGTATTTATATATAGGAATAGACTAATTAGAGGATCCCCTTGTCTGCAGTAGAAGGTAAATTTTACTTTTGTAGATTACTCAGATTGCCAGAATATGGTTGATAGCTTCAGGAAACAAATGTTGTGTCAGAAGCACATTTTCAGATTGCCTTTTGATCAGTGTAGAGTAAGTCACAGGCTGGCTTACCTTCTTCACTGCAGGAGGTTGGGTACCACACTTAGGACTGTTTTGCAATGCAGCTAGATGTAGTAGCTCTTTGATCTATGCCACTGCCTGCATTCAGGAACAGGAGGTGGAAGACCTCTATTTGCATAGTCCTGAGCTGTGAGCCATGTGGGGCTTTTCAGTTCTTGGCTGTGTGTACTCAAACAGCACTCCTTGCCATCTCCTCCAAAGCGATGATGGTGGACTGGAAAGCACTAACTTTGAGCTGGAATAACATTCATTTTCACTTAGCTGTTGTGTTTTCTTGCACTTCTGGGTGGCCTTCTACTTTTGTCAGTCACTCTGCAGCTCCTATAGTACGATCAGAGGAGTAAAAAGAATGAATTTTTCTTTCCTTTTCCCCTATGCAGCTAATTAGGAGCTGTGGTGACACACAAGTACTGCTTCCATGTTCGTTTGAAATACATAAGCAAACATTTCCTACACTGAAATTTTGAGTACTATCAGCTATCATTTTAGTTAGAGGAAAAATATTTATTTAATGCTGTTACTAGTCTCTTTAAAACTGCAGTGTTTGTAGGCAGAGAGAGAGAGCTGGGTTTTTTGCCTTCTATTAACTTAGATGTGTTAAATCCCCACAAAATAATTTGAACAGTGCTTCCCCCCTCCAACACACACACCTACAGTCCTGTTTTAGGAACAATTCTACCCAGTTGTCCATGGTAGCTCGGTTATGACAGAACATACAGTAGCCTGCTCCTCATAGAAAATGCACAAACTTAAGTATGATATATTCTATGAGTTTTGTCAATTTTTTGAGACTGATATGGATTTAACTGTTGAGGAAAAAATAAAAGGCATAAATGTCTTCAGGTTAAAGTTGGCAGTTTTACTGGGTAGAATGAAAAGTTGTTTGATTTGCATGTTGAGTAAATTCATCCTGGATAGTGGATTTCTGCTGCTTGGCATAAAAAATTATAAATTAAGAGGCATCTCCAATTAAAAATTGATATCTAGAGTGCTCCAGAACACAAGAAAAAGTCTGAGTAATTATGCACTAGGATTCAGTATTTGTGTATTTTTTTTTGCCAAAATAGTTGAAAAGTGTTTGTGACTTGCCCACACCCTACTAAACTTCTTAATGCAGATATTCAGGGATGCCATGCTCCAGGTTGGTAACACCTTTTCAAAAAACAGTGCTGTGTTATTCCAGCAGCACTAGCTCACTTGTCTTTGAAAATTGCCTTTATTGTTTGCTATGAAGCAGTAACTTGTTGGACCATGACAAATGGCATTGCTTCCTGCAGCTGTGAGTGAGTTCTTTGAAGCTACTTATGCCCTTTTAGAGCTGACAGACCGATCTTTTTTCTTTTTTATTTATTTATTATCTTTTAGAGGATGTTCAGATTTTATATTATTTCACATTTAGCTCTAAATGCTTTCAGCCTAGCCATGTCTCTACAGAAATCTGTGCATTCTTCAGAATCTCTAAAATTCCAAAGGGCTACAACCAGTTTAGAATTGTATGTAGCTATAACAAGACCCATTGTCCATTTCATATCCCACATTCCTCAGCAGTCTAATTAGTCTGATTAGGCAGCAATAACAGTCCTGTGTGCAAGTGGAGAAAGGGACTGACTGACTCATAAGTTAGCCTCTTCATAATCCCTTTTCACTTTGCATTTCTACTTTTCCCCTCTTATCTGATACTGCTACTTTTGCTCACTAAGCCTTTTTGATTTCTTCTGTCCATTCAGTAATGCCACGTATAGTCAGGAAAAGTCAAATTGAACTGGTCTGTATTTGCTTGATATAATGCGATAGTTACAGAAGTCTGCTGTTTTGGGTTTTTTTTTTTTTCTTGGTTTGAGTATACGTGAGATAGAAAGCTATAAAATGAGTCATGACCTACCTGGGAATCAAACCTAAGCTTCTGGCTATTGACTAAAGTGTTCTGACAAATGAGGTGCGAGTCCAACAAGGTTTTAATGCCAAGTTAACCATTGTTCAGAAATTCCTTTCTAATCTGCCAGATTAATCATTAAACTTGAGCGGCTTTGAGGGTCTTTCCTACCTTTGGGTATCTGGGCCAGCAAGCCTCAGAACTGCAAGGCTCTGAACTGGTCCTATTTTTTCTACCACAGCTGTGGGGTATTCAGTGTACTCAGCCTTTCTGCTCTTAGGAAAGAAAGGGGCATAATCTCTTGATAAATAAAGTAATAACCGTCATACATTCTCAGAGCTATTCTTCAAGCTGCAAGCAATTTATTTTTCTATTGCTTATTTGGATTCATTTTTCAGAATTCTCTAGTTCTGTCCTGAGGAAGTTTCTGAATTTTTCACTGGCTGTACTCCAAACATGACTGATAGTTGTGTGCCATTGCTCTTCCGTAGGAGCTAAGAGTTATGTAGGACTTTGGTACCATTGCATTAGGCACCATATTTTCCCTTGATGTTATCCTTAAACTTTTTTAAAATTTTCTTCCCCAGTCTCATTAATTGTGCTTGGTATTTAGTCAGAAGTGATCCCATTTGGACTGATAGGATGTTTCACTTGTATCAGATCTTAATTTCAGATAAATGATGTAAATGAGCTCTTCGGGTCTTTATTGATTTTAATGTCTGATACTTTTTTTTCACTATACGATGGCTTCTGTCTCTAAGAATTCACTGTTTACAGGCTAATTCTTAAACAGAAGCTTCCACCTTACTGTTGCATTCAACTAAAAAACCTGGCCAATTTAATTAAAATGAAAATCATTAATATGTCTATTTCTAGAATGGATATTGAAAATAATTACTGTGAGAAATGTGTTTATTTTAAAATTCCAAAATCTGAATAGGATGACATTTTTGTTGTTGAAAAATCTAGACTGTACAGAAATTTTAATTTTTTAAATGGCAATACTAGGCAAAACATTGTCTAGATTCAATATTAAAGGTTGAGAATTCTTGCCAGAAATCATTGTAGATTTCTTTAAAGGAAAGAAATATCCTATCTGAATTGAATTGAAAGAATAAAGCAATTGATCTTGGTGTTGCAGGATGGACAGTTTAGTTCTTTCCTTGTCTGTGATCTTAGGGAAGTTGCTTTGCTTCCAATTTGCTTGTCCACCTGATAAATTTATATAACAACACAGATGCATTTCACATTTGATAGTGAATTAATTTGTATTTGTAAACAGCTTAAAATACTGCATTTCACTATATAAAATACCATAGACTATGTATTCTTGGCAATAGTCACAGCCATAGAATATGTAATTTTTTCTACAAAAAAAACCCCATCTTGCTCTACTGACAAGAGTATTTTAGACAAGAAGTATGCAGTAAACTGGTCTGCTGAATTATATTAAATGCCATTATTAAATTGTCCAGAAATATGTTGTCTAGATACTCTTCAACAGATTTTATTTTTCAGAAAGTTTATTCCGAAAGATGATAGTAATATTGGAAATTAGAAAAGTGCGTTTGAATTAGAAATTTTCAATTCAGACTTCAAATTTCTGGAGTTCTTTCTCAGACTTGCACATTTTGTAGAATTGCACAATTCTAATCCCTATGACTGATATAAGTAAGTTTCTTTACTATGAAAATATAATCATCATCTCATCAACATTAGTATTGCAGAGAAAATTATTACAAGTGCTAAAATTCCTTTTAATTTTGTAGCTCTTTGGTATTAATTGTTCAATATGATACGTGCTTGATGTCATCTTTTAAAAAGTACTAATTTTCCTCTTTTATAATACCTTTCTCCTCATTCTTTGCATGCTTTTGTATGTGTATATACATATTATATATTTTCATGTACACAGCAAGAGCATACATTTATTGCTGTTTTCTTAGAACGATCAGAACTGTTAAGTCAAGTTCTTACTTCTGTGTTAACTCAGATGACCTTGCCCAGTCTCTCTCACTTATCTTCAGATTTTTATATATGTGCTTCAACTATGTCACCAAAAAGTTCTCTGTCCTTATTTATGATATTTCTTGTGTTCTCTTTTCTTGAAGTTAAGTAGACCACAGTAATTTAGTACAGGCTAACTGTAAATGCAGTAATGACATACAGCTAAACAAAGTTGCTTGATTAGACTGTCATGATTGGTGTGCTTATGTAGGACCTTTAAGCTGAAGAAATAGAACTGATAATTCAATGTTAATGGACAAATTGTTAGTGCAATTTGGGTGGAAGGATTACATTTAGGGGCTCTTCTTCCTTTAATTCCTGATTGCAACATTGCTTTTATCTGATTATGTGCCAAAGTATTGTTGCTGCAGCAGCAAGCTTCTACTTTTGGAGAAAACGGAGCAGTGTAAGACATACAAAAATAAGTATAAACTTGGTTCCATGGGAGAGAATACAAAAAGTTAGGACCTATAGTTGGTACATTTATGGATGAATTTATGCTGCATCATTTACTTTCTGTCAAAGACAATTGTAATGGTTATCTACTGGGGGAGGAACAAAGACCAGAGGGGATAATTCTGATCTCTTGTACAGGAGACTGCGGGCTCTCATAGAGCTCTTTGCAAAGCCAATTCATTTATCTTGAAAATAAAAATTAAGTAAAATTAGCAAAGTGGAATACATTAACGAGTTAACTATTGCTTTTTGTATGTTCCTGGTGTTAGTATGTCTCTTCACCCCCTACTGCGCTCTCATTTTCATGCTGTCTTTTTCCAACAAATGACAGACACAAAGGCTTTAGTGGAAGAGCATCTGACAGATATGTCATAGGAAATGAAGTATCTACTCTTGATCTAGAAGAAGAAAGCTACTTTAAAACAGTTGGTTTTCATGGGAAAAATGGATTTTCTCATGAACAGGACAGGTCCAGCTCAGGTGAAAAGCTGGAAACTAAGGATGGGAATATAGTGGGAGCAGTGGAGGAGCCGGGGTGCCATAGTAAACTCTGAATTAAAGTAATTTCATCTGTTTCTGCATACCAGTGCTAGTCTAATAGGATCTCAGTTATGCTTATTTGCTGCTTTTCACATGTTGCAGTGAACCTCAATCTTTGTAGTAAAATTTAAGTAAATAAGGAAAACACTAAAACAAATCCTTATGAAAAATTATATCCTGTTCTCCCAATCCATGGGCTATTTAAAATGTTTTTTCTTCTGCATCCATTACTGCAACTACCTGTTAGCTCTTCTGGTTTTGATGATTTGAAGCATTTCCTCTGAGCTGATTTAACCAGCCCTAACCATAATAAATAACCTGTTTCACCCAAAGTGAAATTTAAAGAAAAATCAGAAGGGAAAAGGAAAAGTGGATCAGAAGAAGACCCTAATTAAAGAGGGGAACTGTTCTGGGAAGTGTTAGTATGTTTGCTTATTTCAATACTCTGATTTGCCCAGTGCCCAGTTCCTACAAAATATTTAAGTTCCCTGTACTTAGTCTCCTAAACCTTACAAGAACAGAACATATGCACAAATCAGTGTTGATTTTTGTTCCTATGCTTTGCGTTGGTAATGGTTACGTATGCTGAAGATGAGGTTCAGATTTTGCCTGTCCAGTTGCGCAAAATACTTGTGCAAGGTCCCTTTTTCACCTATGCTTCCCATTCAACATCATAAAGAATTACAGAAGGCAGAGACTAAATATCCTACAGCAGTAATTCCAGTTGTTGCAGGTTTTACTTCAAATCTTTCAAGTTTTCCCAGCAGAGAAATAATCGTCTTGTTCATCTGCAACTGAACTTGCTTACTCCATTTTACCAAAGGGAGCTTAGCATATCTTGAATCCATGTGGATCAATGTGCATACAAAGAGACTGAACTGAAGTAGATTTTACCGTAGAGAACAGTGAGGCCCTCTCTTTCTCTGATAAGTATGGTGATTTAGAAAAGGTTTGTCCTGTATAATCTGTCTAGACGTAATTTATGAATAACTTAGAACTTATGGAAGGTCTCAAGGGGAACACATGGAAGTTTTATCAAGCTTCATAAACTCTCCTAAGATCTTGTATTAAAGATCCAGCAAGTAGTAAAACTAAGAATTAACAAAGATACTGTAGTGTTTGAACAGAACAGATTTTGGAAAACAGATTCCAGTGTTAGTTGTCTATAGTGTTACTAAATTCCACTGATGAGAATGAGAGGAGAATGCTTGAACAAAACTTATCAGTACCTTTGAGCATCTTTGGTAATTCTGCTTCTCAGCCACCTTCACTTTTAATTGTAAATGAAGATACAGCTTTTCAATTCCCAGCCTGTTGCTGTGAATGATTAATGTGCAGAAAATGAAAGAGGGTGTGGATTAATGCCACAGCTAAAGAATGCTTCACAGTCTGCTTCAGATCTTCTATCACCTCATGGTGCTTTTATATAATTAAAACAATCCTATGATTTTCAGAGACAATAAACTTTATCTTGTTAAATATATTCTGCTACTCAGCAGGAATCTTTGCAAGTTCTCTCGAGCTGAAGGGAACAGATTTAGGCATATTTGTGCAGATCTTTAAATTGCCTTCTTACCATCATGCACTTTACTTAATATCATTTATTTTTCTTACTATGCTGATTAGCATTCATTTGGAATTTGTGAGGGAGAAATTATGTAATTAAATGGGAGTAGATTTAAACAACAACAGCAAAATCTTTGTCCTAGGACATTCATTGTTTTTCTTTTTTTCTCCTGAAGTATATCTGAAAAGTAGGCAAATGTTAAGAACAGCCATTCCTGCAGTAATTTTGAGAGAATTCTATGTGCAGTTATTGAACTAAAGAAATGAAAGCTATCATTTTCTCTACCACTGTTAAGAAGAAATCTAGATGACTAAATGGCATTAAATGCAGTTCCACAACACACAAATATGAAGGATCAATAATAGACAAATGATCAATAGCATAAAATGAAAGTGAGTGTAGTTCGATTTATGCCTAATGGAATGGTTTTTTAATAACCTACATTTTAGTCTGCAAAAAATAAGGCTGCTACTACCAAAAAAACCCGTAGCCTTTGATACTCTCTTCCAGTGTACGTTCTGAGGGCAATTAGAAACAGTAAATGACTAAGTTTGAATTAAATTTCAAATTGATTAGACAGAAACAATCATATTTAACAATAAGTTTATTTTGGCATGTTCCCAATTGACTCTATTAAAGAAACATTTCTGTTAGTTGGCCAAAATCTAATAGCAATAAGAAAAAGGAAGAAAAGGTACGCTACCAGGAGGACTTCCCTGGTCATTATTTTCTTATGATGCTTTATGTTACCAAGTCATTTACTTTGATTTATTTTCTCCTGTGTACACCATTTTGGGCTAGGTCTTAGATACATAAAAACTGGTGCCAGATCATACCCACCCAAATGCATTATTAGCATAGTTGTTATTTGCATGTCTGCTATTATTTTCAAAATATTTGCAGCATAATATTATGAGAAGCTAAAAGGCTGAAATAAATCTAGTGGAGTTATTTCTATGAATATTACCAAAATCACAATAAAAATATAGTAAGTAAATGTTTTTAGGAATTCAAATGTTGCATTTCTCATCTGGTAAAAATATATTCTGGAGCTATTTTTTCATGTAGTCTAAAATAATAGACTGTTTATCTTCTGCTTTTTAGCATAAAATCTTGTATTATTTCTGATAACCTGTGATATAGCTCCATCTAACAGCCTTGATGTCTGTGAGGTGAAAAATATTGTAACTCCCACTTGTGATTTTCCACTTTACATTGCTGCAAAGCCTGACATGACTGGTTTCCAATTCGGAGCCAACACCTGCAGAGAGAGCCTGAATCTCTTTGAGGTTATTTCAGATCACAGGCCTCTTAAATCTTCTAATCAGAGAATAAAAAATACTATACGCAGGGCCAAACCCCATGTTTACATAAGTTTTACATAAGTAATTAATAAATTTAGATCTAAACTCAGTGTACACATTGGTAACGTTTTTTTGAGATTATGTGCTTAGTGAATGTGATGAATATTCCCTCTTCCACAGGGTAAATGAACTACCCACCTTAACACTACGTTCTTAGAAAGGTCTTCTGAAAAAGGCAGATTTGTTACCATACAAAAACTAATGGAAAAGTTTTCAGTTCCCACTGAACATCGTTTTATTTTTTTCTTTTCTCTCTTTGCTGGAAAGAACCTATTCATCATCATAGACAAAGAATGACATTTTGTCCAAATACTTTGTATAACCAGGAACAAATTTCTCTTTTCCTTTATTGAGCGTGTCATAGAGGATTTGTCCTATATTATAAAACATTTTTAATGCTATTTTTTCCTCCTCAAAATTCTGTTGCATGGTTCGCTGATGCCAGCAATCTTTGCGTGTAGACAGGTTTTCTTCAAATGTGTTGTCTGAATGTATTTCTAAGATTCCCCTCCTACTTTGAGTACTCAACTGTGCATTCACTTTTTCTTTTTAGCTTTTAATATTCTTTAATTTCAGCATTCTCAATGACTAGTATGTTTTAGTAGATGTGCCTTGTATTCATATTTTCCCTTCTTTTTTTTATTGTATTGTGTATTACCCCACATATTTAAGGATACTCTTTAGATGTGAAATATGTTCTCATTTTATATATGTATTTTTGCATTGCACAAGTACTTAATAATATAATTATTTTTCTATGCCTTAAAAAAATTGCTCATCTGAGGTTTATTTCACACTTCATGGTTTATTAGACAATGCACAATCCTCTTGCATAATCAGTTTATTTCCTAGATTACTTTCACTGCCTTCAGAAACTGGTTGTCATGTCAAAGTAACTGAGACAAATAAAATATATTTATAAATATAATAAATCTTGTAAAAGATGGTCCTTTTTCTCTATTGAGAGTTATTTTATCATAATTTATATGATTTACTATGGCCTGATCTGGTGTATCTTCAGTAAATAGCAGTAGTATACAAATAATACGCTTTCGGACACTGATTGTTTGGATACTCTGAATGAATATGATGTGTTACTGCTCACTTGCCTGTTATTTTTTTGCTCCATGAATGAAAGCTTTTGATCAGAAGGACGATGAAGAATGAATAGCAAATACTATGCGTTCATTTATTGCCCTTTCAAATGTACTTCACAAAGAACAAATGCTAAATGAAGTTTTCACACTGCCTAACTTCAGACATTTAATTGCAATGCTTGTGTTAGGAACTGTTCTTAATACTGTCAAATGAGATGGGGAGGCACGAGGGTTCATAATCATATTCTGGACTTTTTATTGGAGCTATTAAACATTTATACTAAGAACAGAAAATGAAAAAATAGAGAGCTTGTACAATGACCTTGAAGAGAAATGTTCAGTAAACTACCAAAACCTTTCATCGTTAGTGAGTTTAACAAGCTGGATCAAAGCTCTTTGTCTGCAGTGTATAAAGCACTCAAGAAATTTCAGGCTGCTTACAAGCTTAGAAAATAACTCTCTCACTTCCTCTGCACTGAAGATCAGTAGCCTTTAAGCAAGATTTTAATCAATCTCAACAATCCTTTACAAGACTCAGAGCAGAAGACAACTCACTAAATAATTACCTGAAACTAGGGCAAAGAATGTAATTATTTTTATAGTATTATGTAACAATGATATTGAAAAAATGGCCCAGAATTTTCAGTAAGCATAAAGTTTTTCAAATGTATTGGTGTTTTAATAATATATCTATAATCAATCCAGTAGTAGACTCTCTCCCACTCTTTCTTAGCTGAAATATCATTACTATTGCTATGTTTTGGGGACAAGGCATCTGGACCAGGATGAAAGGAGATGTCACTGTGGCTTCCAGAGGGAGGTTGGAGGGAATGGTCATACTGAGCACAGAGGAGCTGTGGGAAGATAATTGGTTTGCAGTGGAGCTGTTTAAAAAAAAAAAAATCTAGTGCTAAAGAGGTTTCTCTTGCAGGTTTTCTCTGCTCAGTGAGAAGGTGATGACAGGCAGGATACCTGTTGTAGTGCAGAGCAGGAATCCTCTGGGTGGTCCCAGCTCCATAGCTGGGCTGTGTCAGTGAGATAAATCTCAGCTGGCTTCCTACACTCTGAGTGCAGCTGTCTTGTTGAGTGTGGTAAGCTGGACAGGGAGAGGAATTGGGGTGGAGGCAGGATCCCTGCTGCATTTCACTTCTGATCTGCTCTCACCTCCCTAGTGAAGTGTAACTTTTCTGTTGAAGTTCCTGGTTTATAGCAAGGAGCGTAGTTACTGTATTAACTCCTGAAGTTCTCTCTCAGTACTCACATTGGCAGAAAACTTAATCAGTGAGATTAAGGACTGTGCAAAGACTGAATCTGACCTGCTTAATGAATTTGAGAGAACACAGTAAAACAATGCTGAATTTATTCTTACAGATATTACTAGAGATTTTGGGGTTACAGATTGTGAAAAATAGGCTTTCCCATGTTCATGCATCAGAGGGACAAATGAGAAAGGAGGGGCCTCTGAGAATTGTCTGCATGAGTATCTATTTCTCACTGTGCTCCACCTCTGGGGGTATGATACCTTCAGGTCTTCAGAATGGTAATAGTTTGGCATCCTAAGGGCATGGAAAGATGCCCAGAAAGAATATACAAATTTTCCATTTAGGTTAGATCCCTGCTGGATTTCAGTAAATCATCCTATTTCTTCTTAACCCTTCATGTCTGCCACTAACTATTTTAATAAGCAACAATTTTGAGGCATGAAAGCCCTCCAAATTTCAAGTCAGCTGCCTTCTGGGCTTATTTTGAGGCATATAAACACACATACAAGCTTTTCCAACTTTCTTTTTCATCAGTTTCATTAGGGATAACTAATTTATTTTGAAAGGATTAACCCCCTCAAAGGGTTTTCCCCACCTACAATTAGAAAGGTGTATTTCTCCATTCTTAACAGCCCTCTTTCATATTTTATTGTTATTATTGCCTTGTAGTCAATGTGTAACTTTCTCATAGCATTCCACTTTCCAAACTACATACAGGGTTTCAATTAAAATCTTTGCCAAAGGCAATAGCCTGTTATTTTGCACCTCCATCACGCATGTTATGCAGTGTACATTATTTAAAAAGGAGAGGAAAAAAAAAGATCAAACAAATCTCCTTTCTCCTGTATCAACAAATTGCATTATGTACCCATAGCAATCACAACTTTGCCTACACTTCAGTTCCTTGTAATATTTTCTTTATACAACATTCCCATTAAAACATTTGTCATAAAGAAGATTCTGGTAGTTTTGCAAACTGTGTTAAGAAATAATGGGAAAGAAGGCTTTTTATATTATAGTTTACAAATTATCCTCTTTAAATTATCCATATGACAGTTAAAATTTTCTTTCAGATGCAGCTGATTGTGTTTAGTAATGACCTTTAAAATTTCTCATCATAGTACATTTCAGTCTCTGCTTCTAATTCTCTAGAAAAGATCTAAGCTAAAAATGTCTAGCTAAAAATACACCTAATAATATTACAAATAACATGAAAGATAACTTTGGCCTTTTTCAAAGCTGTTAACCTGTGAAGCCATAAGCTGCATGTGGTATTACTGTTAGGAACTCCAAAGACCTTTCCAGAGTCCTTGAGGAAAATGAAGGAACTAAAGAGCTGATCTTCACAATGCTCAAAACTTAGAAAAACCTGGATGGAATGTGCTGCTTCTAAAAGACTTCATCTCTTAATTATTGTTAAAGGAGAGCAACAAAGGATAAATTGTTCCCATTTTTCCTGTTTATATTATTTATTGATACAGTGTAATCTACAGGGCTGCTCCAAAAGTATGCCTCCCATTTTATTCTGTTCATCCACAATGTCAGAGGCAGATGGTGGTGGTATGGCAGTAGAAGTTGAACCTTCCCACCAATATTCCATTACATTTTATTGTTGTGCAACAGACAGCAGCAGAGGGGCAGTTTGACACAATGGCACCTGATGTGGAAGTGCGTATGAAGTAAGGAGGTGGAACTGAATTCCTCTGTGTGGGAAAAAAATTGCACCCACTGATGTTCATCAACACTTGCTGAACATGTATGGAGACCAGTCAGTGGATGTGAGCACAGTGAGGTGTTAGGTGGTGCGTTTCAACAGTAGCAAAAGTGGGTCACCTTTGCTGGTGCAGATTTTTGCAAAAGTGGCCTGCAGGCCATTGTTCATTGCTGGTGAAAATGCATAGCTAATGGTGGTGACTGTTGAAAAACCAAGTTTTGTAGCTGAGAATGTGCTCTCTCAAAGTGTTAACGTGGACTTTGTGTTGTAGCTTCCATGAAAAGAAATAGGAGGCATTACTTTCAGGGAGACTTACATAAAGCACAGTAACAGACAAGAGTGGCTTACTTTTTAAGTAATATTCTTAATCATGCTAAGAAGGGCATAACAGATTATTTTATTGGTGACTGATATTTGAACTAATAATTTGAGTAGTTAATATCCTCTGTATTTCTCTGTTCATAGGTTGGCAGTTTGGCTCTGCATTCTATTTTAATCTGTAGTTGCTTCATTAATACAAGTGTCATCTGATAATGGGAGGGTCATACTCAGCTGATTCAAAGCAGCTTGTCACAATATCACTTGTAAGTTCTGTTTGAAAAGAAAAATATTTTGAGGCCTCTGATTTTGATTCAGAACTGTGTGAGTGATGATTTTTAGGGTATCACTCCAGTGTTGTCCTGCAGATAGAAATCCAGAAACATTCACTAAGGCATGTTTATTAGTTATCTATATAAGTGGCGGTCATTATTTCAAAACTAAATTCAAGTTCTCCATTTTGCATTTTAAAAAAAGATCTATGTTTGTGCTGTCTGTTTTTGATGATACCATGATAATGAAAGAAACATTTTAAAAAATCTGAGTTTTGGTGAAAGACGACTGTGAATATGAAGCTCTTAGATGAAAAATTATATAAATAGAATCTCCTTTACATTTGATCATCTGAAGATGTTTGGGACTTCTTTCAAACTGATGTTACACAAGCACAATTAAATAAACAATTGGAAAAATAGTACCTTTATAGTAACTATATTAGAATAGTGTGTGTAATTATAAGAGCAAGTAGTTCTAAGAAGTCTAGTGAGGATATGATCAACTTGATATTAAGGGAGTAAATAAGCAGTAGGAAAAGTTTGTAACAAAAAGATTCATAGGCAGAATGTTCTCAAGAATATTCTTTTTTTTTGGATATTTTCTCTAATACACAACCTTGTTTTTGAAAAAAAAAAAAACAACAAAACTGAAAGTCAAGAAAATATTTATTTGTAGGAGTGTTAGAAGAGGCTCACCAAGAGCTCTCGGTGTCTTACAAATCAGACTCTCTGACCTAACTGAATGGATTATTGTATTATCTGTAAATAAGATTTATGTGATTTTGCTCCCAGTGTAGTAGGTGATAAGGCTCAATGGCTTAAATTTAGTAAGGAAGGTTTGGGTGTACACTTGATGTTCAGAAAGATTTTTATCTGCAAAAAAAGGTGACTGAATTCAATCTTGATATGGCTCCTCTGAACTTCAACAACAAAATTATTGTCTCATCAGGAAGCTGGGAAAAAAACTGAGCCTTGAGTCAAGGCTCTGTCTGGATATTACACGTGCAGTTCTCTTGCTTAGGGGAAAAGTGCTTGTAGGTCATAAGGAGCCACAGATATTAAGAAAGACAAAATATTTTTAATACTTTATCGAATGCTTATGTATGCAGTTGGTTTATGTTGTTAATGTCTGGTTCTTCTTCCTTTTGGCTTCCTTCTCTGAAAACTCTGACCATTCCCATCCTTTCGTCTTGCGCATCATTTTTCCGTATTCTTTTGTACTAAACAGGATGGAAAGGATGATCTCTATCCTTTTAGTATTGTGCAGTTGTAAGGCTGTCTGAGGTGGAGATTCTCTGGGAGAAGAACACTGCTGCTAATTTCCCATTGTATTATGCCCCTTGAAAACATAGTCAGCTCATGTTCCCCAAGGGTATATGGAGTAATAAGATCTTGTTACTCCTTCTTATCCTATTATTAGGCAATAATGGGATATGAACAGATACTGCACATTCTCCAAGTGGGAAAGTATAGCTGCTCACCACGTGGTCAAAATGGTATTTTCCTTAAAACTATTTTAGTTTGGAAGCATAGAATTACATGACATCAACTGAAATCAAAGGTGTGTATGACAAAATGCAGTTTAAAATTCTTGTTTCAGGCTACAGGTTGAGTTCAGATTAGGAGTGGAATTTGGACCTCAGGATCATGTGATCTTCTGGTTCCTGATAGAACTGATTTTCAAACCAATAATGGGAAAATGATTTCTACTAATAAAACTCTCAAACTGTCCTTCACAAGGTTTTACTATAATTTCCTCTTTGGCCTTTGGCTTTGAGAACCGTACACTAAACTGAGTGTCAGTTAGCTCAAAATCTTACACTGAAATGTGATCCTGTAATAATTAACAAGTTGCCCCAGAGGGTTCCCTGTATTGTGATACTTTCCTCTTTAGGCACATTAGTGGTCCTTGTGATTCCTTGTAGATTGCAGTGTTGTTTTTATGCAGATGACTTTGCAATCTGCATTAGTGGGCCATCTGTCACAGACCTTCCAGTTGAAGTACAGTGTAATTTGAGCCTCGTGCAACTGATTGCCTAAAAAAATAGATTTACCTAGCTGTTCCCATTTCATCTTGACTTTGTAATCCAAATTCTGGAATGATTTTTGCAAAATATGCCATTTGAACATAGTCCTTTATAGAAAACACGTTTTTCTTTTTCTACTGTTTTTTTTTTGTTGTTGTTTTTTTAGCTTTTTATGCATTTGGTCAATTGCTTTATCAACCACTGTTGAATAAAATTAGTTGATTTCTCTATATTAGTAAGGCAATGTTCTTGTGAAAGGCATTTAGGACTAGTTTCCTGTCTTTCAATTCAACAAACTCATCATATAGTGTAACTTTTTTGTCACCTTTACCTAAAATAAAACAAGCATCATATTTTGTTTAACTTCTTTTTTCTCATTCGTGTTCCCTGAGGGGCCCATATGTAGACTGAACTGATTAAGATGAAATTAAGGTTTACTTCATGTTAGTTTCTCTTACCTCATAGATTCATTTATAGAAGCATACTTAAGTTATCAATAAGATTCAAAAGTATTGCATTTTACTATACTAAAGACACTGATACGCTAAAGCATTCCAAATGAAAATTTTCAGAGGTAGGATACCAATTATAATTTATTTAAACAGTAAATCACTGATATTCAGTTTTTATTCAGTTTTGACATTTGGTTTTTATTTTTATGTACCTAGGTGTACCTAAATGGACATAGAGCATTCGTACATTCAGTATGCTTTTTGAACTATTTATTTTCACTGCTTATTTTAGGTCCTAACTTTTGAGGTTGTCATTTAAATAAATGCTTGAAGGCCTCCTCAGGGCTTTTTTCCTATTTATTTAAATCGAATTGGATTGATTTAGTGTTCCTATTACACTTTGTTAAACTTACTCAGGCTTCTGGGAGACCTAATGTCATTAGTTTTTATTATGAATTACAAAGGAAAAAAAAAGCTAACTGCTCAGCAGGTTGTTTTGACATTAATTCATCACTTAGACAACATGCAGAAAGTGTTCTTTTCATGGCAGAATTCTTGATCCTGTTTAACTATATATTTATATTATTGCAGAAAACGAGAATTTAAAATTTATTTTACTTACATAGTTCTTAGTTTTAACTCAGGATAACTCATTGATATGTTTTGGAAATATAGTATCATCATTGAAAACCTTCTGTGAAATTTCTTAGTGAATCAGGAGAAGCAAATAGTATTTGTTATGTCCAAATGTGATGTCATCTAGAAACTAGGAATAGCAGACCCATTTATAAACTGGAAGATATTGTACTGGAAACTGGTGATTTAGGAAATGATTTGGAGTCAGAGTAGAAAACTGGTAGATTATAGCACTGCTGAAGTTAAAGGAGTAGAGGGATCCAAGATATAAAAGCAGAAGCATACTAAAAAGAGGTGGAAAGATGTATAATACGTTTGCATGAACAGGACAGTAGCTGTTCTTAGAATATTGTGTTATCTTTTGCAACTCTTAATTTGAAGAAGGTACTAAAACATTAGAGAAGTTCAGAGAAGGCCCAGAAATGTGGTGAGAAGATTGGAATGGAAAGACTTTGAAGATCTAACCACAGTCAATTCAAGTAAATCATCCTGCCTGTGTAAAACAGAACAATCTGGTTATATTTATCCTTTTTCAGCTAAGTGACTATAAACTTATTTTCTTTATCATAAAATGTTATTAAGATTTTGTTTTCCAGCTAATATCTTAAGAATGAGAAATTATTTGAGATCCAATTTAGATATTTAATCCATTAAATTTAAAAACTTGCTGATTACTGCTCTTGTATGGGCATGGATGAAAATTTTTTACATGTTTTGAACTGTGTTATTGTATCAGAATTATCAAAAATGTTTCCAGTGTATTGTTTTAAAAGAAGGTTCTCATTTACACTAAATACTAGAGACAAATATTTTATAATGTATATTCTTGGTGAAACTGCTCTGATTTATTACTACAATATATTATCACAGCAACATTTCTTTGATGACATGCAGAATTAGAACAATAAATCTCTGGTATAACAAGTGAGGAACGGATGCATTCCATGGATTCAATTTAGCAATGTGTGAAAGTTGTGCACGGTGTTGGTGTTAGGAACTTAGTCATCTCGAGCTTGTGAAGAAACTGACATTTGTGGAGATTATGGATGGGCCGGTTAACACACGGAATGTGTTTCTTGTGACAGAATTACAGGATAACAAGTATTATGACTTTGAAATTTAAGTTTTAAACCTAAAGTTGCATAGTATGACTACACTTCAGAACTCTCACCTCAGAAATAGAAATATATATAATAACAGAATAGAAAGATAACAAACTCTCATTTATATATTTTTAATTTCACACCGAAATGACATTAAGATTTTTGAATCTGAAGAGGCATATCCAAAGTTACGAAAGAAATACACAACAGACCAAGAAATCAAATTTTCTGCTTTCCCCTTATATCCTCATTTTTCTTTTTTTTTAACATATTCTTACTCTAAGGGGAGGTGATCTATTTCTGAGGTAGCAGTGATACCAGAAGGGTTTAGGGATCATAGTTCAGAGCTGGGAATATAAGACTTGTCAATGTAATCTTAGAATAGAATCGTAGAATTGCTCAGGTTGGAAAAGACTTTCAAGATCATCAAGTCCAACTGCAACCTAACCATACTACTCTAACAACCCACTGCTAAATCATGTCCCTGAGCACCACATCCAAACGGTTTTTAAACACATTCAGGGATGGTGACTCAACCACCTCCCTGGGGAGTCTGTTCCAGTGCTTAGCACTCCTTTCAGTAAAGAAGTTTTTCCTGATATCCATCCTAAACCTCCCCTGGCACAACTTGAGGCCATTTCCCCTTGTCCTGTCACCTGTCACCAGAGAGAACAGACCAACCCTGCTCTCACTGCAGTCAACTTTCAGGCACTTGAAGAAAGCAATGAGGTCTCCCCAGTGCCATAACAAACAAGATTCCTTGGTATACAAGTAGACAAATCCTGAGTAAAATCAGTGATGTTGTACTACACTGCATTAATGAGAGAATTAGAGGTATGCCCTCCATGCTTTAAAAGAGACACGGAAAAATTTGAATATGTTCCTGCTGGAGCCTCAACAATGGTTCAAGGACAGAAAATTTGACTTGGAATGAAAGAAGCTGTATCTAGTTTTTTATTCAAGGAAAAAAAAATAAGCAATTTAAAATACCTACTGGTATTCCCACAGAGGGAGTGTGATAGTAAAGGGCTCTTTAATCTATCTGATAAAGATATGAAAAAGACCTAGTAGAAGGAATCTGAAACTAGGAAAAATTCAGATTAGGTACCGAATGCATACATTATCAGAGTTGGAAAAGCAGTGCAGTGGGTGTGCTTTTCACTTCTTCAAGTATTTCAATCTGGAAGGTGTGTTTTGTGTGTGGGTGTTTGGTTTTGGTGGTTTGATGAGATTTCATTTTGTTTGGTTGTTTTCAATGAATTACAGAAAATTCAGAATGTTACAAGGTTGATACAACTATTTTAGTGCAAAGCTGTAGGCTAAATGATGCAGGTCACAACAAATGATGATTATGCTTCATTCTTACCTTTACGACTGATAACAGATTTTTTTTTTTTTACTATGCCTTAATTTTGGGTATTATCCTGTTAGACCTGCGCATGCTGAGACCATTGCTCCTGTTCTAAAAATTTATCAATCTCTGTTTCAATTAAATGTTGAATGACTCATGTATGTCTGAAAGGGTATCAATCTACTTATCTGTGGATAATGAAGGGTTGAGTTTGCTCATCTGTAGTAACAGTCCTGGCAGAAAAGGAGTGCATTCAGGAAGATAATATGTATACTTTCATTAGACCATGGAAGTCAATGACCAAACTATTTCTTTCTGTGCACAGGTTCATTCAACAGTGATCTCACTGAGTAGTCTGCCTGATTTAACTCTTAGTTACTTAAACAGCTCAAGATTTTAAAACTCTGAATGTTATTCAGAGTTGCTGAGTCTGTCCGCAGAGAGAAGATAGATAAAATATCATAGTATGACATTTACTAAATTTATACATATCTTATTTAAGTTATGGTTTAGAGTATTCCAGCTATTTAAATCCTAGGCTACTGATGAACAGCTCTAACTTGACTACCTGCACCTATACACTGATTTCATAAGATCTGTTTCTCAGTTGAAATAATTATCAGGAAGGAAAAACATGCTAAACTTTGGTGAGCTCTCTCTCACTATCCAGCTCTGAGCTTTCTCAGTTACTGCAATGTACAAATAAAGTTCTATATTTCTAGAAACTGTGACTCTAGGTATGAAGGACCCTTAAACCATTTACAGTTAAAAACAAATAGAAAGGCATAGATTTCATAATGTTCATACTTAAGTAGGCTAACGAATCATGTAAATCACACTAATGAGTCCTTAGGTGATACTTGGTAGAGTATAAACCTGCTTAATTTGCTTCCTGCTTTCTCTAGTGAATTGTTATTTTTACAGATCTTCAAATATCATCTCAGTAATTTGCAAATTAAAATACTATTAATGACAGAAATTGTTTTTTTTAAATTATTTTCTTCTTTTATATTGTGATTTTGTCTTAAGGATCTGGTAGCATGAAGAAGGCAGTAAAATTCACTAGGGGTCCAACACATTCTTTCCAGAAAGCTGATAAAAGGAGAGATCTTCAGTTAAGTTTTGCTGGAGAAATGACATGGCTTTATTTAAAAAATTGTGAGACTCCAATTCTTGAAGAATTATCCTCAAATGGTTTCTGGTATGCTGTGCTGATACCACTGTATTACCAGAACATCTCAAAAAACCAATTAATTTACAATCCAAAGCACTCATCTGAGGAGCTATTACTCTCCCAGACAGAATTGAGTGAGATTAAAAGGTTTTCTCAAGGTTGTATACAAAGTTACTATTGAGGAAGGTGCTAGCTAGAGGATAAAGGAAATACAAATCTTTAACTATTACTTCAGACTTTTCTTTGTGGAATATAGGATGAAAGCAATTTAAATTTCCTATGAACATTCATTTGTGGATAAAAGCATTATGCTTTGTTAAATTTTAAGTATTTTTCTTTAATTTGCCTTCTTTTTTTTAATACAGAATATGTTGAAAAATAATAATAAAAAAGGAATATACTATCCCCAAAATGACAAAACTGATATTTTGCTAATACAGAAATACTCCCCCTCCTCTCCCCTTAAAGTGAGTTCATGTAAAATCAAGTTCATTTAAAAAAAACTTTTTTCTTTGTTAAAAAAGAAAAAAAAAACAGTTAAAAACTGTTAAAAAGGAAATAGTATTTTTTTTCAGAATTTCAATGAAATGCTTGCAATGAAACAGTTCTGTTTCCTGGTCTTTGTGCTCCACAGTCAATTTCTTTGACTAAAAGTTCATCCTTAAATTTTACAAAGGGGACAGTCTTATGTGCATGCTTTAAAATGAAACAAAAAGCATACGATTTAAGAAAAAAATGAGATTTGGAAAACTTTGGTTCACAATTCATTTTATAGCTGTTGCACCATTCTATTTTTCTTTCTACAGCCTAGATTCTAAATGCATGGAAGTTGCAATTACTGGCAATGTTACTGCTCTAATACAGAAGTCATTCTGCATTTCATTTTAATTCATGTTACCGAAGATGCTTTCTCTATTATGAAAAAGCAGATTTTTTATATCCTTGTGTAAAGGAGAGCTGGAAATGACCTACTAGGTTGCCATTTTCCTATCGGTGCCAGAGGTTTCCATTTACAACCTGAGGCATATTTTCTTTATCATTAGGGAAAAGCATGTATGCCGTGTAATTATTTCAGTTCAGCCCTCAGGGGATTTTTACCTTTTTTTTTTTTTTTTAACAGAAAAATCTTAACAATGTTGAAGGTAATAACAAGGGATAGTTTGCCTGTCAGGTTAAAAATCCTTAAAGAATTCTGACAATATTAATCTTAGGGACATTGGATTTCTGTGTTAATGAAGCACTAGAAGGAGACAAAGGAAAAAAAGGAAAGCTCTGTAACTCTCTGCATCTCTTTATGCTCAGATTTCCTCTTCAGAATCTAAGTGTCATTCCATTTGAAATTAGGCACAGGTTCATAAGCAGATGTTATGTTTGCCCTCTTTTGGCTCAGTTGACTGAAAGAAGGCAGTTTTCATCTTGACTACACACCTTTTTGCAATACTTGCACAGAGTCTAGGTCAAGAATTTTGCAGGCTTTTGGTGCAGATCTTGTAAGCCTTTCTTGCTCATTTCAGATCACTTTTTTTCCTGCTAGTCCACATGGCTATCTGTATAAAACAAGTACTTTTGATAACAATAATTGTAATTTAAAATATGTTTATATTATGCAGTGTGATATAGTTACATGTTCTTTTCATGTATAATGCTGGATATCTATATCTCTTTATAATTTTCTTTATTGTATGCTCATATTGAAAACCTGTATTTTTAGAATTGTTTTGTAGCTTTAAATTTGCTGCTTTGATTTGCAATAGATTTCTTTATTTTTGTAGCTGTGAATCTGCAGCTCAATAGAGATAGCTTGTGAAGGTAGTAAAGTTTTGCATGTATTTTGATTTTCTGTAATAGAACGTGTTCTGGCAAAATTCTGCAATACGACAGACAAGAATTTTAGAATCTCCTTACCCTTTAGTACATGCAAAGTTTTATATTTGTTTACCCAACTCTAGGACCTGAAAATGAACCTTTGAGTACTAAAGCAATAGACAATTGTGTTAATTACTAGAAATATGGCAATATATGTGTGTTATCCACAAATGTACAGTATGCCTGTCTGAGATTGCTACTGAATACTTGCATAGAGGAAATATTCAAATCCGCTTTAGTGCGTAAAGGTTGCTCTTACTCTCATGATAAAGGTTTTGAAGTACAGCAGGCATAAAGTATTTTAAAAAGACATATACAAGTTCACAGGACCACTCAGACAGGAATAAAAATAATTAAAAAAAAGCGGTTGCTGAGGCAGCTGTCCACTCACTATCAGCTTTGGAAGACTGGCAATTAAGGAAGGTTTTCCCATGACTAGAAAAAAGGCAAGTGTCAAACATCCCTTTAGGTTGGAAGAGTTGAAGATGGGGAATTACATACTGCCTTCAGATTACAGGGAAATTCTGGAACAGGTCCCCCTGCAAGTCATGTCAAGGCACCTGAAGGACAGGAAGGAGACACTAAACACTGAATGTGGATTTCCCAAGGACAATTCTTGCCTGACTAACCCGATTGCCTTCTACAGTGTGTCAGCTGGCTTTGTGGTTGAGGGAAGAACATTGATACATTTATCTTGACTTTGTTAAAGCTTTTGTTACAGTCTCCCTTAGGATCCTTCTTGATAGCTTGGGTGTTACAGGGTCACCAGTTGGATGAAAACAATGTTGAGAAATCAATGGCAACGTTCTAAACTCAACCAGATAAATGCTAAGCATACACAGTGTGCTATTCTGTGGTTATTTATTCTCTGCATTTAATATCCCTTTACCTCTTCTTTTGATCAAGTGCCAGATAATTCAATGGAGTAAATACTTTCAGAATTAACTGCTGAAAGCTTTTTATATTCTTGAAATAATTTCACTAAATTTACAGATAGCTAACTTTCTAAATTATAGCAAAACCAAATGCATGAATTATAGCCCTTAGAAAATAAATTGTCAGGACAGAATTCCTATCACAAAGAAATGAAATGAGATGGATATGACTGCTCATATTCAAATGTAGCATATTGTAATTATCTTGCACTATCTTTCTTAAGGGAAAGAAGCTAAATGCACTTAAGTAATATTTCAGATCGATTTCAATTCTTTATGATGAATGTTCAGTTCCTGACATATAATTGGCAATATTTTTCACAAAATTTTATGATGGTTAATAACATTAACTTACTCATTTAGTGTATTGGACTATTGATCTATCTCTTTAGGTAATTGCAGTGGAGCTGTACTATCAATCACTGCATAAAATCATAACTGATTTTCTACTGCATTCTGTTCTTAATCTCAATTTAGTAACTAAAACAGTCTATTGAAATATGGTAGACATTCATCAGTCTTTCAGTATTGTTTGGGCCGGAACTTTACTATCTATGTTGAGGTCGCATACTCTGATAGCCTTTGTTTGGTAAAAGTGCCTAATATTGTTTCTAATTCAGGAGTAATATCACATCTTTAGCACTTTTCACAACATGTTAGGATTCTTGAGTATTTTTCAGAAACAGTTGAGTTTGCATATTCTGTTTAAATTTAAAACAAACTTGCTAATAGTAGGCAAAAACAAAACAAAATATAATTGTGCCAAACCAGAAAAAAATCTAGATTATTTTCATACAAATAATGTCAATTGTTTGATTTGACTAGTCTGTAGATTCTCCTGCATGATGGAGCATGTCTGGTATGTTTATGCTATTTTCATTAACCCAGTAAGCTGTGGGAACAACTGTCATTACAAAGACAGGTAAAGAGAAAAGTTTTCTTGTCCCATATTCAGAAAACACCCAAAGACTGATGAAGGACAATGTATTGATTATAAAAGTGTACTTTCTTCAGCAAATGAAAACAGTGAGAAAGAATGTGTGTTCTGTATACACGTGCTTCATCAAAGGTTTGTCATTTTCTTTCTGCCTGCACTAGACCCACACAGGAACATTTTCTTCTGTGAAATGTTTCTGGTTATATATATATTATATATGATTATTGTGTTTTATATTTAACCTTAAAATCTATAGAACAATTTTTTCAATGAATCTATTTACTAAATTATTATTGTTTTATTGAAAACTTTCATGGTAGAATAATAAGAGAATTCCAAAGCATATACTTGGCTCAACAGCTGACATATGTAACCTGACTAAATTAATCTGTCAGGAAATTTCCAGAGGACAACCATAATAATGGTTGTAAGTTGTTGTTTATTCAAACAGTTTGAATGAACTTAAAAGACCGAGCATAGAAGACAATGTTTTGATAGGATTTTTCTGTTACAAAATCACTGTTGAGAGGGAATTCCAAATTCTTCTGTTTACCACTGTACCTTTGAAGTAAAGTGCACCTTAATCATATCAATCTATTGTGCAGAGGGGCTTCTCTTGCTATGCAGAACTGAATCAATACTAGATTGAATTCTGGGAATTACTTTTATTTGTGTTATTTTTTAGATTAGATTAGCTGAGAAGGAAAAAATGACATTGACACAAAGCACAGTTCTTTTTTGAAAGCATTCAGAAGTACTAATGGAAGTAAATAAAACTAAGAACAAAAGCATTGAACAAAGAGAAAAAGCAGTTACCTAAACTAACTGTATATGATAGAGTTTAAATTCAGGACTCTTTTTAGTCTTTTCCTGTTGCGAGGTAAGGTCCCTCTAAAATTGTTATTCTTCATAAAGGTATCTTGGCTTAGTGATAAATTTGTTTATTTTTATAGGTGACCTGTAAAATTACGTCAAGTGATAGGAAAACTGCCCTTTCTTTCCCTAATTCCAAATTATTTTCTTCAAGGTTCTCCTGTGGATTCGCAGCAGTGTTCCTGATAGAGGAGTCAAAGCTGGTGTTATCCACAGAATAACAGAAGGAATTAGAACACTTTTGCTTTATTTTCAAATATTTTCAAACTCAAGTTTTAAAATTTATTGTTCCCCACATCTCACTATACGCTGATACAAGGTGTTGAAGGATATTAAATGAGTTTAAGGGATTTTTCCCTTTCACCAGTTTTGATGTAACTTACATACTTACTCTCTTGTTTCAGTGGTAAAGAGGGACTCTGACTATAAATGTGAGGCAGAAAAACATCTCGTTTTGAGAAATAATTGCTTGAAAACAAACCTATGAGGTGAAAACTCATCTCACTAATAGGAAGGAAAAATGGTTTCCTATCACATATGTTGTCCTCTTAAATGAAGCCAAGATTTCTGTTAGTATTCCTATGTTTATTTGGATTGCACATTTTGTTTTTGTTTGCTTTTTGTCACAAATTAGTTATTTGTAACACATAAGAATTATGTCTATTAGAAAAAAAAAAGTAACATTCAGAAATTCAAATGAATTACAAATTGTTATTGATTTAATATATATTAATAATTTTTTATCTGCGTATGATATAGTTGGTCTCATCTCACTGGTGACAGGACAAGGGGAAATGGCCTCCAGTTGCACCAGGGGAGGATTAGGTTGGATATCAGGAAAAGCTTATTTACAGAAAGTGTTGTTAAGTACTGGAATAGGCTCCCCAGGGAGGTGGTTGAGTCACCATCCCTGAATGTGTTTAAAAACCATTTGGATGTGGTGCTCAGGGACATGATTTATCAATGGATTGTTAGAGTTAGGGTAGTATGGTTAGGTTGCAGTTGGACTTGATGATCTTGAAAGTCTTTTCCAACCTGAGCGATTGTATGATTCTATGATATTAATGTATCATTTGTTGGTAGACATCATGAAATTTTGTGATTATAACTTGATTGAAATCTTTCATTATGCTTAATGATGGAATTGAATTAGTTGTATCTATCTTAATTTGATATGGGAGCCTTTTGAAGATCATAAGTTGTTACACTGAAATGATACAGAAACAAATTCTAAAATTTCTAGCCAATGGAATAGAAATAAGGGATTTTTTTATTGTTTTTGAAAGGAAATACAGTAAAAATCTAATACAGAAGTGAGGGATAAAATAATAGGAAAGAAAAACAAAGAAACATTTCATTAGATAAATCTAATTATCTATTATATCTATCATAATTTCCATTTACAGATTAATACTTCTATTGTTTGTCAAATATTATAGCAACCATTTTGTCATAAATTACTTGATAGATATTACTCATTTAGATCCAGTTGTAACTGGAAGACCTAGATTCTGTCAATAAATCTATCATCTTTGGAGAGTGGCTGATTTTAGAGAATGGGCTTTTTACCCTTGAGATAAAGCTCATTCTTAAAAATCTCTATACTTACATATGAGGGATAGAAAGATTTCTGGGTGCAGTTCTGGACTTCAATTAACTTCAGGCATCCCAAAATAGCAGATACCTATTAGGTGCACACTGAAGTGCCTTTTTTTTTTTTTTTTTTTTTTAAATAGGCAATATTACAGAAAACAGGATGTCAGCTCTACTTAAGAATGTTGTCATGAATCTGATACTTCCCAGATCACAGAATCACAGTTCTTGTCTTAAAAATGTTCTGTATGCAAGCACAGATATAATTAAATGTAAGCATACCTTGATAAGTGTTTTTTCATCATTTTTTCCCCACAATTTTTATATGATGCTGCCATGCCAGTTTGCTATTTTCAAATAAATATTCTGGGATTTCTACACTTAAAGACACCAGTCAGAACCACATTCTGATGTTAGGTGATTCTTGCAGTAAGGCTCTGTGTTACTCTTTTATTTTACTCTTTTGGAAAAAGGGCTCTGTTTACTCTTTCATTGGATTACTCTTTTATGGTGTAATTAACACTCGTTGTACTGCATAGTGAAATAGTCTTCCAACTGAGGAGAATGATTTTCAGAGTTCCAAAGTGCGTTATGGATTTTGTGAGAATAGCTTTTTTTCAGTTGGCTAGTTTTTGGCTAAAGGTAAAATAGAAACAATAGGTGTTATACACCTGAAATTAATTTCTTTTTGTCTTACAAATGGTACCATGAAACTTTTCTCTTTGTTATTGAGGATGTACAGCTTCCTCAACACCTGCTGGTCTAAATTACTTAGAGACACTGGGAGTAGACTTGCTTTCACAGGTATTTCTAGCAACTAATTGCCTGTGAAAATTCATTTCGTTATTTCCAACTTGAAATGACAGGAAGTGTTATATGAGCAGTAGGTGGAATATATTCCCAGCTTACCCACCTCTGTTTTTTAATTTTTTTTGATTGAGCTTTATGGCATATAGCCTGTGTTGCTCCTCCACTGACTACTGTATCAATACGTAAATATTTCAGGTTTTTTTTTATATATGAAATTAACCCTATACTATAATGTATGTAATACTTATGGAATGATATTCAATTTTATGGTGGGAAAAGTGTCCTGTTTAATTGGAATGAATATCAATAATGCTTTCCTGAATTTACATCATTGTCTTTATGTATAATCAAAAATGCAGTTTTGTTCTGTTGGCAGAGTTCTTTTGAATTCTGCCAAATTTCCATTCCCAAGATGGAGATCTGGTAGGATTGAAATTCTTTGTGGCAATGACTAGACTCCACCTAACAATTTTTGAACAATGAAATTTTTAATGAAGGATCTGGGTATACAGAGATGTTCTCCTCAGTCTGTTACCAAAACGGTATAGTCCTTACTGTTCTCAACATATGAGAATTAATATCACCTAAGAAAAACAGGGAAAAAATACAAGGCAAATAATATTAGGTTACATTGAAATGTTTAAATAATTGAGGACATAAAAATACTAGCTTACAGCTGCAGAGAACCAAAATAAATGGACTAGATATAGCACAGTTCAAGCTTTTCCCAGTACACTATTTAAAAGAAATAACATTTGGTTTAGTAGAAGTTACAAGAGTGTGAAATCACTAGTATTATGTTATGTGCAGGCAACACTTGTCTCCAAGCTTTATAAATTAATCCTGCAAGATGCAGCATATACTTAGCATTTATTGTTTCATCAATATACTGATATAGACAAGTTAATTTTCTGCTAAGTATTCATTCCTAATTTAATTTATAAATGAAATCAGGCATTTTAAATGATGTTCCAAACATGTTTTAAATGATACACCAAGCACGTATTTTTGTGTCTCGTACCTTCTGTCTTCATTCTCATTTCAAAGGCGTATAGATTGCCTGAATTGTACTGTGAATTATATACCTGCTACACATATTGCAGTGTTTAAGAAGGCTTTCTGTTTCATCCAGGATCCATATTTTGGAGGAATTATTTTGCCATAAAAATAAAGGCTTTCTCTCTAAATAAAATAAAAAATCTGGAGGCTTTTTGTTATTTTATCATCATTTTCTTACTCAGCAACTCTGTCTGAATTCCAAAATTCACAGGGATTTCTCCTACTGAGAACAGTTATTCATGTGCATAATTTTAAATTCATATAAAATCACTCCAAAATAAATTAATTGTGACTAAATACGTTTTTCAAGAGCAAGTATAAGAAGTGCTATGTTCAGGTGACGGTTAATATCGAAGCTGCAGTTTTCAGTGTCACCTGGCTGCAAGTGCATGCATCCATTATTGCTTACCTACTTATTTAGATAAGATTGAGGCATACCGTCCACTTTTCATGTGCCCTTTCTGTAGAAATTCAACCTGCATAAAAGGGCCAGAAGGCAGCTCTGGTACACACCAAGCAAGGACTTCCCTGGATGGTTGACAGGTGAGACCCATTGTTATGGCAGTGGTGTGTTCCTGTTTTACTGTTGAAATGTAGTCTGTGAAATTATTTTTGAAATGGTACAGGATTTTCATGGTTACTTTCTTAGTGTTACGTGACTAATATCTATTTCTTCCAAATCAGAGGTGGTGAATCTGTGTTATTTCTCTTTATAACCTTGCATTTTCTGTCTCAAGGATCACTGAAGTATTGCTTTTTATTTTACTATGTAGATGTGTTTACAAAAACAGATGACCTATCAGATAATTTGGTCCAAGTATATTGAGAGTGCTTCAATTCCTGAATTTCTATTTACAGAACAAGTTCAAAAACCCATGTAGAGAGCAGAGTACAGAACAGAGGTCCTGTCATTGTCCTGTCTTGCTTATTTCAGATTTCAAACAAATCACAGCTGAGTTAGGGTTGGTAATTTTCTTAAGAAAGTTTACGATAATCCTGGCTGAAGTACGTAACATCTGAAGATCATAACATCTGACTTCACTAGAAAAGGATCTCTCTTAGATACTTCTCTCCATTTTTCCTCTGTTAGGTGCATTTGTTTGTAGCTTTGACTTGTTTTTTGTTTATTTTCCCTCTTATTGCAAAATGTATATATAGTTAACAATATCTCCTATTATCCTTTGGTTAATGTTACTGATTTCCTTATTGATCTACTATCTATCTTCTTTGTCTTCTCACTTCCATTTTTAAACTATCACAAAAAATATCTATCCCTTTATTTTACTAGTTAGATAGTAATGAGAAAACTGTTCTCCAGAATGGTCACAATTGATGGCATTTTTTGCTTGGAATTCTTTATCTGATCGGTCAGTCATCCCACAGCTTTCAAACACATCTAGAAATAAAAAGCTGGACTAGAAGAAATAGAATGATAAAGCACAGTCTTCAGCCTTATCAACTCTAGGACAAGCTTGTAAGTACGAGACCTCTGTACTTATCTTTTTATTTCATTCTACATAGAATAACTCTTTGTTGCTACCATAAGTGTAAAACATTCCTATCACACAAAGATAAAAATTGAACAGATTAGCCATAGATGTGGTAAACTGGAGACAATTATGTTACTGCTGAACATGACTTCTATTTTACTTGTCAGAAGTAAAAGAAAGCTGCAGACCATGGAGGAAAAGTTCAGAGTAAGACTGGTAAGCCCTGGTGCTGAGGCCTTTTCTAATTTAGTACAAAGCTTTTGACTGTTATTAGCAATGGTAAAACTGTTTGCAGAACAAAATGACAGCATCATTACTAAATGGAGAGTAATTACACACTGATGTATGTAAAAATATTCACATGCTTAAAGGTTAGTTCTCATATGTGAATCCTATTTAAAGATCAAAGAAAAAATGAACAGTTCATATTTCTGTGTTTTTCTTTTGTTTTGTTTGGTTTGGTTTTTTTAAGCAATGAACAACTCTTGGAAATGACTGTTAATATTTATAGTCCCATCGGTACCCGCTAGGTAAGGATGAATGCAAATTTCTGTTTTTATTCTAAATTCAGGTGGATTTATTTTTCATCTGTTGTTTTTAATCTCCTCCTTTCTCACCAAAGCCATTTAGGAATAAAATACATAATACATTGAAAGTAATAGAAAGGTTTGTAACTTATTTTCAGTGGTTTTGGTTTGGCCAAATCTTTGTCATTTCCTCCTCTCGGTTTTGGGCAAAAATGTAATGATCTTATACAATGGAATCATACAATCATAGAATTATTTCGGTTGGAAAAGACATGAAAGACTATCTAGTTCCAATCCTCCTGTGATGGGCAGGGTTGCCACACATTAAACCAGGTAGCCCAAAGCCGTTGTTCTATTGCTATGCTCCCTGATAAGGTCTTTCCCAATCTTTCTTGTAGGTCCCTTTAAGTACGGGAAGGCTGATATAAGATCTCCCTGGGGCCACCTTTTCTGTATGGTGAACAACCATATAAAAAAATATAGGCAACAAATGTTCACTAAAAAAAATGCTTAATATTCGCCTGTAAGCCTGAACCAACTTAATGAATCAAAAAGATTCCATTGTTAAATATTGTTATTACATTTACTAAAGTTGTTCCATGCAACAGCCCTACAATGGGCCAAGGTATGCCATTAATGTATTTTAATAACTTGACACATGTGAGAGTAATATATCTACTGTGTGTTTTACTGAAATATAGATTAATTGTGGAGCATATACAATAATTTTTTGTTTTGAGATTGATAATGGTTCATATGGGAAATATCAAGCCTTTGCTTAAAAGTTTACTCATAGATATTGTTAAATATTATACCCTTTGAAGTCTATGTAATGCTTTAAAAGTGTAAGCATGATGCAGTAGAAGTCTAATTAAATAAAATTTTAATCTATACAAACCAGGGTACTCACTAACAGAGCATGTGTCTTTGTTAAATCCTTGTTGAATCAAAAAATCACTGTAGTGGCATGCACCGTTCTTCAGACATTGTCTAAAGCAATCCTGGTTTATAAGGAAAATCCTTCAAAATTTCAGCAGAAAGTGTCAGTTCTGATGCATGTGATTAATAGTTGATAGTAGCTGAAACCCTTTTCAGAGACATCAAATTGCAGAACAGGACAGCAGTGTTTCGACAAACAACTGAAAAAACCTGACCAGAATATATGAAATTTCCTGGGAGGAAATTATCTTTCTTCAGTGGAGAAACTTCTGCTTTCAAAGGACTTCCTTCATGTGTGTTCTGAAAAAAATATAGTATTTCCTATTTAATATTAACCATACTTTTGCAAATAGAATTTTCAGTGAAAAGTTTAATATCATTAAAAGTTATTTACAATGTGTTGTTACCAGAACTGTAATTTTTATTTCATATCTGCATATTCTTTTCTGGGTTACAAAGACATATCTCTGCAAGAGATTGACATTTCTGTATTGATTTATTATGAATTGTATGTTTTGCAAAGTTTTAAAACCTTATTTTGTGCACATATACGTTAAACTTCTTTTCTAGTCTTCCTTTTTAATTGTACTCCATATCTGAAGTAGTTTCACTGACTTGAGGAAGAATATTTCTATTCTGAAGTAATTTGAGAATTAGAAAGAAATGTAAGAAAAAGATTTGTTGGGAATGTAGTAGTAATGTTTGCACTAAGAATATGGCATGTATTTGTTTCTTCAAACTTTGTAGAAGATAATAATTCATAAGCCTTTGACACTGTCTCCCATAGTGTTCTCCTGGAGAAACTGGCAGCCTGTGGCTTGGACAGGTACACCCTTTGCTGGGTAAGGAGCTGGCTGGAGGGCCGGGCCCAGAGAGTGGTGGTGAATGGAGTTAAATCCAGCTGGCGACCAGTCATGAGTGGTGTTCCCCAGGGGTCGGAGCTGGGGCCTGTCCTCTTCAATGTCTTTATTGATGACCTGGATGAGGGCATTGAGAGCACCCTCAGTAAGTTTGCAGACGACACCAAGCTGGCAGGAAGTGTCGATCTGCCTGGGGGTAGAGAGGCCCTACAGAGAGATCTGGACAGGCTGGATCTCTGGGCTGAAGCCAATGGGATGAGGTTCAACAAGACCAAGTGCTGGGTCCTGCACTTTGGCCACAACAACCCCAGGCAATGCTACAGGCTTGGGGCAGAGTGGCTGGAAAGTTGTGTGGAGGAAACGGACCTGGGGGTGTTGGTTGATGCTTGGCTGAGCATGAGCCAGCAGTGTGCCCAGGTGGCCAAGAAGGCCAGTGGCATCCTGGCTTGTAGCAGAAATAGTGTTGCCAGTAGGAGTAGGGAAGTCATTCTCCCTCTGTACTCAGCCCTAGTGAGGCCCCACCTCGAGTACTGTGTCCAGTTTTGGGCCCCTCACTGCAAAAAAGACATTGAGGCCCTGGAGCATGTTCAGAGGAGGGCGACGAAGCTGGTAAGGGGTCTGGAGCTCAAGCCTTATGAGGAGCAGCTGAGGGAGCTGGGATTGTTCAGTCTGGAGAAGAGGAGGCTCAGGGGAGACCTCATCGCTCTCTATAACTACCTGAAGGGAGGTTGTAGTGAGCTGGGGGTCAGCCTCTTCTCTCTTGTAACTGGTGACAGGACGAGGGGGAATGGCCTCAAGTTGCGCCAGGGGAGATTTAGACTGGACATTAAGAAATACTACTTTTCTGAAAGAGTGGTCAGGCACTGGAACGGGCTGCCCAGGGAGGTGGTTGAGTCACCGTCCCTGGAGGTGTTCAAGAAATGTTTAGATATAGCGTTGAGAGACATGATTTAGTGGGGTTATTGGTGGTAGGTGGATGGTTGGACTAGGTGATCTTGTAGGTCTTTTCCAACCTAGCTAATTCTATGATTCTATGATTCTATGATTCTATAAATAATGAGGAAAGCTACCCTTCTGAACACAATTTATATAACATCTCAAAATGGGAACATGTAACTGCTTCCACTCTTCTGCACACTGTATTTGTTTGAGAAGCGGAAGGTATTAGTGGAGTTTAAAGTTCTAGCAAGTGAAGTGAGAAAACTCCTTACCATCATGAATGAAAAGAAGCCACAGCTGATTGTGAGAAGTAATGTAAATGGAAAAAGTAGAAATACTGAAAAAGGGTAATTTCACATTAATATTATGACAGGGATTGTGCAGAGATACAAGCTAGGATAAAAAGGTTAAAAAATAATTGGAATGGATGCATTGTAAAAATGTTTAAAATGCAAAAACGTTACTATGTGCAAGGAAAGGCTGACTGGAAGGAAAAAGTTACAGGCCTTTTCAAGAAGGGAGATGTATGAAAGGAAAATAAAAATTTCTATTGCCTCAAATTAAGGAGAATATAGTATTACAGATATTTTCTTGGCTATTTTGCTGGAACAGTTATCCATTTGGCACCTAAGTGCAGTTATAGTATTTATATGATTTTCTACTGTTTAGATGATGGATATTAATACTTCTGGAAAATGAGAAATAACTTTGGAAAATAAGCATCCCATCAAAAACAACAAGGCTGAAGATGCTTAGCTCACCTGTTTGAGTATTTCTAACAAAAAACTTCACACAGTAGCAGTCAAAGAAGAGTGGCAGCATTAAAAGAGCTAGAGGAGAAAGGACATAATTGTATTTAAAGATCTGAAGCAGTCATTAAAGTATGCACACCATGACACTGTCTAACACTTATCATCCCTGTCCCTAATTTTCTTTTTTGTCACTGTGTTACCCTGTGTCGTATCTAAAATTACACTGTAAATTCCTTTGGGGTAAGTTTTGTCTCTTAATTTATTTTGCAAACTGCCAGCAGTCTTGGGTGCTGTAAAATAATGTGCTAGATCTCATTAGTTTGTGGTTATGTTTTGATACGAGTAACAGCATGTGTTTAGTTTGCTAACAAGGTTAGTAAAAATGTCAGTTTTTTTCTCCATTATTTCCTGTTACATTCTTCCCTCTCTGTGTAAACCCGTGTTTGCTCAGATATTCATGCAAATAAGTCCTTAGTTTGTCTGTCTGTTAAAACAGGAGAGGTTCAGGATTCAAATTATTTTTTTCTTTTTGAAAATGAGTAATTTGTATGGATGCATAAATAGTATGTGGCGTTTCAACCTTGAGTACTGTGTTCAGTTTTGGGCGCCCCAGTACAGAAAGGACATGGAGGTGCGGGAGCAGGTCCAAAGAAGGGCAACAAGGCTGGTGAAGGGCTTGGAGAATATGCCCTATGAGGAGCAACTAAAGGAACTGGGGCTGTTTAGTCTGGGGAAGAGAAGACTGAGGGGAGACCTCATTGCTCTCTTCAAATACCTGAAAGGTGATTGCAGTGAGAGCAGGGCTGGTCTCTTCTCAGTGGTGACAGGTGACAGGACAAGGGTAAATGGCCTCAAGTTGTGCCAGGGGAGGTTTAGGATGGATATCAGGAAAAACTTCTTTACAGAAAGGGTTGTCAAGTACTGGAACAGGCTCCCCAGGGAGGTGGTTGAGTCACCTACCTTGAATGTGTTTAAAAACCGTTTGGATGTGGTGCTCGGGGACATGATTTAGCAGTGGGTTGTTAGAGTAGTATGGTTAGGTTGCAGTTGGACTTGATGATCTTGAAAGTCTTTTCCAACCTGAGCAATTCTATGATTCTATGATTCTATGCTCAGTATCTCAAAGGATGCACCGACCAATTCAGTCCGCTTATCCCTAAATCAGGCAAAACTTGTGATGGCATCAGGGCAGCTAGAGACTGTAAGTCCATGAGTGCCTGCTGTTTCTGATGTCTCAGATCTCAGATTTTGGCTCAGTGGGAGTTTTGCTTTGTGTGGCAATGAGTGGCAATGCATAGACCTACCTATTAATAGGCTCTCCCCCCAAATGCACAGTTCTTTCGCCTCTATTCGTACACAATTTTGAGATTTGATGGAAATCAAATTTTGGGGGGGCTTTCATTTTACACTTTGGGTATTAAATTTGTTGCAAAGTGAATTCCTATTTAATCACAAGTTGAATAGATTGGATAGAAGTGATTTGCATGTTTTGCAAAGGATGGGAAAAGTACAGAGCTGTCCCTCTCTGTAGCATCTTGCCTGAACCTGAAACTGCACCAAATGATGGAATTGAATTTTATTTGCTTAACTGAGTATGGAAGGGCTGCTTTAACTAGAAAGTATCAAAATGCTGATGTTCAGACAGCTTTGTCATATCACTGCCCAGACACTTGATTGGTTCACATATTTGGAAATTTCCTTTTGCTGACATTTCTTCTCCTGAGCTTCTAGATAATTCTGGGTTTTAAGAAATGTGAAATAAACCTCAGTAAAAAATAAATGAAATAGTTTGGGATATAAGGAGGAAGTTTCCAGGATGTTATCATTTTTCCCCTCTGACAAATTTAAAAATGCTACTGTCATCAATGATAAGTAAATTTAACAGTAGAATCCAAGCAATTTCCTCAGATGATATAGATGTCATTCATCAGTGACTAAAAATAATTGAAGAAAGTACTTATTGCTTTCAGACAGGATGCTCTGTCCTCTGTATAATGGTACTTATCTCCTTATTTGCTCTCCCTGCCTTTTTTTTCCCCAGATTCAAGTTAAAGACAAAATGGTCAAAAGACAAAAAGAATCCTGTAGATCAGTTTATCTGCCTGCAATGAAAACCAGTAATTTGTGCAACTCCTCACAGGTAGTAGCCATATTAGTGCTTTCCATAATGAATTCAGATTTGTTGAAGAGTATGGTTTTTTGTTTATCTCAGTTCTATATATTTGATTTTTTTTTGCCCTCTTTTTTTAATTAAAATTTTAGGGTAGTCAAAAATCTGTTAAAATATTCAAGGTGAAATATTTTAGAATCAGAATTTGTTTATTTAAACTGTACTCAGGATGGTCTGTAAAGTGTGGCCCATTTTTTATTCCATGTCTCTTTATACTTGTTGAATGTGCTTACTGATGTCATTGCAATGTTTCTTATTATTGTGATACAAATAGTTTATTTTTTCCAAGAATGGTCTTCGTTTCTTCAGATGGAAAGTGATGGTTTTGAATATTCTGTGATTATTCTAGCCTACAGGTAGCATATTTTCTTCCTAGAAGCACCATTTCCTTGAAAGCAAATGTACCTCTGTGTAACAAAATAGGAGGTTCACATCCTTCCTTTAAATTCAGGTGTACCCAAGTAATAACAGAACATGTTCTGCTTTGATAAATGTAGAGAATACTGCCTATTCACCTAAATTCAATTGCATTTTGCAGTACACTGATTATTTTGTGCCATTACGTCAAATCTATCCTCTGCTTTGAAGGTGACAGATAGTTATACAACCATTCCTATTGATTCCTGATTTTATTGATTGTTGACACTCTTTTGACACAGTTACTGCTGAGTGACTGAGAACTGTTTATCTGAGGAAGGGTTTGCAAGCCTGGATTTGTTATCTAATGTAATTTAGTCATCTAAGAGTTATTTGTCACTCTGCTAGTCACCAAGACTTGTACGATAATCATGAGAGAGAAATAGGAGCTACCAGAAGGTTCCCCCCTTCCATCTTACTTACAGAGGAATCCCTGGCAATGAGCTCAGTTAGCTTGTTTTCAATATTACTAAATTTAAGTGAGGAAGAAAACCCTTCTTCTGCCAATGTATGTTTGCTTAAAAAAAGAGACTTGAAGATTGACCTTACTGGAAGAAGTACCCTGTCCGGTGAGCTAGATTGCTGGGTGTTTTAGTATGTTTTAATTAAATTCTGATTCTCGCAATCCAACTCTAGAACTCTGTAGTTAGTAGAAGTCTGTCATTAGGAACTTCATCAAAGGCTTTCTAAAAATATAAATAAGTAATTTCATCTGCTGTTAAAACCTGTAAGTTCCACTATAATATCCACAAAGTTAGATGGATAGAATTTTCACTATGCTGCACTATGCTAGTTATCCTTTATTAAATTATTGCTATCCCTTAGAGGCATGTTCTGAAATTCTTCCTACCTACTTTTCTTCAATGCTATATCTCATTGCTAATTACCTGGAAAGATGTAGGTGATGACTGACCCAAATCATAAGATCAAAATAGCTGTTTTCTAGTATTTAAAAAGAAACTTGTGGCTTTCTTCTGGTTGTAAATTTTGCTTTACATGATGAGACAGCATCAGACTCTTTACAGTTCGAAGGGGGAGGAAATTGCTAAGAGTGAGTTCCTTTGTCTGCAATTTACCCAGGGTATGAAACAGCCCGCACAACTTTGAATAACTAATGAGTCATCGTTGAAGTGTAATATCATTGGCATTGTCATCTCTACACCAAGGTCACTCAGAAATGTCCCTTACATGCCAAAAAGGTAAACAGTTTGTGGAAACCAGCAGAAACATTACACAAAAATCCTTTTCCTTCAGGCCTTCTTGCAAGCATAATTACAAAGAATAAGTGTTGCAAGCATATATAGCAAAAATAGACTTTTGTTCGATAAGTGAAAACTTTTATGCTCTCCAGTGCTGCATTCTTTGTTGAAAAACAGAAGCCCATTATACTGATTCATTTCTTCAAGAGTAAGAATACTGGCACAATAAAAATAACACTTTTTTATTTTACCAAGTTAATACTTCCAATACTTTGCCTTCAGAATTCTTCAGATAACTTATTAAGTGCTCCAGGCAATGTTAATCAAGAAATTCATGTAGGAAAAAAACCTAGGAAATTAACCAAAACTCATGTTTTACATCTTATAGTCTTAGCTGGCTGTGTATAGACTGCGAGTGAATAGTGTTTTGTTGTTTTTGAAATGATGCTTTTCTTCAGTGAAAAGAAATCAACAATATCTAAGCACTTCAAATTTCTACTGGTGATCAAGGACAAAAAAATTGAGAGTGAGAGCTTTAGCACTGTATAATGCTGCTCTGTGCCATTAATGACATTCTCTGAAAAACAGTATTTAAATAATGCCTAATATTTGTAAAGTGTTTAAAAATGGAATGTGTCACTTCATTGAAATGAGCAAGCTTATATAAATTGGTGCAGTATCAAGTATAACAAAGCTACTTTAATCTGCTAACCATTTTAAGAAAAATATCTTTAAGATTTTCAATTTATTTGTAAATTTGAGAATAAGTGAATTCATTTTACAGTTATCTGCAATTTTAGTTTTTATTCTTGTTCTCGGTGTTTTATCTAGTAGTTTGCCTTAACACTTAGACAAATATTCTGCTTTGTCAAATAAAGGGGCTTTTTATAAGAAAGGTGCAGCTTCTTCCATTCACCTTCACTGGAGGAGAAGTTTGCAGAGACTATTCCTCGGGAAATTGTATTTCTACAATCCGATTTGAACAGAAGTCACCTCAGCAACATTATATTTTCCTTTTACTATCACATCAGCTGAGATGAACTACCTAGGGTTTGACAGAGGTTTGCAGGTTCAGAGGTCAATCATTATCACTAAATAAGTTTTTAAAACTCTGAGACAAATTAGTTCCCTCTGACCTACATTGCTCTGCACCATTTGTGAAATGTGGGTTGACTGGTCTATGGAACTGCGATCCTGCAACGGGAAAAAAGTTAACACCCATCAGACAGGCACAGTTCTTAAATTTACTTACTTCCATCCCCCTTCTTGTTATATTGGCACTCTGGAATTTTGATCATTCCCCGGTGGTTTGAATTGAATTGTGAGAAAACAGAAAGTGACTCAAAATCAGAAAGATTAAACAAGCTTGACATCTTGAGCTTAGCCATCTGGTTGCGTTGCTGTAATTAAATTAATGGAAAACTCTAGTTTTCCTAGGTAACATCAAAGGCTGTTTGCAGGGCATGTAAATGCCACGTTATTTAGTTTATGAGATGGGAAGCTAATAGTGTTTTGCTCGTATACTAATGTCCGTAAGTAAATAACTTCTGATTACCTACGATGAGGTGTGAGAGGTTTAAGGGGAGGAACTGCAAAATAGACTGACTTTTCCTTTATTCATTTCCCAGCACCATTTAATTCAGTGGTTAAGAGAAGAAGGAAAACGAGAATTTGAGGAAACTACTCAAGAGGCATTTGGACAATGCCTTCACCAATATGCTTTAAATCTTGGTTACCTCTGAAAAGGCTGTACGGTTGGACTTGATGATATTTGAAGATCCCTTCCAACTACATTATGCTATACTGTATGGTTCTAAAGGGAAAGTCATTTGGGGAAAATGCTTAAGGTAGGAACTTTTCCCAGTTCAGTAAGAGATTTCTTGATGCAAACTGTTTTGGAGTTCAACATTGTAAAAACACAGTTTAAATATTTATTTACATAGTCATGTTTGGTGATAGAAATATATATGAGTGGAAATGCCTCATTGTTATTTTAACATGGTCTACAAGAATTTAATGTGTTGATATATCATCAACAACTTTATGTCCCCCTTCTAAGGAAAATAATTCAAATGATAAAGTTAAATACATTATCACAATATTTTAGAAAAGGATTAGTCATGATACAACATTTATTTCCAAGTGTTATAATTCATGAGTGATGGAGCAAAACAGAAGTGGAATTGAGTTACTGAGAGCCATCAGTAGAAATAAATTGTTCTCTACAAGTTCTGTTTATGGAATACCAATTTTTGTTGTAGATCATGCACTGATGAACTGTAATGACTTATATTAAGTGCTGAAGTGAAGTTAGCACTTTGGCTGAAGTATGAGTGCTTGGTTCTGAAAGTGGTTTGAAAGTAAGAAATAAGCATACAAAGATAAATAAAGGATTGTTTTGTAGTTCTTACTCTTATACTTGAAACTTTAATTACTAATACAGGTGAAAAGGAAACACTGACAGAAGAAATGAAAGAGGTTAAAAAAGTATTCTTTATTTTTGTTAAATTCTTCATCAAATACTACAAACATCCTGCTTTCAAGAATTTACAGGCAATTCTGTATCAGAGGAAATGACTGAGAGCAGACTGATCAGGAGGAGAAACAGGTAAAAGGAGTTTAGCATTTGTTTTCACCCTACTGACTATAGATGTCATCAGGAAAGACAAAATTCCAGATACATTGTAAAGAGCTGAATTACTTTTGTATCTTTGGTCCTACAGTGTTTTATGACCACCAAAGAGTTTCCAAGTAAGAAGCTCAGTCAGCCTGTCCTCTCAATGAGGTAAATGGAGATAACTCATCTAAAATGTTGTTTGGCCTCTAAAGGAAAATATCTGTATTTGTATATTAATTACATAGGAAATGTAGACCACTTAAAACTGAACTTTGGTCCCTCAAAGACACAGCTCAAGCCAGACTTCAGTATCATGCTGTCAAAATGATTTTTGCACAGAATATACAAAGGGTGAAGGAATAAGGATAAAGAGGTAACTTCACCTTGACCAGTACAATTGTACTGGTTTTGAGTAATAATCAGAAAGGAAAGGAAGGGAAATGTTTTTAAAGCAGGAGAAAAAAGCTTCATAGAAGGTTTCTGTGTGGTTTCACAAATAAATAAAAGCGACTTGCTTATGATCTATATAGAAATAACAATAAAAAATATACTAAGAGTTAAAAGATTACTTAAGCTAGCAGAAAAAAAAAATGTAATAAGAACTCCTGGCTGGAAGCTGAAGCCAAACAGATTCAAATGAGAAATAAGGCACAGTTTCACAGCAGCAAAGGTATTTAACCTTCAGAGCAAAAAGCCAAGGGCGCTGTTTGATTCTCCATCTCTCTGCCTTCAAATCAAGACTAGATGTTTTTCTGTAATACGTTAACAATAAACTACTGAGCTGAGCAAAATCGAAAATGAAATTTAATGACCTATGATGTACAGGGTCAGAATAGATGATCTAATGGATCCTTTCTGCCTTGAACTGTATGAAAAAGTTAATGGAGCTGCACTATTTTACAGAGACAAAGAATTTGTCTTTCATGTCCATTCCTTAGCATTTTTCTTTTTTCTTTTTTTTTTTTTTTTTTCCTCCAGCTGGCCTGTGTAAATTAATGTGGAATTGGCTTACCTCTGAAGGTTTTATTCCATATACTACTGTACTGAGATAAAGAAACCCTGTTACCCCCTCTCCTAAAATGTTTTTGCAAAATTATCCCAAATTGTCAATGTTATTAAAAATGTTAATGCCATTCTTGTCACTAGCTAATGCTAAACAAATGTTTGGTAATAGAATCTTTGCATTCAAGTCGGTCTTTCTGTCTCTAATTAAGACAGATGTAATCATTTGCTACGTCTTTATTCCCATATTTCTCCTCCATTGTGTCTCTCTTCTTTTTTAGGTAATTAGAGGGTTAGAATTACCAACTGTTATAGCATTGTTTTGTTGTTGTTGTTGTTGTTTTTTGTTTTGTTTTGTTTTTAGTATACCTTCTTTCTCTCACCTCATCTTTAAACAACATTTTATTCTCATGTTTCTTGTTGCCCTGGAGGTCTGTACAACCTCCCTAGTGCCATCCTTATTCTCTTTTCTACCTAGTAGCTTAATCCCAGATTAATTAATTATATTTCTCAGAGGCTCACTATAACAATTTTTCAGCTCTGATTTTTCTCCTGATACACACAGCTCTACTTTCTCCACATCACTTTCATATTTTAGTCTTCCGGAAAGTCTGTAAGCCCTATGTTTAGAATTAATATCTTTCCTTGGGAATAAATCATGTTTCACATGTAAGTACTACACTGACATGCATTTGATTACCAGACGTTCATATTTTGAATATTGTATTTCTGTAATGGCATCTCTAAGAAACAGTATCCTAGTTACAACTGGATGTAGAGGCACACCGTGAATATTTTATGACACTCCTCATGGAAGATCCTAGAAGTGTCTTCTGTAAAGTGTCTTCCGTATCTTAGTTTCATGGTGAATCAATTGTCCAATTATTGAACAAGTTCTTTCTAACCATTATAACTCAATTTACTAGTACTAAGCCTCAGCTCTCATTGCTACAGTATAAATAATTATACACAATTTTTCTTTTTCTTCTTGTGAGAGTATCTATTAAAAATACAGTTTCAACATCAGAAGATTCTTGACTATTGTTTTTGAATTTTATTTTATATATATGTAATTTCAGTATAAATGTGGAAAGGTATGATTTTGCAAGACTGAAATATTATAATGGAAAAAGGCTAAGTGTTTGCATTTTTCCTACCATGCATATGTGTGTAAAGATAATGTTAGTATTTAGCATATTAATATAATATCAGGGGCTTTTATAAAAATGTGATACAAGTTCATTCTAGAACATTATATATTTTTGTATTTCATTTTTGCATAAACAGAATAGCAGTACTAATATGGCCAGTAATACCAATCAGAACTCTGTTAGCTAGTATTTTGGTATTTTGCATTCAGCATTTTGTAGCAGTTTAAGTTAAAGTAATGTTCATGTTCTCCAATGCAAACATACCTGCTGGACGATGTTACATAAGCTTACCTTAACTCTGTCTTCTTAGTACAGTCACAAATCTGGGAGGCTTGAGTGTGGGTCATAGGTTGTCAGCTGTTAGAGAAACACTGCTTGAAAAAACATCATGGAGAACACAGTTCCTACCACTAAGAGCTAACACTAAAACCTGAAATCCTAAATGAGATATTTATTCTCCATTTCTCTTATGTATGTAATAGTAAATATTTGGGAATGGCCAGATTATCAACTGAAACATATACTGAAAAGGAAGCCCCAGTGAACCATTCCTAATAGTTCTTATTTATTTTTTAATGCTGTGTGGAAGACAAGAACTATTTTTTCTTTTGCCTCAAAGCTTGCTTCATGAGGCCTTTTGGGTGATAAGGCTCTAACTGACAACTGCGAATTATCTAGGGAGGTGAGTGGTGTGTGTCACCATGCCAGGGTGCTTCTGCTTATCAATCACAAGCAGAAGCAGGACAAGCAGACTTTTTCAGGGGTGCGGCTTGAAGGAGCTGACCACTGCAAAAGGTGATAATGCTTGTGCGTGGCAACGAAGGCACCACTCCCTGCTGGCTTATCTGTTGGGCCAGATGTGTCACACTGACAGAGAGAAAGGAAGAAGAAGAAAAAAAAAACTGTGAAACGGGATAAAAGGTCCCCACTAAACTAAGAACTCTGGAGAAGAATTCCCAGAGAAACCAAACCTTTGGGGGAGAAGAACTCCCAAAAGAAAAGAAACCTTTGACTGTGGAAAGAACACCCTGGGGCCTGCTTGCTGCGAAGCTTCCTGGCTTTCTCCCATTCCCTGCGGTGATTGGATGAGTTCCTGAGATCAACAGAGGCACTATGAACAGCGCTGGACCCACAGTGGTGACTATCTCCCTCTTGCTTTCTACGAGGACTCCTTGCTTTTATTTCTTATCCCTTTTCTATCGTCCACCTTCCGTTCGCCATCTCCCTAAGCAACTAGGATTTGTAATAAACAAGTTGGGCTAACATTTGACCTGTTGTGTCTTAATCTCGCCATCAGGTATACATATATTAAAAGAGCCTCCTCTCCCTCCTATAAACTGGAGTGAGACGTGCTGTTGAGCATCAAGGTGATGTTTTCATGGAGCTGTGTGTCACTGCCACAGGGTCTTACTCCTGAGTGGTAATATTCTGCTTCTACCTGATCTTATTATTATTTTTTTCTAGCTGTACCACTTTCCACTTTTCTATTCTAAATTTCATCTGCAATGACAGTTTTCAATCAACAATCTTTCCACAAATCAGGATGATCCTGAAGGTCTTTTCTAACCTAAGCGATTATATAGCAGCAATCTATTTGAGGCATGGGCCAGGAAAATTCATTTAAGAGAAAGTACAATTATTTGGGAAAGATGAAGAGTTTAGAGGCAGCTCCTTTTTGCAGTGGGTTTTCTATCTCTGGCAATGGGTGAAGTCATACAGGTTATATTTTTGGTTTCAAGCAGTAGCTGTTGAAATGGAGTGAGTACCAAGGGAATGTAGACTCACAGCCTGAGGTTTTTTTTGTACTGTTTTCCCTTTCCTACACAAGAAAAAAAAATGTAAATGAAAAGTACTATTTTCAGCATTTCATTTTATTTTATAGCAGTTCTTCACCAGGATAATAAATACAAAATTATTTACTTCAGAGGATTGAAAGGATTACTTAGTTAATGTTTATAAAGCACTTTGAAGATTAAAAGCACTATTGAGATGCTTAAGAATTACTGAATAGTTAATTATCTAAAGATCTCATTCTCCCCCCTACAGGTTATTTCTGCATAAGAGAGAGTAAACTCTGAGCTTCATATCATGACTTTCAAAGCCAAGATTTTAAAATGTTATTGTTTTTTAAAAACTGCTGGTCTTAGTGGCCTGAATCTGATTCCTTTGAAGTCAATGGCAAAAGTCCAACAGATTCCATTGAAGCAAGATGCAGCTGTTCAGAATAAACAAGTTGAAGAAATGCTTAGAGCCCCTATTCACATTGTTTATATTTTGTCTTACTTGGTGTGTGTTTATATGTATATGCATATATATATATACAGAGACACACACAAATATACATACACACAGATGGCAGTTTGCAGACAAGTAAGATATGTTGTTGGTTTTGTTTTTTTATTTGAATGTTTTCTTAAGTTGTATATTTAAGTATATGTAACTCATTCTTTCATGAAGAGCCACTTCTAGAGAGACATGCTGTCCTTGATGTGAATGTTCATGGGCAAAATGGATCCCAATACAAGATTTGAATAGGACGGTCTGGAATACTGTGTCTAGTTTTGGGCTCCCTGGTTCAAAAAAAGACAGGAATCTCCTAGAAAGAGCTAGAAAAAGTCCAGTGGAAGGCAACAAAGATGACTGAGGTCCTGGAGCATCACCAACACAAGAGCCATGGGAAAAATATGGAGAAGAGAAGGCTGAGAGGGAATCCCATCACTGTTTATGAAAATCTAAACTGCAGGAGTCAAGTCAATGAGGGCAGAATCTTTTCAGTGGTGAGCAACAGTGGAACAAGGAGCAACAGGTAGAAATTGGACACAGAAAGTTTTATACTAACGCAAAGAAGAACTTTACTGTCAGAGTGACTGAGCACTGGAACAGGCTGCCTAGAGAGGTCATGGATTCTCCCCTGAAGATAATTAAGACCTGCCTGGACACCTACCTGTGCAACCTGCTATAGGGAACCTGCTTTAGCAGGGAGGGTTTAGACTATATGAACTCTAGAGGTCCCATCCAACACCTCCAGTTTTATGATTCCGTGATTGCCCCACAGATGAATAATCTTAGCAACAAGGGAAAAATCTCCCAAAGAAGATCCACTTGGCTCCTGTAATCTGGTAGCCTTACATCTAACACGGATCCCTCATGAAGAAACTAAGAAAAAGGGAAGGGCTTTGTATGGGAGCTGTTAGGTCATAGCTTAACAAGTGATTGAGCACCTAGTGAAAGGGCGTAAATAGCCCTGGGAGCGCAGGTGAAAGCAATTCACCTGTGCAATGTGAAGTGGTAGAGCCAGGGTCCACCCCTCCCTAACCTCATTTAAGGGCTGGCAGCCACGAGAGAAGCATCTCTACTTGCAGATTATCTCCTTTGGAGTGTTTGGTGGTGAGCTCTGAACCTTGGAAATGGGTAAGGAATTCCATCTTTGTTATCGGATTGCAACCTCTACATTTCTTGGGTGATCCAAAACTGGTTTAAAGCACCTATATCTGATATTGCCTATCCTTACAGGCTCCTAAATGCAATATTCAGAATCAGACCTGGCCCACGACAGAAGCATTGCAGGTAATTACCAGACTTACCTTTGATGTCTTCCTGTTTAATAGTGTCTTCGCTGCTAAAAGCATCATAAGTGATCAGAATAAGGTGAAAATTACAGTGCTTACTAAGAACAGGAATCTCCATTGGACTAAATAGTTTGGGAACTACTCTTGCACTCTTATAAAACCTTTACTGTAAAAGACAGCAGTCCTCCAAAAGCTAATAAGTACACTTCATTTTGCAAATCTTAAATATTTATTAATTCTGAGATGACTGGTTAGGAGTCAGATGTTAAGTGTTTGTTAATACTGGTATAATTATGACTTAAATGAATCAGTATGACTCATGATTTTTTTTCTCAAATTGCATATGTATTTAACTGGAGTTCAAAACTGATTCCTTCCTGCGATAAAGAACGGCACCTCAACCTTGAACTCATTTAAATTTGACCTTTTAATGTGTTACAGCAGCATACTAGCATGCTCTTAGCTGTGCTGGCTCTTAAATCAGAGTCCAGATGTAAAAGGGCATACCTGAATTCTTGAGTTGTATCCTTTACAAGAGCTGCTCTTTAGGATTTTCATGATTAATATTAAGAACACGTGGGGGATATTAAGAGGGAAGAGAAAAGAGGTGATGAGAAATTCAGTTAAAAAAACTGGTTTAGGTATACCCTATTCTAGTGTTTGCAAGCATATACTAATAATGGGGAAAAAAAAAAAAACAGTTAAAATGGATGGTCAAAGTATAACGTTAGGCAATAAAAAATTAGTTGATATTTCTCCTGAAAAAAATAAACTTTAGTTCAAAAATGAATTTTTGACCCATGTATGTCAGATATTTCTAGAGTATGGAAGTTAATTATATATATATATGGGTTTATGCTTCTAAAATATTCCTCTTGTGTCTGATGAAATGTATATATGCATCCACAGGAAACTGTGGAAACAGTGACTCATTTCTTCAATAATTTACACAGGATAATTTCTTGAAAAGCAAGATCAGCAGGGGCTTTTTCTCTTGATTGTGGAGGATTTGGTTAGCTATCTCTGGATACTCAGAAAAAAAGACAAGTTTTCAAAGCAGAATCAAAATGCTTGTTCTTTAGCAGTACAGTGTTATTACTAGTTCTTCCATTTCTTTAAGTGTATAAACTATAACCTCATGTCTGTCACTGGGGTCTTTTGGAATTCATTTTCTGGCTGATGTTAAGTTTTCCAAACTCTGCTGTATCTGAATGTCACAAAATGCCCCCAAACATCAAAGGTAACTCAGTTTTCTCCAGCTATTTTTGGAGCATTTGTACTTAATCTCTGTAGGCCAGTGTTTTCCTTAATGTGATTTGAGGTGTTCAAAGCAAGGGGTGATGACTGTTTCTTGTAAGTGACTGAAGGCTGATTTATATGTTCTGTCCCCAAATACTCCAAACAGGAATGGAATGATGTCACTGAGGGAGAAGGACTGCTGAACAGCGTGATGTTGCTAAGGTCAATTTAAGCAGATTAAGTGATGAATTGAGTGTGTCAGAAAAAGCTTTACACGCGCACACGGACACATGCGCACACACACCCCTGAAACTCAACCCAATTACCAGCCCAGCAAAGCAGCACAGTTAAAGCTAGGTGACACACCCTCTGACCAGACTCAGTGTCAGGCACTTGGTCAGGGATTCAGCACACAGAAGTTCCACCTCCTGCGCTCTGCTTCTAAACAATGTTGGAAATCTTCATGACAACGTTTCCCTCAACCCCAGCTTCTGCGACCAAGTATCCATCTATAAAGATGGACGTTGGCACAAGCTGCCCATCAGATAGCAGAGCCCTTCCAGCAGTTTCAGATATCGTCCTCCAGACACTTGTCAATCTGTAGCTTCCATCAAGGCTCCTTACATTCAGAGTCTGTTTGCACTGCAATGTTAGACATGGCTAATTGTGTTCAGGCCTTGTTTGCAATGTTCTGTTGGCTATGGCTCATATACTCAATCAGCCCTCAGGCAAAGCTGTGTGGTACTACAATGTGTAATGAAGGACATTTCCTAAGTATCTCCACTCAAAGTAAGCATTTATTCCTTTCAGGTTGTAGTTTATAAAACTCAGTTTCAATACCAGGTTTCTGCAACCCAAATACAGGTAGCTGCCTGTGGATGGTCTAGTCCATGATGTAAGTTACAAGAACTATTTGTGTTCCTCTAGTTCACAGCTGAAAACCATAGCTTTAAGGAGAGTAAAAATTGCTTATGAGCAATATGGATGTGATGCAATTTTTTCTTAGCTGCACCCCCTATGGCATGAGCTGTGAGAAGGGCATAGAGTCACTACAACAGATAAAACGCATCTCCAGGCTATAGTTAGTATAGTATAGTTATAAACCATGTCAGAAATATAACAAACTCTTTCAGGTATTTCTTACAGACAGCTCTGCACAACCTAACAATGCTTTCATAATGAAGAAAAGTCAGAGCTTTGTTGTTTGGAGGAAAGAAAAAATCAGGCTCTTGCAAATGTTCAAACATAACATGATGTCCAGCATAATGAATATGTTAAACGAATAGCCACAGGATACAGAAAATGTACTACAAGTCTGCTCCATTAATCTTCTAAGAGAGTGAGAATCTGCTACAACACTGGAATTTTCTTTTGGGATTTTCTAATTCTAGGCTTACCGTAGTTGTTCTGAGACTGCAAATAGCAGCTAATGCAATTTGACCTCATAGACAGATGGTGAAATAAATAATATTAGTACTGTTCAATAAAAAGAAAACAAAACTAATAAGCACATAATTTTAAAAGTATTTTTGGGAAAAAAAAGTACATTTCTGAACTGTAGAAGTATTTTAAATTCTTGCAGTGACCTGTATGACCTTCTCATCAATATGCCCAACGTGACCCCAAACTCATGCCATTAAAAATCGTAGTAATTGTCTCACATGCACATGCAACATTACACGAGGGATCAATTTGGCCCTGAGCATTCCATTAACTCACAAAGTGAGTTTCAAATGCATACGTTAAAATGAAACATCAGCTATAATGAAAAAAGAAGCAGAACAGAGCAGGCTTTAGATATTAGTATGCATTTTCCTTTAGAGAACATTTTGCATGTTTGTACTGTACATAATGTTATTAGATATTTGATTCTACATCTACATTTTATTTTGTTTTTAAAATTATCGTATGAAAAGTACAAGGCAATCAATATACAGCACTCTAGAGAGCAGATGGTATTGAATTGCTATTGCTATTTAATATTTAGTTTTCAATATGGCCTCGATTATAGGCCATTGCATTAGCTACCATACAAGCACATAGGAATACATGGCCCTTAATCTAAAGTTCACCATGTCTTTGAATTATAATGCTTTATTAAGCTTTGAAAGACTGGTGAAACACATTAGAGTGGCTACTTATTATTTGTTCTTATGCTACCATCAAACATTCAGAGACTGAGATCTTAGCATTCTTGTGTCAGCTCGTATAGCAGAATACCTTTGAAATCATTCTATTGGAATTAATGTTTTTGAAGTTGTTCCAAAGGCTTTTGATGGGATAGAGTATTGAAACATTTCATACAGCTTAAAAAGATTGTCATCACAATACTCTGCAGAATTGAGTTCCTTGCTTTAGCATTGAGAAAGTAAGCCACAGTTAGAGAAAAACTACAACGCTAATAGTAGGTGTGTTTGCCTTTTACCAAGCACACAATTGCCCCTCTAGATGTCTTTAACATGGAAAGAGTGTTTCAGAGTACATAAGAGGCAAAGCAAGGATAGGTCAGTGGTTGGAGAAGATTGTTTAAGATCTTGGAATTCCTGTACACACTTCAGCTCGGACAGAACATGCAGCTGATAGCTCTTTTCATGCAGTTACGTAATTGTTAAGTGGCGTAATCAGTGAGAGAAGTGGTTGTCCCTGATATCAGATGCATGGAGAATTTTTAATGTGCCTGTTAATATATTTGTTCCTAAAAGACAATATTACACCTTTTGGATTTTTGTTTGTAAAGCCACTGATTGAGCTGTAGGTGTCCCTGTTCATTGCAGGGGAGTTGGAAGGGACTTTTAAAGGTCATCTAGTCCAACTGATATTTCTAGATCTTAAAGATTATAAATTCATTTATTGCATAAAAAGAAGACTTGCATTTATGCACTTCTCACTGTGAAAAGTGTGTAATAGTTTAACAAGGAAGCCAGTACTTCACAACTTACCATTCTGTGTGCAGCTTTAAGGATGTTAAATTAAAAGGTTGAAGTTATTGCACTTGTGCTACGACTAGTTTTACGTAGTCTCACCATTTTATTTTTAAAATCAAGTTTTAGCCCACTTGCATTGAATAATAATAAGGGATCTTTTGCTTATTTCATGAAATTAGAATATTAGAGGCAATTTCTTAATATTCAGACAAAAAAAAAATGCAAAACTGTTCCTCTCCAGGATAAAACAGTACAAAGCAGGTTTCAGGCTCTAGTGAGTTTTGTAACAAATTAGTAACCAGGAACTTAAGAAAGAAATATTGACAGCTCTATAACGAGTGCAGTTATTTCATTGAAATTGAAATGTTTCTGAAACTGTTTTATTATTTCCATCATTTATAATTACAGTCCTTACAAAAATCACTTCTCAACACAGACAAAGGGAAGTAGTATGCTTAGTAGCAGCTAACATGTCATTCTGTCTCCTTTTTCAGTGTTCCTGCTTTTCTTGGAGGTCGTTTTTAATGAGTATATACAAGCACCTAAAAAATCAGGTGCATAAATTAACTACCAATTAAGGTAGTTTAAAAACAACACAAAAAAACTATTTTAATTACTAGTTGCTATATATAAAGTCCACTCATTAGCATTCAGTATGCCTGCATGTTTATCACATAGCAATTAGAGAAACTCCAAAGAAAAGTGATGTTTTCATTGTGTTGCAGTCCTGAAACTAGCTATAACACGAAGCAAAAGAATTTGCTTTCAAATATACGTCAGCAGGTGCAGTTGAAAGAATAGTATCATACTTTAATCAATTTAATATAGTAAGTGCTTATTTCTGTCTAACATCCCCTTCCACCTCCCTTTTAATATCACTGTCTAGAATGGCTGTTGACCTAGTTTTCAATTAACTGCAATGAGAATACAAAACTGATTTTAAAGCAGTGAATATTTTCACTAGGTTACCTGTGATATCTGAAATAGTGAATACATTGTTGATAAATTACGTTGCCACTATCAACATTTGGCATTACTATTGTTACTATCAACAAATGGCATTACTGACCACGGTCTCAGACAACAATAATGGCACAAGAATATTTATTGAATCCTGAGAACTGAACCCCACAGAAAATATAACGTATACTTACCCAAATTCACAGGTGCTTTCTTTTCTATTAAGGCACTAATTATCCTATGAATTATTATCCCACTTTAGTCATTTAATTTTGGCAAGTTTGTCAGGATTTGGGTAGCATAATCAACAGCTAGGGTTACACCCCAAAAATAAGTTTTTTTTTTTTCTTCAGGCACAGAATAAGGCAAAGAAAGCAATAAAATAAGGGAAAGAAGATCCATCTACTGTAAACACTCCAACAAATCAGGTACTATATGCCACAAAGAATGCACATTCTTGTAGTTGCAATTTAGATCTAGTTATTTGGATGCTAGGACTTCAGAGCGGAATCTGGAAAAGTGAAACACTTTGGATGTCTGCAAGCATTCTAGTGTATGTAAGTGTGTAGTGTAAGCAAGCTGAGCCTCTAGTTGGAATCCCAATGTGATGAGTAAATTATCCAATAAGAAAATGCTGAGAAGGTAAATATAATCTCTAACCTTTAATAACTGTCCTCCAGGACCAAGAACCAGTATATGTTTTCAGTCATTAACTTGCTGTTCAAAATTTGACCACTGGCATACAGCATGAAGACAATGTAGTAATGAAAATGTAACTGGTATGAGCCCCATTCTTCAGTTATCTTTCAGGAACTTAACTCCTACCAAAGCCTGGGAGATTTGTGTACGTAATTGACTTCTAGGCATTGTATCAGCAAAGGTAGACCTAAAATCTAAGTATTCTCTGCCTGAGGGGATTCTTAAAGGCTGAGATGAATCTGGTTGTACACAGAATTAACATGTCAGGAACACATCTGCAAGTTTTAACTACCATCAGATGACATTGAGATCTTATATTGTATTAGCTTAATCACTTTTGTGTCAAATTGATCATGATGTTGCAAGAATTTTAATGCCAATAAGGCACACAAAAATTAGTCAGCTGATGGTAAATACTTTCAAGTACATGCAACCTATCTGTCATACATCCATATGTATTTCTTTCTTTTTATTTCCAAAATAAAAGAATAGAAGCGAAGTTGCTGCTAACATCTCAGAGTGTGGGATATCCACGAACAATTTGAGTAATATGGAATTCATAGCATTTGAGACATTTAATGTATGAGCTTCATGCGGCACTGTAATAGCTATGGATTTTATTCAACATGTGCTGTCAAAATGTTACTTGTCTCTTTCCATTTCATTATTCATCACCACTTCTTGTCAGTGTCTACACTATTAGCACCACTTGAATCATCTTAAAGGAGCTAAATCAGCTAAGTGCTTCTTTAATATTGGCCAACTCAGGCTACATTGGTATATAGTGAAAGTATGATTTAGCACAATGACCAAGAATTAACAGAGATTGTAATTGTAATATAAATTGCATTTTTATTGTTTGGACTTCAGGTTGGTTGCTTTTTATCCTGTGAAACTTATGTAGGTCACTCAAAAAGAAATGTCTCATTTATTTCCATGGAAACTACAACAGATACAAAGAACACAATAACGCTACTTCACAGAACAAATTCTCGGCTACATAACAGTGTTTTTCAACATAGTCACTGCCGTTAGCCATGCATTTCCACCAGCCATGAACAAGATCCTGCGTGCCGCTCTCATAAACTGCATCGCTGTCCAGAAAGTGGCTTGTCTTTAATGTTGCTGTCGCCACTGCTGAGACACATAACCTGGTGCCTTATTGTGCTCACATCCACTGTTTGATCTCCATAAACATTCAGCAATGGTTAGTGAATGTCAATGGTGCCATCTTTTCTGTGTGGAAGAATTCAGTGACACACCTTTGCTTCATACACATTTTCATGTTAGCTGTCATTCTGTCAGAATGTCCCTCTGCTGCCATCTGTAACGCAGCAACAAAATGTAATGAAATACTAGCAGGAAGGTTCAGCTTCTACTGTCATACTACCAGTATCTGCCTCTAGGAACTTGGGCTGACATAATCAACTAGAAGGCATCAGTTTTGATGCGGCCCTCATTCATTTTTGACAAAGGTTAATATTGGCAATTGTTAGCTATTCAATATGTTCACCCACTGCTAATTTGCAAACCACCTAAAATTATTTTTAAGCTTGCAAGTCTGGCATGAGTATTGGCGTGCTCAGCTATGGACAACCATCAACAGCCATTTACAAATACATAATAAATATTCAGGATTTTGTTTCAAAAATCAGTGTAAGGTCTTTTATTCCCAGTGTGCTGTACCTGGCTGGATAAAAGGACTGGAGGCAGAAACATGTGATAAGTTCAAGGAAGAATGGGACATAAGTCGGAATTCTGTATAGGCTGATATAACTATCTCTTGTGAAAGTTGACTGTAAGTTGTTACAGTTGTTAATGTAGAAATTTGTCCAGTGATTTGTTGGGGGGAAAAAAAAATGAAGAAGACCTTAGACTCTACTCAGCTACATTAAATAATAATTTTCATTGTTCACTTATGGACTTGTACAGAGACCTGTACACTGCAAAATATAGTTGAAAGGTGCATTTGATTCCTCTCTATAACTTGACTTTTGATCTTTCAAAAAGACAACTACCTGTTGCAAAATGTCATTACTCACTATCCCCTTAGTTTGCATTGTTACTGTCCTTTCCTGCTGGTGCTGTATTTCAGGTGTTAAATCTGCACTACTGAGCAATTTCTGTTGCTTTTGGCAACAAGCCCTCTGGTTTTCTGCTCTGAAGGATCTTGGAGTTTTTGTGTTTGTTTTTTTGTTTGTTTGTTTGTTTGTTTGTTGAGGCAACATTGATTTATCTGACCCTACTTCTTACCTCAGTTTTTCCTACTTCATTCATTTTAGAGAACGGGGAGAGAAAAGAAAGGAGTTTGGGACCTTTTCTTCCCAGAAGGAGGGGTTTTGTCTAACTGTCTGATTTCGAAATTGATGAAAAAAGCCTGTGAAGAGTGAGAGTTTTGCCACTATTTTTTCATGAACTTGTGGTGGTGGTTGTTGCTGTTTGAACCAGTAAAACCTGAAAGGTGGTGTCTGTCATGAGAAAATGGGATTTGAAATCATGGTGCCACGGACAAACAAAATATGCTTCAAAGACACAGTGTGGATATTTTGTATCCATGTATATAGTATGTAAACAGTATCAATTCCATGTAACTAAATGTAAATTATTTCATGATGAAAAAAATACGTCCTCAAAGAATCAGTTGTTGACCAATCCGCATCTTATTTTTCTTTATTGTTTTTGTCAGGACTGTAGGGGTAGTTGTGGCACTTAGTGATGTAATGTTGAATTGGTTTAAACTTGCCCATCTAAAGCAGCAATGTTTGATTTGTAAGGCAACTGGACCATCATCAGTTCACGTTTATTTAAATTAATCCAATAATAAAAATATTTTTATAGTATCTTAAGTTTTTTTTCTAGAGAATGTTGATGAGAACTAGACCTGAACATTTCCTGAGACTAAGTAGTTCTATTTATTCCTTTAGGGTGTGTTTTTGTTTGTTTGCTTGCTTTTGCAGCCAGGAACAGATGAACAACAGTATGTGATTACTATAGTTTGTTTTTCTGCTCCAAAGTTGTCAGTCAGCGTTTGTCTGTAGGGACTGTAAGGCAAATGACTAGCATGAAACATCACTTTCACTGCAGTTTTGTGATCATGTGGTAGGAGCAAGGATATTAAAGGGAGATGAAGCAGGGCTTGGAAGAAGCATGGCAGATGAGGGATTTTCCCAGCAGATGTCTGGGAAAATACAACTGAAATAGCAGAAAAAAGGCTGTCAGGGTGCAAATAATGTGCTAGACTTTGTCAGTGCCTTTAACAATATACTTTTCATAGTTCTTCTAGGCAAGAGAGGAAAATGTCTGTTTAATTTATTTCCACACCAGTACTTGTGCACAGATAATCTTTTCTACTTCAGGGTTGTGTATGGTTTTTATTTATTTAGTTTTTAAAAATAGTTAATCTCATTCTTTCTTAACTCTGCTCCATATAAAATGCAAGTGCAAGATCTAGGTTTATCTTAATGATAGGATGTACAGAACTATAATTTTAGTTTAAAATTAATTTAAATGTTTAAAAAGACTGTGTTTTATCTATGTATCTTTATATGCTCTAGCAAATGAAATTATAAGGATACATAAAAGGGGAAAAAATTGAGGAAGTTCCTTATCAGCCTGCTGATTCTGTAACTCAAGCTTGAATGCTGCAAATGATACAAACTCGGGCAAAGTATCCCAGAACAAAGTATTTCCTTACCACGTGTTCCTTTATATCACACCATAGGAACAATAGCTAGACCTCAAGTGTTCGGTTCACAAGTACGTATTTTCCACGGTTTTCTCAGATATCCTCTCACTTCATTAGGAAGTTGGCAGGTAACTAGAAGCAGAGAGGCATCTTCTCCCTCCTAAGCATGGGACTCCTGGGTTTTCAGTTCTTAAAAGAGGAAAAAGGAGAGTGGAAATGTGGCACATGTGGATGCTGCAGCTAGGATAAAGTTCAGTATAGATAGCCATGGACAATATCAAAATTTGCGATGTTCTTAATTTTTGAGAGATGTATTAGATGAGGAAGCTGATATGTATATTATGTATGTAAAAGTAAAGACAAATGATGCTTCTGCCCTCAGCGGAAATTACACTAGAAACTTCCATTTCATATTTACTTGAGCATACTTCATTTACTCTATAGTCAACTAAAAGTAACAACAATATGTATATGTTATTAGATAGCAACATGTACCAGAGGAGGTTTTTGCTGGCAACTAATGAATAGCAAGAGAAGACAAAAATCCCAGGCAGTATTAATGATCCTCAAACAATGGAATTGAAATGCTGTAAGAATGAATCTTGAACTTGGTGATTTGCAGTTTCTTGGCTATGCATTACTAGGAAATTTTAGAGCCTTTTATGAAAAATGATATAGTTGGTCTGTAAGTAACCTTTCAAAAATCATAATTGTGGATTGTTCTCACTCAGACATAACCCAGATTTTATATCCAAATTTTTTGCATTTTATGTTCTGAATTTTTAATTCAGCAAAACCATGTAACATCAAACAACTGAGTATTTGAAATGCCAAGCATATCAAAATGAAACTGACAATTTTATGTCTGAAAATAGCATACTTGGGGCAGGATAAAAATGCAAACTTTTTAATCTTTTTTTTTTTTTTCAGAATCAACCGAAAACTGATAGTTCTAGTTTTATTCCAGTCTTATGCTTTGCAGGTTATCTTAAACAGAGTATTTGGGCATTGATATGTATGATTGCCATGTTGTTATTATTAGTTATCTTCTATGGCCTTTCCCTCATCTGCAGATTTTATCGGGAGCAATTTTTTATTTGCTTCGCATGTGAAAGTACTGAATATCTTTAGGATTTTATTGAGATCTGCAGATAAACTCCACGAGAAATGCTTTGGTTTGTTTTTAAGTCTTTCAGTCAGACAGTTCTTGTTCTATTTTGTGTAAGCTTTACGGGTATTATATCGTATTAATTTCCTAGCAGATTATTTTACAGTACTAATTCAATGCTATGCAAATTCTATTGCATCTGTTCTGTTTTATCAACCAAACCAGAAATTTCAATTAACAAAGCCATGTAACTAGACACAAGAGAGAATGTGTAAGATACTGAAAGCCATTTTTGTAAACATGGCTGACACTGTGTATATATACAACATAAATATATTGTTTTATACTTTCAGTTTTTGAACACTGACTCCCATGTTAGTGTTTCCATATTTTCCATGTTATTCATGTCAGTCTGAGAGGTTGCTACCATTCCTCCTAATTATTTTATTTTATTTTTTACTCTTTTTAAAAATATATTTTTTTTATTTTAATACCACATTAGCAGGCATCTAGGCATCTGAAATTTCCGGATAGCAGTAGTAAGGCAGAGATCTTTAATACTCCAGTACATTCGTGGAAGTCCATTGGCCATGGATACTTTCGGCTTCTTGATTATAAAATACCATTTCTAATTGTTTTCTAACACCTTGTCCCACATTTCACTTAGTTTATTCATAATGTCAAACTTGTTCCAAACTACAGTACAAATACATTTACTGAATGTCCATTAGCATTACACTTCGTCTTTAAAAATTCCAGTTTGTCCAAAAAGTCTTTTTCTCCTAAAATGGATGTAAATAGTTCATCTTACTTTCCTTTTATATTGTCAGCCATATGTTTTATCTAATGTCTTATCAGTAAACCTTAAGTTGGTATCTATTGATAGTTTAAAAAAGTAGAAAAAGAAAACTATGTTGACTACTATTAAAAAATTTTGACTTTGAAGAGGGTATGCTTTCATCAAAGTTGAAGTCATAGTCAAAGCAGCTTGTTTTGTGTTGTACTTGTTATTTTGTTCTTCTGCTGTCTCATTTCATGGAACTTCCAATTGAATCATATTTCATTTATTTTCTTCCTTGTCATTTCATGCATAATTTACAACAGCTTAGGAAAGTTGTCACTAGTAAAAACTAAGCACCTGAAAACATGGAACAAGCAGACTTCCTTCCTCTCATTAACACTGCCCAACACAATGTATTTACTGTCAGATGATGGGGAAGAAGCTGTATCCTGTCATGTTTTTAAAGCAAGGTTATGATGGCTGTTTCCCAGGCAACCACGAGCCTCCATGATTTTGAGGGCCAATAATAGTTGAGTTGGATATATTTCTCCTTTTGTGTTTAAAAAAACAAAAAAAAAGTTAAATGTTTCTTTATTACCATGTACATAACTCTCTCATAGTATACCTCCCTGATTTATGTAAAAATAGTTTTTTTCCTTATTTCCTATTTGCACACATTATTTGCAGGCTTTTAAAAAGGAACTCATGCAATTTTCTGATCTAATAGTATTTAATAGATTTCTACCTAAGCATTATCATATCCATTTAGATGCATCTAAAACCCGTGCTTCTGATTTACCACTAATGCTAAAAGAGACAGATGTAGAATGTTGAATATGTGGAATGCTTTCTCCTACTTATTCCTCTTATACGTAGCCTACATTTCTGAATACATAATAGCCAGATATGTTAACATTCAAGTCATGGATCATCATATCAAGTCTCAGGAATGCCAGTTATGTCAAATTCCTTTTCCACAATGAGAATTTCCAATTCCTTTTAGTTGTTATGGAGTCTCATAGGACCGGCATACAAGTGACTGGAAAATGTCTTTGCATTTTTTGTGACATCAGTTCAGTTTAGTCATGAGGGTAGACATTTAAATCTAGTTCAGTGATAACCGAACTAGTTTTAAGTGAACTAGCTTAGGTATCAGAAGCAGTCAAGTTGAAACAGCATAAAATTCATCTTAGGTTAATATATTCACAGATTGAGAGCTTGCCTGAAATTGGGATTGCATTGTTTGCCTCCTTGCTTCACAGTATTGATTATTTAGTGTCCTCCCAGCTGCTTGACCCACTCTCTGTTTGTGTGGTTTCTCAAAAAAGGAAGTCCCATAATCTTGAACATTCTGCTTCATGCCAATTTCACTATCAACAGTACAGTCTGTTTTCACTGACAGGAAAAAATCTTTCAGAATGTGAAACATCCATCCTTTTCCTATCAAGACGTCTTCTTCAAAGACATTTCAATTACTGGTAGTTCAGATCAGTTCAGAAACTTTTGAAGTTGAAGAAGATTCCCAGGACTGATAGGTCACTAACTGAAAGAGACCAGGGTTTATGAGACAATGCGCTAATGCACAGATGTGCATTGATATTTGAAAATCATGCACTAACCTTTTAAAAACTGCACACATTGTGAAAAATGAAATATCCAGTCTTCCCTTCTTAGACTTCCTGTTGAAATGCATGACTTTTTTCTTGTTATAACATTTTTTTCCTGAAACAATCTGTTTAACTGATTCACACTCATTCTAAACGTGAATGCCAGATGGCACTTGCCCTCAGGCCAAACATACCTTCTACATCTTGATACTTCTTCCATTTTAATGTGCTTTTTTGAGAGAATGATGCCTGCAAAAGCTGCAGCAGCAAAGATGTCAATGCATTTTTCAAAGTTCCTCAGATCCTGTAGTTTACTCTTTGCTTTCCACTATCATTATTGAGTTCCACATTGGGTTGATCAATGTATCCCTCTCGTGCCAATCCTTTCCACTGTTTGTTCATGTCTCATTAGTAAGCTGAGAAAGGCAGTGTATTTTACTTATTAGAGTAGCTCAAATAATTATCAACCTGCTCAGATGCTGAGAATAAGAAACAATGTAAAATGAACTGAAAGTAACCTGTAAAAAAAAAAAAAAAAAAAAACACTATTCAATATGTTTTGTTTACTTACGCAATTAAGACCATACAAGATAGCACATGGAAGCTAATTTCAAACTGAACTTGATATTCTGCACTCTCATAACTATTTTATTTGTACTCTGTAACTCTGAAAATGTCAGGATCTTGCTACTGACCTTACAACCCTACACATTAAATCTTAGAGATTAGATTATTCTTCAGGTAGAGTTGAGAGTTTCAGCTGCGTTTGTTTTTGCATTGTTTGCAGTATCTGGTCTGAAGGCAGTCCATGGTCACTGCTGTATTTGCAATCAATGCCATCCTGTCTTTCCCTCCATAGGAGACTGATCCAAAGTTCATTAAAAATGGCTAAGGTGCTGTAATCAGCTTCAGTCGGCTTTTATCATCCCTTGCTTGTCTCTTCAGTCACTATGAGGTTTTCGCTAAGTAAGCAATGTTGTTACTAATACAAAGAAATTCCTTGGAATCAAATCAGAAAATTTGCTGTGATCAAATTTCAAAAGTCCTTGTTTGAAAAATTCATACTGAGTATTCTCAGTAAAAAGACTAGGTCTTCAGAATGAAAACACAAGTCCACTGGATAGGAGAATGAAGGTAATGAATTAGCTTAATATTTGTACTGTACTTCATATTAATTTAAAACCAAATTGTTTATACACTTTATTCTAGTGCATAGAAAAGGTAAAGTATTTTGTAGGATGATGATTACTCATTCTGAGTAACATCTACCGCTTTTCTGAGTTCCAGAAAATTACAGTGAAAAATGTTATTGAAATAAAGCTCAATCACAAGGAAGTATTCGATTTTTCTTGGCATGTCCTGTTTAAAGCTAGATCCAAAGCTCTAGGAACCTTGCATGACTGAGCTGACCAAGGTGAGTTTGAGTCTGTATTTTTCTTGACTGTATTTGATCAGCTACTGGGACACTGTTTTTTCTTGAAGAAAAAATGTTTAGGGCCTTTTTCAAATAGCTGGAACTGTATGTTTTAACTGTACTACTGTCTTTACAACCCTAAAAGGTCGCATCTATTATATTCTGCAGTCAAAGCAGCTCTGATAGATTCCCTCTGCAGGGAATCTTATCTTTGACATATGCCAAATTATGCAGAATCTCATCCATCTAATTGCATATCATGTACAGTGACTTTTAAAGAGTATTTTTAGGCCCTGAGACTGCTACTAACCTTTAAAAAGTGCTCAATCCATTTCTTGGGCATCCTCCTATCACCTGTTTAATTTTTGTCTTGTATGTATGTTACGTTAGTGGGGGGGGGGGGGGGAGGAAAAAAAACCTTGACTAATTACTTTCCACAGAAGCACAGAGAATGGTTTGTTTTACACAACTTCAGTGGGTTCTTGTACTACTAAATATTAACTTGTAGGACCAGGTTTTGCATGGGTATTCAAACTAATACATCGCTTTTTTAATCTGTGTAAAAAATGCTGAAATATATTTAGTTCTAAAGGAATCTTCACTGGGATTAAAAGGAGTATATAGGGAATACTGAATTTCAGTGGGAGCTGAGTTCTTTACTCACAAAAGTGCCTATAAAAGTTTCTGTCAGCATTTTTCCTGTGCTTTTGAGAAATTCAGGAATTAATCTTCAATACGTGACAAGGTATTTATGTAATTTATACTTCTGGGAAAAATGGGCATAGGTATTCTATTTGTATAATATTCATAGGGAGTTGATAAAATGCTAATCTTATTATCCAGCTTAAATTGATTCTCTTTACAATATTATTTCAAAATGTGAATCATTCCTCTTCATACTTGAGGTTACAGATCAAGACAAATTCCTTAATATCTGCAGGTCAATAATCATGGACTCCAGCATATTCTTGAAGCCAAGAAAAGACTGCATGGAATCTGACTGCAAGAAATTCAATCCCAGAAAAGAATGTGAAGACTTTGTATTTAAAATGGAAGAAAAGTAGATCTAAATATATCGTTTATTGCGTGTGCCCCAACCAGACCAAAATGAATATCTGCAGGAGTCTATGAGAATTAGAATCCATGAAGCTTGCAAACTTCAAGGAAGAAATTTTTATCTGCATTAATTTTTCCTAGCCTTTGTGCGAGTTGATTAGTAGAACTAGATTTTTGTGTTTTATTCCATCACTGGTAGTCAGATTTTTTTTAGGGCAAGTTTAATAGGAGTAGAAATATTTCAAAATATTTGCAATTTGCTTCTGTTAACAGTAATTCAGAAAATATTTGCTATCCTTAGAATGAAATAAAATAGCTATAGTGTCCACTGCACTAATACTTAATAGAATCCTAGAATAATTTGAGATGGAAGGGACCCTGGAAGGTCTTCTGGTCCAACTCCACTGCAATGAACAGGGATACCTACAGCTCAGTCAAGCTGCTCAGATCCCCATCCAGCCTGACCCTGGGTGTCTCCAGGGACAGGGGACCCAACACCTCTCTAGGCAACCTTTTCCAGTGCCTCACCACCCTTATTGTTTTGGTAGAGGTGCAACTTGGAGGACAAAATCCATATTCATGTAATTTCACATATTATAAAATAACTAAAATACTCTGCCTGAGGGCTTCAATAATTTAGATACTGTAAAGAAAATGTTAACCATTTTTTTTTCCCTGTAAAATGCCACGTGGTTAACTAGATTTGAATAGCAAAAATTATAATGTGAAATGTGTGGAAACTTGGTAACACACACCAATTCATATGGTAAGTTTTTCCTAATACTCTTTAGGATTTCTCAGTGTTATCTGATTTGTAAGAAGTCCAGACTTGTACATCAATTTTAGTTTCACAGAAACTGGGCATTTGTTGTGCTGCTTCCTGCAGACATGTACTATGTTGCGTTCAAAAGAAGTGTATTTTTCAGAAATGTGAATGTGAAGAATGTTTTTATATGCTATTCATTTTAAGATGAATTTATTCCAACTGGAATACATTTAAGATCATGATTCTATTTTACGATGACTAAAAAGAAAAATCTTTCCTCTATAAAGTGCCCATAAAGGAATAACTCCAAAGATAAAATGGGACATGATCTGGTAACAGGTATCACTATATGTATGACTATCAAACACCTTTAAAAAACATTTAAATAAAAAATCAATTTTTAAACATTAATCATCCCTAGGTTCTCCCAGTTGCTCCATTTGGTAATGTGTAACATTTAAGCTCTAAATCATCCTAAAAATAATGAGTAAGATCTTTTCCTTCCACTTCAAATAAAACAGTAGTAGAAAGTTCCTTTAAATTCATCTTGCTGCCCAACACCCATTTTTTTTTTTCACTCTTTCTGAAATGCCATGTCTCACATCACAAACACTGAATTGTTCTCTCTCTTAGGACAAAAGTGGTATCTTATCTCTTAGCAAGCTCATAGGTTTCAGTGTGACAACTACCTTACAGCAAGGTAAGATATACAAGAACACTATGTGTGATACTACAATATCACAAGTAGAAACTTACAAAGTTCTGTTACCACAGGATTTAGTATTCCACAGTGTTGCGGATATAATTATGAAAATTTGTTAGCTGGTATACAATCTGATTCTGAGTGATGGTCCTCTTCTAACTACTCTTGAGTTCAATGAGTGCTATTGCTATGTGTGTTCTGCCAAAGTATTATTTAATATCTAACTAATCAAGATAAGTCTCCAGAAGTGCTCTGGGTTCATGCAGCTGATATTTTCTGTGATATGACTGATTATTTTGTAAAATAATTTCATTCTGAAAAATGTTTTTGTTGCTGTATTAAAACTGTAGTTCTTCAAAATAGCATGAACAACTCCAGAGTTTCTATGCTACAGGAACACCTCCCTTTATTTACTATAGTATCTCAGATGTATGTATTTGATTGAAAAGATTAATAGCTCTTTATTGGCTTGCTGTTTCTGAAGAAACATAATACCATACATTTACATTGCAGGAGTTAATAGATGATGGTAAATTCCTTGTGGCATTATCAAACTCTGTGAATTTGTGTATCTGATCAAATATTTATTAGCTGCAGTCTCTTCCTACACTGATTTTTTTCCTTTCATTTATTGCTTTAGGCATTACTGTGCAATACTAAGGTGATACTCATGGGCATATGCCCCAAAAAGAAAGACACTCATTATGAAATACCCAACTTCAAAACCACAAGCTGCCTGTATCTTATTTTTTTCCTTTTAATTAAATGCTGTGGCAGTTTATTATCTTTTCTAGCTTGTTTCTTTGACCAATATTAAAACGAAGCAGAAACAAAATTTTATCTCATCTGATAATAGATATTATTTTCCATTGATTATCCTGAACTTCTTACACCATATTTAAGCTTAGTGCTATGTATTTGCTGTATACAGCAAATGATTACTACGGAAAGTGATCGGACATCAGCATTTATTGCATTAGAGCTCTGCTCTCTATGAACCTTTTATATGTGTAACAGATTCATTGCACTGAACTAGTCTGAAATTTTGGAACCAGAAAATGTGCCAGTAACACTTGTAGGAGATTGAGAGCTGAATAAAAATGAAATGCTAATGAAAAATAAGGAAATGTATGCAAATTGCCTGACAACTCTCAGTTTCAACTTTGTGTCACCATTAAGACTTCTGGGTGTGTTTCATTGAATTTAACACAGACAGAGCAGTCTGTGCTGCTGACCCAGCTACAAAGAAACCACCATATTACAGGACTGGTGCATCTTTCGTTTTCTCCCATGGCAAATTCTTCAGCATATTTGTCTAAAGAACAGCTTCCTGGTGGTGGCAGACATGGCCTAGAGATAGTGCAAAGACCTATTCTGTACCCTCCTTCTACAGAATCCATTTCAGAGTTCTGTTTACTATGTCAAGTTAGATTCACAGGATATAGAATTATCTTCTTGTCTGTGATTGCAAATGCTTTGCAGGCTTCCTCCTCTGAGCACTGCACAGCAAATTGCCAAGATCCCATTTGTACTTTAGTCAAGATCTTTTTCTTAATTTGAAGACTAAAAATATGTGTGCATCTAATATGAAATACTTTAAAAGAAGAATTATGTTGTTTGCTCAGGAAAATATCACGTATTTGGGTTTTCTGCTACGACGCTTTGAGGGGAGCCTATTTTCTATAGTCTCATCATAAGAAGCACCATGAGGCACTATCTTCTCATTCCTTTCTCATTAATGTCTCTCATAGATTTCCCATTTACCTCAGTGGATATATGCCAACGTAGTCCATGGAGACGTTGTATAAATAATACTCTTTATAATATCCCATATTCTCTAACATGTAGAGGTCTTCAGAACTAAGTTAAATTGCCAAACTACTGCAAAGTGCAAACAAATGCACACAGACAGAATAATGCTAAATTATACATCTCATAAAGGCTCTCAGGAGAGTGCGAAGTCGCAGACTTGTGAGATCCATGTATTTATTTAGGTTCATACATGGGGTCAAGAAGTGCCTATGCCGAGCCCTAGGTGTCCTTGGCAATTATATAAAAGCATAAGAAACATAAAAAATGAGCACCCTGTGGCAATCTCTGCCAGCCATAGCACTGTGTATTGGATCTTGCAGCAGCAGGAAATTGAGAGAAACCACACTTCTCTCATTCTCTTCCTACCCAAGTATCCTTGCAAACACAATCTTGCATATGGGACCATATGAATCATATAATATTGTTGTTTAGTTGTTTCATTCATCAGATTTTCTTTGCACAAGATAGGCATCTCCTTCTCTGAAATGTAAACTTGCATGAAATGTGAGAAGTACTGTTTTCCATTTAATTTGTTATGTTTGGTAATAGTGAATGAGAAAACCATAAGTAAGTACTGACTAAAACATTTTTTTAGATTAAAAAAATAGCATTTCTCTTGAAACGCTATCTTTTTTTCCTTGTAAAATCAATCAAACACACATATGGACAATATATATAGCTAGCAGAAATTTAGTGTCTCTCATCTACACTATTAAGCCTATTTGGAGAAGCCTATACTTTAAAACTGAATTGTTACTATAAAAATATTCAATCATATGTTATTCCTTTAGCTTGGCCCTGGACACGGCTATAGATGGGACAATGTTTGAGTTTTAAGTTGTAGTATATAAAGGGAGCAATGTCAAGGTATTACGTGGTAGTGTTGCAGATCTTGCTGAATTTTGAAATTATGTAGGCCCGCTAGAACCTGTGAAATCAGTGAAGTTTTGTCCACAGTACTAGCCAGATATCTAGTGCTGTTTGTTTTTTTGAAGTCAATAAATAGATTGATCTTTAAGTAATTTGATTAAAATTTCTTTAGAAGAATGGTTCTCTCTTATCAGTTAACTAAAGTTCAAATTTTATACACAGCAGAATATTTTGTCCTGGGCAGTGCTGAGCCTTTTCAATTGTTTATTCTTTCATTTCACATTCTGAGGAGTGGCATGAGGGAACCATGTAATGTTTAATGTAAGGTTGAGTCAAAAAGAAACATATTTTTAGCTTTTTTTTTTTGTATTCTAAAGGCAGTCAGGTTTGGGTTTTCATATGCACTTGGAGAAAGTTGACTGCTGTGCTTTGAAGATATCTATTAAGATGACAATTACTCCTTTTTTGCCTAAGTACTGACCTGTTTTTGAAAGTTATATTTATGGTTTTGAAAATTATCATCACCTGTTTAGAGCAGTTAAATGTACAGATTTTATACAAAAATATTAAGATTTAAGCATTTAGTGGGAATGGAAATATGAGTTTGAAAGCACCACAAGAAACAATAGAAACGTTTAAAAAAAAGCCTACGTCAATAAAATAAATGAGCTGACTAATAGCATTGAAACCAATAAACATCAAGGAATTCTTTGCAACAAGACTAGAAGACTTCTGCTTCAGTAACGTCATACCAGAGATAAACTGTCATTGAGAAATCTCTGATTTCTCAGAGAATAGAAGCAATAGAAATAGAGTAAGAATAGAAATATGCTTGCTGCCCATTGCATGGATCCATCCTTCTTGTTATCCCAGGAGGAGGACATACTACTCATAAAGATACCCAAAATGAGCAACCAATGAGTGGACCATAGCATGGACTCAAAACTATAGGCATTGAAGTCATCAAGATACTGATGTCAAAGACTGTTTGACTTGTAGAAGGATTAAAATGCCACTCCAAAAAATGATCAGTCAACAATCAAGAGAAACCACAGAGATACAGCAAAGTCTTGATACCAGCCACCACTTGTCCTCCATACAAGGGATCTTGGCCAGACCACAGATACATACCCATTACAGGTCATATGAGTATGGAAATGAGGGAATGTGAGAGTGAAACTCAAGAGAATGAGTGAATGACTATAATAAATTTTGTTTAAAATGAACGTCACTTTCCTTTTCTATAAGGTTTTGTGCGGTTTTGTTATGTTAAATTCCTACAAAGGCAGACAGATTTGGATTCCAGAGACTTGCTTCTATTTTTTGAAGTTTGTTATACTTTTGTGTAAGCCAAATTTGATTCAATTACCCTTATTTTCTTTATTTCTGAAGATTTCAGAATGTTTGCTTTAATTGGCCCACAAGACTGATGGATGAAAGTGAAATATTTTTCTCCACCTGCCTACATTTGGCATTGTGTCTACAGGCAGGTTACTTAAGGATTTAGAGGAAGATTTTCTAAGGTAGACATAGCAATTAGGTATCTAACTCAGTGTAGAAATCTACAAGAACTTACCTTTATTACAGAAATTACTGAACACTTGCTTTTTCACAAGGAAAATGCAAATAAATATATTTTGTTTTTATTTTGCAATATGAACCCACATTTCTAATGAATTCAATGCTGTAACTTCTGCAAAAATATTTTCATATTGAAAACTTACGTTTATCTAAGAGTAAACAAGATGTGGAAGGAAAGTAGCATTAGTGATTGTAAATGGGTAATATGGGGAAACACAAAAGGATAAATCACTCTTATCAAGCATTGCTTACCACATCGATTTATAAGCATAATTATAGTACCCTTTGCTATTTTCAGGCTTAAATCTCATCTTACGTATGCTTAACTATCTAAATGAAAACACCAATTACTATGTTATCTGAATAGTAATAGCAATGTGACATTATTTTGTATAGGGCTGTGTTTTGATTATTCATTAATGTTGTAATTAATTTGAAATAATTTTTAATCTCATTGTCTTTCTCATTGGGGGCACTTTTGAGAGAGAATCAGAAATAAATTCCACTTGTTTGCTGGGCCTGCCAAGGAAGAACAAAGTGCAGGAGGGAGATAACAGAGATCATTGATGTTTTCTTCCCAGATCACATTTAACTGAATCAATGAAGATGGAAAAGGAATTTGAGATACTGGATGGAGCCTCTGTCCTCTGCATTCCAAAATACAGAGTGACAGGTAATTTGGAAGGTACAGGAGTGACCATTCACTTGCCATTCATCTCTCATTGGTTTAACAGAATCTCCTGAATTATTGGTTTTCTCACCATTCCCAGAAACATTTGTAGAAGAAAACAGCCCCACAAAAAGATCGAGATTGATTCTGTATCATTTGTAGTGTTCTGGCAGCAGAAAATAAATGGAGAGCTGAGCTTGATTGATTAAAGTTTCGCCCAGATGTGTGGGATATGTAACAGTTCTGGCAAACCCCTCTGGTGGTGAGATTAGAGAAGAAGTTCTCAAGCAACTTTGTGTTAAAGATTAGCCTAGTAAAAGATCAGGTGTATAGGATGACTTATTTAATTGGAGTTCCTCTCCTATTCAGAGTTTTGACCTAGGATCCTTACCCTAAATCCTTCATAGGCACCCACCACAGATCTGTAAAATTTTGATAATAATGGTGGGCTGACAAAGGCCTGTCAAAGTGAGTGAGATAATTCAGTATCTTCTGTTTACTGTAGAAGCGAATATTATGGTATTACAGGAAAAGCTGGCTACAGTTGGTAGAGCAAGGGGTACAGATCATTTCAAATAAAGATTGAGTTGTTGAGGATATTACAGGTCTAGCAGAAATTAAGAAAATATACATTAAGCCTCAGTGTGGAGTAATATACCAAATGTCCTGGTTCTTCTTTTTTTTTTTTGTGGTATATTTTAGGTTTTTTTACATTGAGGGGATCTTATGGTTTCTGTTCAATTGCATTTTATGTTAATTATGTAAATTCTACATTGGTGTTTCTGGTGGTCAGTTGAAAGCTTCTTCCTTGGCAGTAAACAGATAACTAAGTAATTTTGGATGAGCCATACAGCACAATGCAAGGCCGTGTAGCAGCAGCTTGAGTGTCATTTATATCTCAAAAAGAAGACATCATTATAACATACTGTCCTCAGCAAGCAAAGTACACTGAGTAAAGCAGCGCATAGTCACTGTGATTATGCTATTTTTAAAACAGAGGCTACTGTGTGCAACTTACGTATACTCTAAATGCAGTACCACAGTTCACTCAGCCCAAGTCTCTACTGTTAGGCATAATCTGAAGTCACTGTTGTCTGTTCTGGAATATTAAAACTTGTATTTTGATGGTATGTTAGACTGACTTTGCACAGAAGTAAGTTATTCTTAAATCTTGCAGGGCAGCAGAGACTTGGTCCCAGTTTATTTAATCATGGTGAATTTTGCTTTGATAAAATCACTTCCATAGATTTTTACTTGTAAGATTAGGGATACTGTGACCTATCATCAGAGTTTAGGCACTATCATCAATTTTTTCTCTTTGCTTAGAACAACATGCAGAATGCTAAAAGTTCACATTACACATATTGTGAAAGAAAATGTGAATTTCTCTAATTAGGAACACAAGCATAGTAACCTCAAATGAAGGTCATATCCTTACAAGGAGACCTATAATGAGGGTGACAAGTACATATGCTGCTGAAACATAACCTTCTGAACTATACTGCATAGAGGTTGCTGGAACGATTCATAGGACTTCTGTTTGCTTTTTTTTTTTTTTCCTAATTAATTCAATAACGGGTGAAGTTTGTTATGACTTGCTTCTATTGTCCTGTGTGACATTTGCCACATAATTATCATCTTTCATTGTTTCAAAGAATCTCCCAACTATCTTCCGTTATTGGTAAAATTAGTTTAATTATTAATCTACATCATTATGATTGATTCTTAAAAATAAAAATAGATTGTAATATTGTAGAGTATATTACTAATGCTTGAAATTCAAACCTTTACCAAATCAATATTCCCCAAGTTTTCAATGAAAAGCCTTATAAATCAAGGAGTTATAACTGCAGTTACCTTGCATTGTCAAATTGATTCCTTCATCAGATATTTAAGAGTCATTATGTTCTGATTGACAGTTTTTATTGTTCTTAGGCAGGAATCTTTCTTTGTGCATATTTGAAAAATATGTATTTCTGGTTAATTTTTAGTTCCATAAATTCTTGGAAGTGGAAACTACTTGGAATCCTCTTAATGTTCTGTTTCCTAGTCATTGATACTTCATTCTTTCATCATTTCTAATTGTATCTTGTGAAATCAAACACACTCCAGCTAAAATGTAAATTATTTTGCCTATACTAAATTTAAATGAATATATTGGTTATATTTTTCTTTGAAAGTGTTCCCATTAGTTAGATAAGATCAAATTTGAGGAAATAAATGTTTCTTAATGATGTTTTTTGTATTGTATGTTTCTATACTATTATGCAGAACAGTGTGGATTTAAGCAGTTTGTTTTCCCATAATTTTATTCCACATTTAGATATTTTTTACAGAAGGACATTAATTTTTTTCATTCATTTCATTGCTACCCTTGGTAAAATACAGGAACTATGCCAATTAAAATGTAGTTTTCATATTGCCTCTTGAAGGAATTGTTGAAATTTTTTAGTGCATCTTGTTAAAATATTTGTGGTTGAAGCCATGGAAGATATAAGATAACAGCCCTGAGGTATATAGTCAGAATTCACCCAACACAGCAGAGTAAAAACCATGGTCCTCTCAGTGGAACTGCATGACAAGGAAGGATGAAAATCTTATGAGGTCAGAACTTGCAAGTGCACAGACCTAACAGCCTTGGCAGAACCTCGTGAAAATTAAATCATTTCAACTGCTTCCGTTTAATTTGACACAGCAAACAATGTCTACAGTCACCACTTCCCATAAAGAGAAGCTTTAAAGTGAAAATAATTTTATAAGACACTTCATGAATTCAATTTATTACTAGAAAATGCTTAAGTTTATGTATATTGGAACACAGATTTAGGTTCTCTAATGCTACTTGAATGACTTATTTTCAAATTTGCTAAGCTGTAATACTGGCACAGTTAGTTTTACCTATGAAGTTTTCTTTCTTACTAGTTTCAGCTCTCAGTTTAATTCTAACTAAAGCTAACTGCTGTTTTCTCTCAGCAGTATCTATTAATTGCACATCTGTGCTATCACTTCAGAATCAGACAGTTCTAAGATTGAAAGAATGACATCTGTCCAGTTCAAAATATATGGTACACTTACACGGGGAATATCTGATGTCTGTATGTTTTGGGGTTTGAGGTTCGGAGCCTAAATGGGAAGATCTTTGTGTTGCAGTCCAGGACTGCACAAGAACCATCAAATGGAGAGGACTCTAGAAGTCCTGGAGGGTAGTGTTCTCTGACATTTCCAGCCCCAATTAAGTTTGCCAAATCTTTCGTTCATACTGGTCATTTGTATACCCACCTGCAGAAAGAAGATCAAAGCTGTTGAAGACGCAAGCTACTTAAGAGATTTCAGAGCCTACATGTCATGGAAGTTCAAACCAACCATATGACTGTAGCCAGCAGGGCACTGTGGTAGCATGCAGCTTCCAGTAAAAAAGTGACCTGCTGAGACTTAGTTCTGAAGTCTCCATGCAACTTTTCACTTTGTAATATATATATCAAGATTTTTTTTCAACAGGAGTTCGGTATATTGCCTACAGCATAAGCATTGTCATTGATAAACTTCTCACTCCTTTTACAGGGAATTATTGGTGGGCTGTTCAGCAAAGATTCAGCAAGGAAGTGAGTATTTTCCAATTTAATTCAAAGTAAGCTTGTACAAGTTTGCCTAAAGTTTGAATGAAGACATTTCACTTTGCAACTGAAGCAACGAGCAGCAGTCATGCTGCTGTTTACTGCAAGTCACCTGAGAATGGCTTTAAAGCTTCTTTAGTTTCTTTAACTCAACTACTTGTGACGTTATTAGCCTAACATTTCAGTTAACTATTTTTGAAAATGTGAATATAGACTAATTGCAGATAACCTCTTCTAATCACATTTTTCTCCTTTCCCAAAAATGACTTTGGCCAACTTCACCAATTGAATTTTACATGACTTTCATCTAAATCACTGCTTCAGAATATTTTTTTCCTACATTTTCTTTCCCATAATTCACTGATGCAATTGTTATGGAATTGTCCTAAATTTGCAATAGGTCCTCCTTGCTGTTTACAGGATCACCAATGTAAAATCTAGGGGGAAGGAAGATTACAGTTTCAGTTTTTGCAAACAATACAAAGAAACAAACAAGTCTGAAGACAGTGGTATGAGAAGTAGATGCTTAATAAAGAAGGCATAATAAATGGTAAAAAGATTAATAAAGCTGTCAAATTTTATTAATTAGAAAGATGTCTTTTACATTGTTGTTATGGGTTATGAGTATCTTCTATACTTGCAGAACTAATGGCTAGGAGTCAGGCCTGGCTGGAAGGTATTCTGTACGAACAAGATTCTTTGAGAAAACCAATCAAGAATAGAAATTTCATTAAAATGACAGGCTTTTTTCATCAGTCCCCTTCACAGCTGTCTTATTCAAAGGGTACGAGAATGATAGTTGACCTTCTGGATATAAAAATGACATTTAAAAATATGAATAAAGTACAAATTAGTCCAGTTATAAAAGGAAAATACAGTATATCATTTCTTTGTCTTTGGCATTACTGTTTTGCAGAGATAGCTTCTCCCAGTTGAAATCCGTAGGAATTCACTATTGATTTTAACTCAGCTAAATGTGCCATTTCCTGACATCAGAAAAAAAAACTGACTGAAGTGCTTAAAGTGTCTATTGTAAGGCTTTATTTTTGGAAACTATGCAAACAGGGTTCCTAAAGCATTCTAATCCAAAGCTAACATATCTCGAGCTTTATGTTTGTAATTGCTGTAAGTAGCTTACCCACACTCTAGTGGCTAGGATGTACACCTGGGAAACGGGAAGGACAGATTAGAATTTGCACATGCTAAGAACAAAAGCATGTTTTTTTAGGGTTTTGAACAGATAGCCTAATTGGTGAGTTGTTTTGAAAAAGTCAAGTATCATCAACCACCCGAGTTTCAGGAAAAGTGAGCCCTGATTGATTAAGTGCTTCACTCAGAAATGGATTCCAGTTTACAGAGCCAACATGCATGGTGATCCTTAATATGCTACACTGACACTGGTACATTTGGTGGGATTTTAGGCTCATTGCTGTGATCTTGGTGTTTTATTGTCTGGAAATGGGCTCCACTCACTGGAGGGTTTTTATGGGCCAGTCTACTGAGTTTCTTGTTTCTCTTTAAGGGAATCTGGGTATGTAATCATAACTCCCTGGATCAAGATCTTAGAATCAACTACCTATGATTATGCTGCTGCCTAAGTTAGAAATACTTTGTTCCTTTCTTTTCATCATAATACCTTTTCTTCATGGAAGTTTATTTGGTCACTATTTACTACTACTTTCTTTGCTCCCAAAAGATCTTTCAGGTACTGGTATTCTTGCAAATGCTGGAAAGAAGTGAAGTCAGCTGTGAAAACAGCCACCTCAAAGTAACAGCATTGTGACCAAACAGAAGGAAGAATTAAGGGAAAAATTTACAAAGCAATGAAAGGTGATCTTAAGTATCAGATAAACAGATTTTTTGACAACCTGTGTTAACTGTGTATAACTGAAATTTATACACGCACTCAGCTGAAAAATAGACTTTTTCTTCATGTGAACATAAAGAAAAACACTAATAAAAATTAATGTTGATTTCTCTGTGTGTCTGTAGTTCTATGCCTATCTGTGAATGCTGGACAAGATTCACTTTCATGACTTAAACAGTTGGAGTACTCAGAGACATAATTAGTGCGTCTTAGAAAGTAGTATAATGTAACTTGTATATATCATATGGATCAGATCTTTCTTGAAAGATATGTATGGGGATGAGATGGGTAGGCAAGAATTAATCCTAAGATAATTTTCTTTTTTCCTTTTTTTTTCTTTGTTTTCAAAAAGTCAGATTCAAAAATACTTAATTTCCTAGGTCATGTCCTTGCTATTTGGCCTCTTAAAGCATAGTGGCATATATGCCAGACTATTTCCTCATGGAAACTTCTGTATAGCTTTCTGCATTCTAATAAATAAAAAATTAAATTTTCCCTGGAAGAGGCTAAGAAAGTGTAATCATATTGGTTTAAAGCAGCTAAGAAGGAGATTAAAATTCTAGAACAGCATTTAAGGCAATTTTTTTTAATTTTGTTTTTCTAGATTTTACGGTCCAGAAGAACGGCTTACCACACAACCATCAGTCAATAAATCTCCCTTCTCTCACTGTTTTTTGCAAGGTAGCACTTGTAACAAATAGAATGTCCCTAAAACAAATGTATCAACTGAGTATCAGAGAGGCTTAGTTTGATGAAGCAAAAAAGAGGTAATGGGCTTAAATGTAGAAACTGATGGTTGGTTACGATAGATGTATATTTTTGTCACTGTTGAAACAAATCTTTAATAATTAAAATTATACAAGCTTTTAATGCAATAGTCATTAGTAATCTTATATTGATGAATCATATTACTGAAGAAACTGTTTACCCCAAGATAACTTTCACAGTCTCACAATTCGCACAGCACAGGTTTATTTTATTTTATATTTTTCATGCAGTTGGAGCTCTTAAGCTATAGCATTTATCTTTGATCTTTAGTACTATTCTAAGGTTAGATTTTGACCATACAATTAAAAAAACTTATATTTATTTACTATTTTAAATTGAGCCAAAAGTATCTTACTCCTTTTTTAAATTTTGTTATTATTTTTTACCCCCCTAGCAGGCAGATATACTCGAATTGAACTTGAGCAAAATCCAGATACCTCTGAGAAAAGCCTTTTGCCATGCAAACAGCAATAGGTAATGCCAGGTCACATGTTGGCATCTGTAATATGAAATCTACAATGAGAAGATTTTTTGTGTGTGTATTTGTTTTTCTTTTTCCCAAATTCTCTAAAGTAGAGAAAAGACTGTTTTAGGAGGTTGGTTTTTTTGTTTGTTTCATTTCTTTTCTCCCACTCTCCTGGATTCATTTTTGATGGATTGGTGTGTGAACTCAGTTATCTTAACAGAATTTTTAACTACCTCTTTTGTGCTGTCCTTTCTAACTGCAGTTACCACTGTCAGTTTTGTGAGCTTATAAATGTACAGGGATTTGTGCTGTACCTCAGCCCACCAATTCTGTCTACCAGTATTTTTTAGAAGGCATTGGAGAAAGAATGTGGCAATTATATCACTGTACAGAAATCTGTACGTGATGATGACAAAGCTTTGTTGCTGTAATTGGCTTTTTAGCTTAAAGACATTCAAAAACAGATAACGAATTGAATTATTTTTCTGATTAATTTCTGATTTTTAAACCATGATACATTTCCCCATTGAAGGCCTGTGACACTCTTGTATGACAGTCCGTGAACCTGAGGGACATAAACTTCTGCCCTCTCATAATAGAACAGGTTGTGGAAGTAAGATGGTGTTTACAGGATGTTTTCTTCAATGGAATGCTATAACATTCTTCAGTTCTGCAGTCACTGGAATCCTAGACTGCTCTCATAGTTTCCTAATGGAATTTCCTAAAGCAATGGCCTTTGATCCAGCTTGGCCATTCAAATTCTATTTTAAATGCAGGTATTTTCAAAGAAAAAATTGGAAAGTTCTTGTGCCATGGTGATGAGTAAAGTTCTCATGGCATACCCTGTGTACAGGAATAAGCTGTCACAGTTTGATCCAATCTTCTTGAGACATGAGCGTTAACTGAAAGGGTATTAATACCTTTTCTGAAAGAATATAAATATCAAGGTGTACTTCAGTAGAAATGTTGGATGGATACAATGACTGCATGAATGTACTCATGTCATAAGGAGGCTAAGGAATGTAATTTGGACATTTGAGCCAGGAATATTTTCCTTCTTTGCCCTAGCAGCAGAATATATTTCTGTGATATTTTTCAGGGCGCTTGCTGATTCAGCAAAATCAGTTTCTTATTTTGAGATTCTGACATAGTTTGTGGGTGGTTCGCAGTGAAAAGAAAAGATATAATAATAAGAAAGAAGGGAGGGGAACAACTGTGAGCAGAAACAGAGAGTCAAGAGAAATATGTGGAGACAAACTAAGAAACTCTGCGTATATCAAAAGCCATAGGATGTTGCTACAAATGAGTGATGATGGTTAAAATGTAGAAGTAGAGGAGGGTCTTTTTAGCTCTGATTCAGTATAATAAAAGGCTGAGAGAATTTCTGAGGGAAGTGAGAGGGATAAGAAATCATGCTTTAAAAAAAAAATTATACCCTCCAGGATCAGTAAGCAGAAAAATAGGCTCAGGTTAAGTATAATATTTTAGCAATGTACTTACTATCTTGGAACTTCATGATATATATTAAGGTCAGATTTGAACTGCAGCAGTAAATTTTATTTCGATTTTGTGCTCAGTTCTTTAAGAACAGTGTGACATTCATTTACCTCTTGATTGTTTCTGCTGTTCTGGTAATGCGTATAGATTTAAAGTTCTGTCTGTCACCTAGTTTTTGAGGTCAGTAGTGCAAAGATCTCTCCCTCAGATGTCCTAATGACTACAAACTACTAACAAGTGCCACATATTTAAATTCCATCAAACATAACCATCATAAAACCATACGGCATTCACACTGCAAAAGTGTGCTATTAACAACATAGTACAAAAGAAATTAAAAAAAAAATACTGAAAACCAAAAGAAGGAAAAATAGCAAAGTCAAATATAACAGTTCAAGTTTGTAAAGCCAGATTAACAATGGAACAGTATCTCTCTATATCCATTTGTAATGCACAACCTACGGAGTGTCCTAGCTAGTCCATAGCAGGGAATCTCCTAGGAACCAGTCACCAGAATTCTGTTGATTTAGGAATGTATCAGGAGAAACAACAAAAGCTGAAAGGGAAGTCAGTGGAGCTTTTGCCTTGTGTTTGGTAGAATCTCAGCTTTGGTGTTTATGCAGTTATCAGTAATGGATGGCACACTTAATGCCTTCCGATTCAAACTTGCTAACCCTCCTTCAAGCATTTAAGATATCTTGACATTAAGTTGATTATCTCTTAAGCAAACAATAACAGAGAGAAGAGGGGGAAAAGAAAGGTGTGTGCACAGAGACTAAAAACACTGTAACATCAGCAGAGTTGCAAGGATATTGAAAGATTTTGTGAAACACAGATTTTTCCATGAAGCAGATCAAAGAGCCTTTGGAGAATATTACTTAGCAAATAGCATAGAAAGTGCAGGGCCCTTCAGTGAGTGGAAAGGGAATGCGAGAGTCATGCCATGGTGGAGTGGTGTGCCACAGCTGCAGCACACATTCCTTGCTGACAGAATACAAGGGCTTGGATTGGGTGTTGGGACTGAGAGGGTGTTGAGACTTACACCCTGCTCATGTGTAAGAGACTGGGAAGGAAAGCTGCTGGGACAGAGGAAAGCCAAGAATTGCTCATGTCTGCAGTGAACTTGACCTTACAGAGGCTACTAGAGTTTTTGCTGCCTAATGCTTTTAATTGAATTTTTTTTTAAAAAGAAACACTGTGGATTAGCATCTAGGTAGTTTTGAGCATATCTGCTGTTAAACCCCACTACACGTCCTTTATGTACTACTACCATGAACAGACAGCCTACCATTTCTCAAACATCTGTTTTGAAAGACCAGTGAGTATTTGCTTACAGTAGCATGTATTTAACATTTAAGCGCTTTCAGCAACTCTTTGAAACAATTAGCTCATAACGAGCAGCTTCCATACTAGCAAACTATACTAAAATGCTTATTAAAAACTTTAAAATGTTGAGACTCTGTCTTTAATGAGAAAAAGGAAATACAGTCATCAGCTTACTCTGGGGAGTCATTTTGAGATGTTGTTTCTACAAAGCAAACAATAATTGCTGCAAGGATGTTCAATTGCACTGTATGCTTTTGTGCCAGGACAATGCCTCAAGGTACACTAAGCTCTACAGAGGCTATCTTCTTTGTGACAGATACACAAAACTTCATATAAACAGAGCTTTGATGTGATACATCACAAAAGTTCTTTGGGATTTTCTTGGGCTTTTCATGTACTTAAATCTCACTTCCTTCATCATTAGGCCCAAAGTGCTGCCTTGCCAGCTTAGCTGTGAAAACTAGAGTTGGACAAGATACTCGAGCCAAGAAATAAGAGAAGACGGAATGTGTTTCCTGACACCAGATCTTTCAGAGAAGGGAGCTCACAATGAGGTGTTACTAAGGGGTAGATCATCAAAGAGAGGAACTTGGCTCATAAGTAGAGCTTTTCCTTGTGTTTACTGATCACAGAATAGTGTGGCCAGCATTTGAGAACTCTAAATTCTTGAAGCTGTTGTTGAAGAACCTGCAAGGTTTCTTTGTGGAGATCCTTCCTAGACATCCCAGGTCTATAAAATAAAAGCCAGATTAAGGTTCATCCTTGGAACTTGAACTCTCTAGTTAACTGAACCACAAAGATAGAAAGGGAAATAAATAAAAAGCTCTCCCTCCTTCTTTACCCTAAACTTTAGAACTGTTTATTTTTGCCTTGAGATGTGAACTCATCTTATCTAAATGAATCTAATCTGTAGTTGGCAACTTCAGGTCACTTTGCAGAATGGAAAAATATTTTTAAAAAGATTAATCACAACTCATTTCAGCCATTCTATTAGAGGTATTTTTTTTACATCAAATATGCATAGGAGGGAGTTATTGTAAAGTTATTACAAATTTAGAAAGCAACAATGCTATGAAAAATAAATGAATTTTATGTACAAAATTGTTAAAGCCTACATTTAATATTATGATTTTATTTTATATGCATACCTCTTCATATTTAAAACTGAACTTAAATTTTCAAGACTTCAGTACCTTGGAAGCCCATCTAACACTATTTCTGTTGTGCTGGAGAGTATGTGTTGCATAGTATGAGATCTTGCAAGCCATAAAGATCTCATATTTTAGGTAAACAAGAGCAGCAAAAAGCCAAAAATGTTATTATTTTTATTAGAGGTGATTGAATAAATGTCCTTTTAAAGATGTGCAATTTCTAGCCAAAATAAGAAATAATCCTTGTTTCTTCTGCAAATGGCCATTTCTTTTACTTACTAGGTGAAAATCACTAAAAGCCTTAACAACAGTTATGAGATCTCAGTATTCTTTAGCAGAGTACTTCTGTTCGATATTTCCTGAAATATTCATTGAGTTTTGTTATTTTCTGAAATGAGAACAGGATTTCAGCCATTCAGTTCACTACAAATGTTATTAAGGTGCTCTTCTTTGAAAAGAAAGATTCTGCAGTATAGAACTTTGCTTATTGTTAAGGGTTTGAGATGCATCCCTGCTGGTGATGTGCCTCTCCTAATACCTTGGATCCAGTCATCTTTTACGCCCACACAGTAAGTCTAATCATAATCAGATCTTGTCTTCAGAATTCAAGAATGCCATCTAATACAGCTGTTAGTAGGATGTGGAAACTCAAGATCACTTATCTACTATTGACAGGCTACTTCATAAGTAGCTGCAGTGATCCCAGTAACATAGAGTAAATTTTGCCATGACTTCAGTGGCCATATGTGTATAACTTAGACACTTCTCTCCAGTAATGTATTTCTTAGTACCCTTTTTATTATATATATACAAATTGTAAGCCCATATGTATTGGAAAGATATTCAATTTATGAGGAAAGAATGAAGACTGAGAGACATTAACATACAGGAAAGACCTGGTCTGCAGATATTTGGAAGTATATCTTTTTTCCCTGCATGCTTAAACACAATTGAAACACTGGCGTAAAATATTTATTGAGAATTACAGTAAAAAAGAGTTCCTTCAGATTACTGAAATAGACAAAAGAGATCCTGCAAATTATGCTGATTTTAAAAACATAAATCAAATAAGCAATGCATCTTCAGTATACTTTATTTTCCGTGATTATCCACATAATTATTATAATTGCCCATTGTATTCATAGTATGTTTGTAATATTCTAATTGCTATTATGTTCCTGAAAATGTCACATTTCTATTCATTGTTAACAGTTAACAGATGGTGTTATGTTCTTTGCATCATAAATTATATATCATATCAAAGCAAAAATTCAGTTTCTCCTTTGCTAACTTCATTATATATTTTTTTTAAATCTACTTTTTAAAAAATCTTTTTTAAATTTCTAAGTACTGCATTAGATTATGGTTTTGCATACATCATTAAATAACATCTGTGAATAAACTTTGCAAAATGACCCAAACTAGAACTTGATCAAAATGCCATGTGAATATATTTATATTGATGCTTCCACAGCACTCAGGAAAATGAGGTATATCTTGGATCCTCAGTGACAAATGAAGGATTGATGTATGAAGGACTGATCTGAGTAAGAGTGTGGGAATTGCTTCTTGGAAGGAAACTCAAAAAAAAAATTAAAAAACATTTTTTAGTTGTTGTGATTGTTCTATCTTCTTTATATATTGCTACTAAAAGAAATAGATTATATATAGTTCACAAAAAGAGGTTTGCTGTACCAAACAAGATTTTTAAAATGTGGTTCTGGTTCTTATTACTCAAATACTGGATACTGAGTATAAGAATATTTTCTGGTGGATGAGTACTCATAGTTACCACATCAACAGCTGCTATTATGTGCCAGCTTTGCATAAGTTGAACATGTCAAACTTGAAGACATAATTAAATCTTTGTAATTACTCTTCTTGTAGAGTTAATATGCAATTAATCTATCTACAAAAATTTCTGAGGCAAGCAAATCCACTATTTTCTGTGTTAACCTACATTATATCCTTTGCCTATGAAGCACCATTTCTTAATAGCAGAAGGTTTGTTTTGCTCATATGCCTTTTGTTTTGCTTTTAGAGCATTATAGGGCACCTAAAAGCACAAGAATGTAATTAGTTTTTGTAGGTTTTTTTGTGGGAGAGAGGTCTAATTAAGCAATTCTCTGCTGTTGCATGGACAGCTGTGAAAAAATTGTCTGTGACGTGAGTTATGGATCTTCATATAAAGACGAGGTTGCTCAACAGAAGATTAAGTTTATTATTTGAGAGTAAAATCCACAACAAGAGATAATTAATATCAGAAGAATACAGATACCATAATTTTCTTACTTTAAGTATTTATTTTTCTGACATGTGTGATAAGATCTTATAATGCTAACTCAATCTTTTAAAGACTAAAATCATTAATGAGTAAGCTCCAAAAGTAGATTCTATTTAGTTAAAATTTCCCATGATGAAGTGAATAAGATAAAGATATCAGATACTATTATTGTTAACATAATCATCTGTCAGTCTGTTTCACTAGGATAGTAAGACTTCAGATTTTCCTTTAGGACAGAGGATTTACCCTGTTCTTTGCATTACTCTTGTCTGTATCTGTTACTGTTGTCTCTTAAACCAGGGATTTTTTTTAGCTGTGATAAGAAAATAATGACTGCTCTGTAATGTCTAGATAAATAAAATCACCACCTAACATTTTCTGAGCTTCCACATAAGTAATGCTCAGTTTAAATGCAACTCTTGAGAAAAAAATTGGTGATTTATTTCTTATTTCTTAACAGACTACTTTGTTCTTACTTTCATGCTTTTGAAGAAAAAGAGAAAATCATTTGCCAAAAAAGCCTAAGCAGGACTGTGCCCTGTTCAGTACAGTTGCATAAATCCTTCTTTTTACAGTTCTTATAGAGAGTCAAGTACAGTGCTTCAGCTATAGTCCTGTAAGTTCATGGGTCACCTTCTATCATTTCCTGCATTCCTAGCTTCTCCTCAAGGTAGATACAGGTACTGATATGCACTCAGAAAACTTGACCTGATTCATGATGTTTGGTTCCCCATCACAAAAGTTTATGCATCTGTAACAGCTGTTTTAGGAGCAACGAGAAGAATACATCTACTTTCCACCGAAAGTCCATGTGAAATTATGTCCTATGCGGCTTCCAGTATGTATTGGTGATATCAAGGCAAAGGCCATCCTATAAAATATTTCGACATAGGCATTTTAACACTTTCACATTTGTTGTGATAGATTTTATCTGAACAATCTGCTGGAACAACAGTGGAAAGAACAGTACCTTTCTAACCATGCTATACAAATTCTGCTCAGGAAAATCTAAGAGTAAATGACAAAGTTGTAACCATCTAATGAATTATCTACATGATCATTACTACTATTAGCAAAGGATAGATTAAGAAAAAAATTATATAGTGGATGTGTTTAATGAGCCATTTAAGGTTATTCAGTGTTACAGCAATCAAATTGACTGTGTATAAGATACTTTTCCATTAATGTTTTTTTTAGCCTGAAGAATAATCAGTTATGCAACAACAAAGACTGACTAACCGTTCCATTTATCTTTTATTACAGACTAAACATACTGTTTTAGATCCCACCCTTTGAAATAATGATTGCATCTGGAGTTCAGCAGAATAGTAGATGACTATCAATCCATGACTCAGGTAACCAAAACTCTATACTAGTTCTTTCAAAATACAGGAACTTATTACCTCAGGAATGGATATTTATGATTTGTATACCACTGGTGTGAGTAGCAATTTCTGCCACAGAAACTAACAGATTTCTATTCAGAATTTCCAATACAGTACTGAAAACAGTAGTGAGGGTCAGATTCCTTCTCAATTTGACAATCTTTGTAGAATTACTGTAGAATAAATGACTGGTAATTACAAACTTTAAGAAAATAAATATATAGTGGAGCTGTGTTGACAGACTGTAGTATGTAAAACTATTGATGCAGTGTGAAAGACAGATTTCCCTAAAGTCAATTGGAATTTTGCTACTGAATTCCTCATTGCCAACATTTCAGTGTCAGTACACACACCTTGGCTATTTTTACTTTGGGTAATGTACAGTTCATCTGCTTTCCTATCCCTACCCACTCATTTTCCTCTCTTCCTACTCTCCCTCACTCCTCACCTCTCTTTGGTTCCTGTTCTGTATCTGCTGCATCTGCCAGGCAGTTAAATTTTAAAATAGCTTCTTCCCTTTGAAGTGCTAATGCCAACACTGCTATTTCTATAGTAAGTAACTCCACCGACTGTTGTGGTTTGCTTTTACTCTTTATGTTTTTCTATGTGCATAAGTGTGTGTTTTATAAGATAGAAAAAAAAAGGAAAGAAAAAAAATATCCTAATTAAGTTTTCTAAAAAGTTAAATCCCAACTGCTCCACCTCAGGCTGGGATCTTGTCAGATCTCTCAAGCTAAGCAGGTCAGACTTGGTGGGTAATTAGATAGGAGACCTCTGTAGAAAAGCCAGGTGCTGTATGTGGTGGCACTGAAGATTCTGTAGCTGCCACTGTTCTTTTCAGTAAGCGTTAAATCACTGCTTATGTTGTTCCTTCTTCATTCAGTCCATAAGTGACTGGCTATTAAACATGACAAGTCTGTATGTAGCTTGTTACTGAAAATCTTTATACTGCTTATTGCCAGAAGGTAGGAGGATGTTCTTGGACAAAGGACCGCTTTGTACATGCTCTCCTTTTATAGTATTTAACCATCTGCTAGTGGCCAGGATGGGAAATTAGATGAAATATACTATACGCTGGAGACAGAGTACTAGACCTTTGATCAGATCTAGTATGGCATTCATGTGTTTTCTTAACAGCCCGAATTGTTTTGTATACTGAGCACTTAAGAAATGACTGTTGACTTCTTCATGATGATTTTTTGCTGTTGAATAAAATGCGTGTGTGCATGTTTATTCTAAACATCTATACTTAGCATATTTACAGTTACCCTGTTGTTGCCTTTATACATGATACACAGTTATGTAGCAAAATAAAAATTAAAATTCATTCCATATTTGGGTGTTAACCTCAAAGAGCTTGGGAGTCCTTAATGATACGAAGAGATTTAGAAAGCTCAGAGGTGTCCATTTTAAATATTTATGTTTCATTCTTTCACACTGTGTATGTTTCATTCATGAATGTATTGCATCTTCCATGTAAGTCATTTCTTTTACTTCCAGGTATAGGAAAAAGAAACACTGATTAATAATGAAGTCACCAGTCCTGCATTCACTGAGAAAATCATTTGCACTATCTGATTCATCCTCCAGGTTTGCTTTGGAAAGGATAATCTGAGAAAAGTGTTTCCTGGTGGTATATATTAGGAGTGTACTCATACTTCGGTGAGTTGAACAGTGGGACAAAGTGGCCTTGTCCCTTTGCAAGGCTATTTCTTTGAGATCATTATGTTTGTTTTAAAGAAAATATCAAATCCTATTTCGCAGACCAAATCAACTGAATATTCCTTCCTGCCATGCAGTCAGCCCGCTACCCAACAGAGTCTGTCCTTTTCTAAGCTTTTTTCAAGACTCCGGGGGGAAATTAAAAAGATTCTTGGCTACATTCTCTCTTTTTTTCCCTGGCATTCCTAAAGAGTGGGTGGGGTGTAGGTATATTGCAGAGTTTATAAGCACCTAAATCTTAACAAAATCCTAACAACAAATAGATAGGAATTAAAAACTTATTCCACTGTATAGAAATGTCCTTTTGATATTGTAAGTCTTTGGGGGTTTTTGAGTGATTGCTAGATATACCAGTTTCAGTTTCCAAAATATAAGTAATTCTTATGAACACCTTAAAGGAGTTGTTCCTTCGTAAGTGTGATGTGGGAATTCCATAGATCAATTAATAACTGTATGGATATGTAAACAGGAGATTTATCACTTTAATAACAGCATGTATATTCATATCTGAGATATATTGTTGTCTGTCACACAGCTTTATTGTAGCCAAAGGCTGGTCAAGATTTCAGGTGGTTGTAGAATAGTCCTGCTAGAAGGATGACCTATTAATAGAGATTAATCTTTCTTCAATTTCTAAAAAGCAACATAAAAAATCCAGTTTCCTTCAGTAAAGCAGAAATTGTACATGTTGAGATAGCTTTGTCTTTCAGAGATCCATGTCAGCCTGTACCAGCAGTCCAAAACCCATCTAGGTTTTCTCCTAGGAACTTGTTCTTTGGCTTTAATTTGATGTTAGCTCCTTTTATATATTAGCTGTGTCTGCATGTTTATGTCCTACATATATAGCCCTTATTTGTTTCACTTGTATTTATTTCCTGCTTGAAACAGCAAAACCACTCCACCCACTTCTGAGCTGGATTTTTCAAGCTTTTGTTTTGTACAGAGACATGTAATTGTGTTTGGGGTTTAGAGACTACAGTCATTCCAGCTACTTGTTTCTGCAAAGAAGCATAATGACTTCTTACATCTATCTTAAATGAAGAGGGACAGCTATACCCCAGAGCTGCAGTGAGGTTTATCTGACCTATAATTTTACAGCATTATAAACCACACTTCAGCCTGAAACTTCAGGGCCAGCAAAACAATAAAGATCTTGGTTCAGCCCTGTGATATAGTGGGTTTTCCTTCTGGTGATGTCATGTTTGTTGCTCTAGAGGTAGGAAATGCATTGAGATTTTTGAAGGGCAAAAATCTCTTTGGCTAATTGAGCAGCTTCAGGAGGATGTTCGGAGTTGGTGTGCTATATGCACCAGCCTTGTCTGCAGCTTACACAGGCTGCATACAGATAATTATGGAATGTTTTCAGGGTGAGAAAATTATAAATGCAGTTTTAGTTACAATATGCTGAGTCAGTAGAATGCCCAGCTCAGCTGGACTAGGAATTTGGAGTGATGTCTTCTGAATCATCCTAGCACTGGAACAGGCTGCCCAGAGAAGTCATGGATGCCCCATCCCTGGAAGTATTCAAAGCCAGGCTAGATGGAGCCCTGGACCCTGATCTGGTGGGTGGCAACCAGCTCATGGCAGGGGAGCTGGTATTGGATGGGCTTCGAGGTCCCTATCAACCTAAACCATTCTATGATCTTAAACTTTGCTGTGACTATTCATTAACCCTTCCTATTTTCTGTCTTTTCTTTCTTTTGCTTACTGCATCTGGTCATACAAACTAGAGTTGTGCAATGGCCATATCAGTGAGGATATTTAATATCAAGGGCAATTTTAAAAAACAAAAACAAAGTGTATAGTAAAGTGTTTCAGCTTCAAAAATTAACTGCGTTTATCTGGAATGCCCTCAGTAATCCTTCTGCAATAATAGAATTGCCTTATTTTCTTTAAAGAAACTTTGGTCATCTCAGAAAGCCATTGAAGTAGTCTCAGTAACTCGTGCCTTATCACTTTGCTATTAATAAGGATCTCTAACAGTCTAGCAAGGAAAAAGTCATTTCATGGTAATCAAGAGGTCAGGAATTGCAATTCTTAATTACTAAATAAACATCAAGTCTTTCTAAGATTGGTATTGCATATGCTAGGCCCTGAGGTTTCATAAGATAAATTCCATGGAAGTTTTATGCAAATTGAAATCCACGTTTATCTAGGTAATTTCACTTTGTTATAAAGCTGCTAAGAAAATGTCTTTGGAGAACAAGGAGTCATTGAGTCAAATTCACTCTCAATGAACTCTAGTGACTTGAGTACAGAAAGATAGATTTGTCCCATTATTTGTCAGATGTTTAATTCACTTTAAAATTAATTGAAAATCAAGACAAAAGACACTCTTTATGACTCGAGTTTTAGTCAGTGCTTCAGACTGAAACAAATAATCATGGTTCAACTGAAACCACAGTTTCTGTGTAGTGGTCAGAGTCAGTCATAAATCAGACCAATTTCATGAATCTTAGTGGATGAATAATGGTGACTAGACTTTGAATGTTAAGTCTTGAATCAAGCAAATGTCATATGGCCTTCAGGCCAGGAATATTTCACATAACTGTACTATTACCATTTGCTTTAATTTTATCAAATCAGTATTAATCGTATCATAAAATAATCTTCCTTCAAGTAATTCATTTTCAAGAAAAAATCTAGAAAACTTCTGGTTTAAATATTTTTATATAAACTACGTTTGTTAGGAACTTTATGTGAAATACACTGAATCACCAGAGAAATGAAATCCTCAGTGAATGAAATCCTACTATGTTGAAGGAAATAGCAGAATTTCTTTGATTTTTATGTGATCAAGATTTAATCTAAAGTCTATTGGAGAGATGTGCCAAGAAAAAATGTCTAGATGTGACAGCACTGAAACTCAAAGTGATCCACAATGTTAACACTGAAATAACTTGAAATATTTCCAATGATTCTTTGTCCAGATAAATTCATGTGCTGCAGTGCTGGAACTATGCATCCATATGTGATAAATCTGTCCCTCTTATAATACCAGCAAGCATCAGGAAGGATGTTAGACATCTCTTAGAATCATAAAGTTATACTTCAATAAATAAAAACAATAGAATGTTTCCAGGCTTTGAAATTTTGAATACTTTTATAGGTACATAGCTCCGCAGAATATCACTGCACTGACTCATTAGTGAAATTGTCCATGCAATTGAGTTCTATGATAAGGAATCTGGAGAATTTCCAAAAATGCTTAGAGTAGGTCAAAAGCACTGAAAATAGGTCTTCTCTCTTCCCAAATTAGCCATGTTAATTTTATTCTGAATCATGGCCTTATGTCATTTGTAAATAGGAGATCTAACACAGCAGGTACATGAATTTTCACTTGGATAGTGTAGCGGAACTGCTAAGTCACGGCCTGAACATTTTGATTGAGCACCTGATGGGGAGGCAGGGCCAACCTGGGGGAGCTCAGGTGCATGCAGTGCACCCGAGTGACCAGAAGGAATGGAGCCACAATCCATGCCTTCCCAGACCTCATTTAAGGGTTGGCAGTGGAGGCAAGGGTATCTTGCTGAAGATCCCTGCCTACCTGAGGCCTTCCAAGGGTAAGCAGCTTTTTTCCTGTTTCTGTGTCCACGGTTGCTGCATTTGGGCACATCCTCACTTGCTGCAACCTAGGACTTTGCCACCCCGCTATTACTGCTGTGCTTTCCATCTCATTAGACAGATAGACATACAGGTTCTTCAACTCCACCCTTTAATTACGCTACACTTTTATCGCCCTCACACAAACACACTGATAACTCATCCACTACCTCACAGAATTGCTGGGGTTGGAAGGGGCTTCAAGAGATTGAGACAAATTCCCTGCTAAAGCAGTTTCCCTGCAATAGGTCGCACTGGTAGATGTCCAGACAGGTCTTGCATATACCCACAGAAAGAGACTCCACAACCTCTCTGGACAGCCTTTTCCGGTGGTCCATCATCCTTACCATAAAGAAGTTCTTCCTCTTGTTTGTCTGGAATTTCCTATGTTCAAGTTTTAGGCCATTGCTTCTTGTCCTATCAAATTAAATACCTCATTGAATATCTATGCTTTTTCCAGTTTAATGCTAGATGGCTGGAAGCAGGGATCTTATGTAGACAACTATTTAAATGGAAGAAATTAAAACTAGTACCAAAATTTGCATGATTTTGCTGACTACAAAAATGCTGTGTAAAATAACAGGGTAACGTAATATGGTTGTTTTTAAAAGTTCAAAATTCAGTATCAGCTTTACCCATGTTCGTAACTTACAGTAAGTGTGGCTTACCACACATGGGAACCCTCAGAATTAATGCTGTAAGAATTCACAAAAGTGAAGAAAATGAGAAACGTTTGAAAGAGAAGGCAATTGATTTTTTTTCTCTACTGGTGGAAAATAAATATATATATATAAAAAAAAAAAGAAAGAAAAATCAGCTGTAATTCTCAGGTGTTATTGTACCAAATGCGTAGTGTAGCTGTAATCATTCAAGTATGAAACATAGAGATTTTAGTCCTGCTATAAGTGCAAATCACGATACAACCTCAGCTGTGGAGTTGCAAGTAATTACTCTTGTTCCTTGTGTACAAGTATACAAAATCTACAGCATAATTGGAAAGGAAAAATAATAAAAACATCTTATTTTCTTTTTCTTAAACAGCTTGAATGATTATCTAATGAAGAATTTGTGACAATTTGGGGGACCTCTCTACATGCAGCTTATGAATTCTGTTTGATACTCAGGAATCTCTATATATAGCTGTGTCAGGCTGAAAGTACTTGCTTCCACAAGAGGTGACAGGAGAAATTTTTGCTCCTGGCACATGATCAACAAAGAATTGGTAATCTCCTATTCAAATGGAGTCCCTCGAAGCGTGGAGATGCTACCAGGTAGGCAAACTTGGTTTGTGGACTAGGTAAGGAAGTAATAAATAGGTGATGAACCATCTGTTCTACACAAACTTAATTGACTGATTACGGAGCTGCCTAGGAAGACATGAGGCTGGAAGACAAGCGTCTCTTGCTTGGTGTTGTATGCTAAGTATAATTAGCAGTATTACAGGGGCTGCTGGCCTTGTAGGACCGTGATGTGTTTGTGGAGTGGAAAAACAGAAATGCCAGTATGTTTCTTGTGGTAGATCTTCGCTTAACAGCTATCCTGAAAGACTTAAAATCAAAGTTGTTGCCTATTTATTCTTGCTGTGAATAAACTCCAGGTCCAGTGTACACCAAGTTTAAACAAATCGATGTGAAGGAACTCGGAAAGCCCCGTGCTCAGCCAGACTGGCGCTGGGTGGCTAAGCAAGGAGTCAGCGGTGCTGCATGGCCGGAGCAGCCCCCGTGCACGCAGGAGGGTGCTGTGTGCATAGGGCTGCTTCTAGCATCTGGCCGGCCGGTTGTTTTCACGCGGCCGAGGGGTCTGGGCTACTTGTAGCCCACTCCTGCTGAAATCACGGCGGCTGCAACGGAGGTTAAGCGGCATTTCTGCCCTCAGGGTTCTTGCGCTACCCGTCTCTCCTCGGCAGCGGGCAGCCCGTCACCGCTGCTGCACTCCCGCGAGGTGGGGGATCTCCCCGGGAAGCTGCAGCGCGCTGCCTGCAACCCGCCTCGCGGCGCGGAGCTCGACTCACCGCTGCGCGCGGGCTGAGGCACGCGAGTTGCTCCGGAGTGGGCACGGGCGGCTCCCGCCGGGCAGCAGGGGCTGAACTCTGGGTGAAGGGAGCTGTGGGCTCTGCCTGCCCTCCCAGCCCCGCTCCACTCGGCGTGCCTCCTCCTCTGGTCACCGGACTGATGAATTAATCATGATGTGGCTGCTGTTAATACATTTATGCGGAGCGGGCTGTGCCGCCGGTTCGCGGCGTAGCGCTGTGGGATGAGGGAGTGAGGAGAGCTCCGCCAGCCGCGCGGAGTCGAGGCAGCGGCCGCCGCCGCAGCGCTCTCCATGGCTCCGGAGGAGGTAATGGGAGCTGGGACTCGCCCCCTCGTTCCGCGGCGCTCGGGGAAGGGGCAGGGCTGCGGGGTGGGGGCACGGTGCTTGCGGGGCAGCTTGAAGCCACCGGGCGGGGGCAGAAACGCGCGTGGTACCGCGGAGGACGTTTCCCCCCCGCGACGTAGCGCTCTCTCGGCAGAATTGGGGAGCCGGGCTCACTTTTATCGCCGCTGACGCTGTCAAAAACGCTGTGGCTTCAGCGGTAACGATATGGAGCTCCCTCCCTCCGGCAGCCTGCCGGGTCACCGCTCCGAGCGAGACGTTAACCGCTGGTAATCCATTAGCTTCGTGCTCCCCGCTTGCGTGAGAGTGATGAAGACTCGCTAATTAATTTATATGCGAGGAAATTATCTCCGAACGAAGGAGAAATACCCCGTTGCACCTGCTCCATCGAGACTTGCCATCTGAATCTGGAGGAGAGCTATAAATCATGTAAAGTGTTGGCGGTGGAGTCGGCTTCTGAGAGCTGTAGGATTATGCATCCAAATGCTGAATTTATATTTCCCACTAGGAAAAGACTGAAACTCAGGTCAGATAAAAGCTACATCATTTCATTTAAAGCTAAACTGTACTTATTTATTGTAATTCTAAGGCGGATTTTCCTTTGGAAAGTACTGTTAGAACACGTAATGATTTACACATTACAGCCTGAGATCTCTGGCAGACTTGGAAGTGGTTGGCAGTGTGAGGATGATGCTTTAGATTATTCTTGCTTTACATGGAAAGACTTAGAATAACAAGGCTGCTACGTTTTTCTTTTAGCTTTTGGATTGTACAAAATTCTAGCATACAGAAGGGAGAAAACTTGGACTGGAGAAACCACAACTTACATTGTGCACGATGACTTTCTCAACTACAGCGACCAAAATCTGTGTGATGTCTGCTTTGATTATTTCCATCCTTTGAGAAAACCATTAAAATGTGATAAGCTGCTTCCAAGAGTTCTGCTTACTGCTTCTAAGGCAGTACCAGAACAGCTCTTGACACTTGTCTGTTAGAGGAGCTGAACCGGGGAGAACTGCTGATCAGTAAGATTCTTGGTGTTAGGTATACTTATTCCTGAGGCAGGTATTTCTTTGTATTTCAGAAAATGGGGTTTTCAGAGTGTTGAGATCATGGTTTCATATTGTAGAATTTATTAATAATTTAGTTTCATGGCACAGGTGAATTTTGTGATATTTGGGTAGTTTTGTTTCTGGCAAAACTAGCCTGAGACTTTATAATTTCTGAACTAATTTAAATTAGAGTTAATTACTTTGATATCCTACCATATTTTTGATAATACTATAAATAGCAAATGTTATTAAGCTCCACTGTTTCAGTTCCATAAAAGTACTGCTTTCTAATTAAAAAGATACTATGTGTTGTTGATGGGGACCGTTGATTGCATTAAGTCGTCATCAGAGAGAAGGTAGGAGGGAGGTTGTGTTCGATAGTGGTGGCACATGTTATCTGCAAGTTTCATCAGCTGTAGTCTTATTGTAGAAGAGTGTGAACGTACATGGGAAAAGGAGCTTAACTAAGAAAATAAACTAGTACTAACCCAGAAATCTAAGAGATAAGAAAGAACATATGAGCTAAGCTAACTGCGTACTTACTTTGAAAACCAGAGTGTTTGCAGTAGTTGTCCTACTATGGCTCTACAGATACAGAATAAGGGAACCAAAAATAAGCACCAGTTTAAAAGGAGACTAGTGAGAGGGGAATAAACATTCTGAAATGAACTCTTTCTGTCAATTCCATTTGCTCCAGTACTGCATGCTGTTGTTGAACTAAGTCACATATATATCACTTTATATCTTTTAAGGTGGAATCCTCTGTCCAGTCTTTAACAAAGCAAGCAAGAAAGATTCTGTTGATGGTAGAGATCATATGACAGTGAGTAAAGGTGGATTTCATTGGCTTTATCTTTGAACTTGAAACGAGAGAGCAACCTGTTTTCTTTTCTGATTCTTCTAACTGGAGATGATGTTGTGAACAACAGTCCCTAAAGTGGCCAAAGCATAGGAAATGCTGCCCGTTTACTGGTCTGAGATAGCACTGTAAAATAAATATTTTCTCTGTTTAACTCACCACACTGCTTTGGCTTTTAGATTACACGTGGGTAACACCAAAGTTCTGAGAAAAAAAAAGAAAAAAAAGGACAGCCAAAAAAACCCCATCACTGGCAAAGAGGAAGAGGGAACAAGAAGTGAGAAACAGAGAGAAAGTAAATGAACTAAAGTTTCCAAGGTGAAGGCATTTGGATTATCATGAAGCAAAACTTTGTTTTGGTATTAAAAAAAAAAAAAAAGTGAAGAAAAAGGCAATNGGGGGGGGGGGGGGGGTTGAATAACTTCTGTTGTTGCCTAAGTTCCAGTCCTGTATAGATTTGAGGTGAAAATTCTGTTGAGCTACCCAAATGCAGCTCAAGTTACATTGGAAAAACACTTGCTTCTTTCCTAATTTAAAATGAAAAGAAAAAAAAATATTTGAGATTTGTTAGCCGGAATGATATAAGGAAATGTGTTTACAGTCACCACACTTTACTGTGTGTACAACAATGTCATGACTGTGTTTGATACAATGCATTGTGGGTATGATCACTTCAGCGGATGGCAAACCCGCCTGCCTTTTCTGCATTCGCAACAGGTTGAGCAAGTTTTTCTGTCATGGATCCATAATGCTGCACATTTATTTATAGACATAGGCATGGAGCAGAGTTAGCTGACTGCAGCACTGCTTGATATTCTCTTAATGCTATCCAAATAACTATTTGGCAACTGGTCCATACCTGTAGTCAAGAGAATATGCTCTGTAGCTGTTTTTGGATGACACGCTGCTCTTGACATAAGAAAACTTCTGAGTGGGTCATTCAATGACTAACATTGAATTGTGTATGCTATGCAGGGGGATGGTTAGCTGTATGTCATATCAGAAGCTTATGTGAAGTTTTCAGATAACATCTTCAGCATAAAAAGGATAAGAATTTTAGGTTTAAATGCATAGAGTACAATCCAGTTCTCTTTTTGGCTATTCATTTAGTAAGCAGAAAACTAGTGAGGATGACAAATATTTAATGAAGACCAAAAGAGGCAGCATCATTTCCGTATGTTCGCAATGCACTGTTCTGTTCAGTTGCTGATTAAATCTTTTGATCTCCAGGACAGCTTTTAGTTATCCTCTTTGGTATAATATTCCTAAAAAACATGCAAGGTAGTGGGGAAGGACATTGTCTTAAGTCTGTTATCTCTTAAACATCAAAGGTTAATTTTAGCCCTGTCATAGCCCCAGCTGAACTTTACTGGGAAGAGTGGGAAGGAAAAGCACTGGGAAGTGGGGAAGCAGAATAGGGAGCAGTTCTTCACTGTAGCAATTCAGGGCTGGAGAAGGGGCTTTTCTGTACTAGGCAACAACCTTATCTAATCCCAGTTGTAAACTGACCACAGCCTCCCTTAGAGCTAGTTAAGTACTTTGCCCTGTTGCTCTTTCTGGAAAAGTTTCAAAACACCTCTCTCAATGTTTAGAACTTTCTTTTAACTTCCAGCCTAAATACATTCTTTGATTCCTAATTTGTAGTGTCTCTATATTGTTATTTAAGGACAACTCTTCAGCGTGTAACCTTCAATAAATTATAAACATTGATCATGTGCCTTTCACAGCTTTTATGTGCTAAGATCAAAGAAGTCTGAGCAAGCTCCTCTTAGTATGTTAAGAAAAACTGGATAGGAGGACTCAGAGCCTAGTAACTTGGTACTCCTGAATTCTGAACATATCTTACCTGCACCCAATACTGTGATCCTGAAGCGTTTTCCAAAAGTCTTAAGTAATAGTGCTAATGCTCTCCTCGTTGAACTAAAAATACCGTATCAGATATTGGTGGAGGCACAGTTTATTCTACAGGTAGATATCAAGTCTTGCAGTAGAGATGCGACTTCTCTTTTCCTGTTGTTCTGACATGATTAGATAGCATATAATCATAGAAACTCTGTTATTTGCACTCATGTGACTTTGAAGAATTTCTACATGTTTTTCCATTTCTAATGCACAAATCCCAAAAGTTCTCCAATGTCTACTGTAAGATGGTGAGTTTTTATCTTAATGCCTCTACTTTTTGTCAAGTTCACAAAGGAGCACGTGATATAAAATCAGTCCGAACAATGATTTTAACTGTTTATTCATTATGTCACCTATCGGTTTTGTATCTCTGTTATTTTTGTTATACCTTATCTTTTTCAACTCAGTGACTGTTTGCCATGTGGTGCCATATCAAATTCTTTGCTGAAATTTGTAGAGATTGAACTTCAGGTTTCCTTTGTTTTAATATTTTCTTTTAAAAGTTAAATTGTTTGTTCCAGACTGATATCTCTTTTTAAAACTACGTTGAAATTATCCTGTGGCTTGTGTTGTGTTTTCGTTTTTTTTTTAATGGTCCTATTTATTGTTGATTAACTTTTAAATAAAAAAAAAATATATATATATAAACTTGCCATACTTTGAAGGATACATTCCATCCATACAGGATAACAATTGCCTAAGTTTCTTTCTCCTGTCACACTTAAGCAGAACATTGTGCACTTGCCAGTCTACTCTCCACTTAAATCTAATTTACCATTCTAGATCTACTCACTATTTATAAAATGTAGAACTCTACAAATTTCTGCTGATATTACAAAGGTTCTTTGTAAATTCGTACCTTGCATCTAATCTAAATGGCTCAAAAGATCCTGTGGGCTTGATGTGGAGATTTTGACTTGCGAAGATCTGAAATTTATTGTGAAATTGGGTTGAGTTAATCAGGCAATGGCTGAAGTTCACAAAGCCTGAGTGACTTTTCATTCAGTTTAATGAATTGTGTACTTTAAGTTAGAAGAATTCAAGGGTTTTTAAACATACACTTGATGTGAGTGGTGAGAAAAATTGCATCTGTATTCCACATTTCCTCTTGTTATGCCACACTCTTCTCCTTTGCCAGCGGATGAGACACTGGACTACCTTCACTGTGAGTGAAGCTTAACATTTCTAGGGTTATATGCAGTGTGCCATTTAAGCTTGGTCTACAGTCAAGCTGTTTTGCCTCAGGAAAACTGTTTCAATGTAACTTGAATAGAGAGTTTTCTGTTGGCTGCTGAAGTCCCTAGTACATCCTCTTCTGGCTAGAAAGCTGTATTTTCTTTGTGTTTGTGCATAAAAGAGTGAGGAAAAGGAACGTTTTCATCAACTGAAGGTTTTTCATTTACAGAACATTGAAAAAGATAATGCTTAAAATACTGAAGCTGCTTTTTTTCTTTTTTCTCCCCCTTGAAATGAAGATAGTGTTCTACGGAAACACTGAGCTAGCAGTACTTCAGCCATCTTGACACTGATTTCAAGAAACAATCTAGTTTTTTTTCAGTTTCATTCTTTATTCACGTTTTGTGGGAACTCCATTAGAAGAATGCCTCTAGAATTTGGAGATGAATGGCTCTTGGCTTCTAAGTTGAAATGGACAATTAGGAATGAAAGAGGGGCACCTGTACAGACTGTGCAGCTCTAGCCTTTAACTCTATTTCCAAAATTGATATAAATGCATATGCATCATCTGAATTTCAGAAAAGCAAATGTTTTTTTTTCTTTTGTTGGTGTTCCTGTTAACTCTGGACATCTTCCTCTTGCCTTTCCAAGTTAAGCAGTCCTTTTCACTGATCCTATGAAGGGGGGAGTCCTGGTTGTTAGATAAAATGTTGCACATTACCTACAGAACAATGGAGAAAATTGTTTCATACTTTTTCCCCACTACTGTACTTTTGAGTGCTAAACTACCATTTTGTCTATTAAATTTAAGTCTCTTGAAGTAAAGTCTTATCTTTTCATCATCTTTAAAAGTGTTTAAAGAAAAAGAGAAAAAGAATGCCTAACTAAACATTGTATAAACTGCAAAACTCATTTTTTTGCAAAGTCATATAAAATGCATTGTAAGAATATATTTATGTACAAAGGGATCTTAGTGGATATCTGAAAAACTTGAAAGCCCAAAAGCAAGATAAGGAGAGGTAGGTTGTCTTGATAAATGGTAGAATACCAGTTAGTAGAGATACTGGTTTTGGTAGGTGAACGAATAAAGTAATCCAAATATTGAGCATAAACTGTTTGATTCTAGATGCGGAGAAATGGGGGTAGTTCTCTTGTCATAATTTTGCATTTATGTTGTTCTTACTGGGTTAAAAAAAACTCTTTATAGACATAATGATCTTTACATCTTCTGAAGCAGGTTGATGATGTTACTTCCGCAAATAAACAACATAGTTGTGATATATTTTAGATTGGGAAATCCATTTTGATTTAAATTTGATTTTTGGTATAAATTTATTTGAAGTGTTCACAGGGCACAGAGAAGGTTGCATCCCTTAGAATCTGAATTCAATTCTTGTGATGTATGTTTTCATTTTTAAGGAACAAATATACAGAGTTTCATTCTGGAAACTTGAAAAACATCACATCTCTTTGATAATGGAGTCAGATGTAGTTTTTCCCTGAATTTATCTCTTGACTGATACAAAGAAGAATTTTTAAAGATTCATTCAGAATAGATCTTTAACTTACAAACAGTATGTCTGGTTTGGCTTCCTTTTTTGTAGAAGTCACACACACAGAAAGAAGCATTTTGGCTCTTCTGTTTTCACACTCCTCAGCTACAAACTTTCCCTCTAGCAATCAGTTGGCAGTTAGTAGCTTGAAGACTATTTCTGGAAGGAAAAGGTCTATAGCTCTACTTCAACTGTAAGATTAAAAGTAGCTGTCATCTGTTTCCCTGGTTTAACTAGTGAAAATTATGGCCTTAAAAATACCATATTACTGAACATTTTATACTGTAGGCAGACATTATTGTGGGGTTATTGGTGGTAGGTGGATGGTTGGACTAGATGATCTTGTAGGTCTTTTCCAACCTAGCTAATTCTATGATTCTACGATTATTAAATGAAAGACAATAAACCCTTTTAAACAGTGGCTTGTAACACAAAATTAAATTTGTTTTTACTGGAACTTGAGAATTAGATGCTGATAGCTTCTAGATAATCTGATTCTTTAAAATAAGCCATACACAGATACTGTAATAAAATGTTTTGTCTTATGACCTTATCATGTATGAAGAAAACAGACAATTTTCACTATAAAAAGAGCTTGTGTTAAGAGTTGCCTCACGTTAATTCCAACATTGCCATGCTTCCTATTGTATCATTAATAAAGGAAGGCACTGTCAGGTTTAAGACGGAAAATCATTTGCACTTGTCAGCTTTGACACTTTCTAGTGATAAATTTCTAAGATACAGTATGAAAATAAGCAATTAATAACTTTTTTCTGAAGTTGCAAGTTAGACATCTTTTAGACTTAATCCTCAAACATTAGGTTCTATCAGTCTCAGAAAGATTTCATTGTACTTCCTTTGTACCACAAACTACCTTTAGTTTATTCTGTAAATAAATAGCTCAGCTGAGTTAGAAGGTGTATTTTTTTTTAATCTGTTTAATTAATTTACAGAGTTCTATTTTATGGTTTGGATTTCATTCAATACTTTTTAAATGTTGAGTCTTTCATGGTAGTGGTTTTGGCAACTTTTGCATCACTGACATTCTGGCTGTGATATTTTTCCATCTCTTTGTATAGTAGATTAGTGAAATATCTCTAGAATGCATACATTCTGTTGTGCTTCTTGGGATTTCTAAGATCAAAATCTGACATGTGCACTGGAGAATGAAGAAAAAGAAAAGGCTTGTTATTTTCATACTCTACTGAATTCTAACATTAACTCCAAGATTCTGGATCCTAAAGTAAGATCCATACCTGCACACTCCAAAATATCCTGAGAGATTTAGCCTCTGTAATAGGTTAGAGAGCTGAATGCTTTTGTTGTTTTTACCCTTTCTTTACTTTTCCCTCAACAAAAACTATGGAAGTTGAATATATTTATTGGAATGTTTGCTGCTTGATTTTTTATGTTTATCCTTTATCTCCTATATCCTGAGAACTTAAATAGTGCCAGTTGTAGCATATGGAAACGTCAAAACTAAATTTAGCTTGAAAAGAGGACTGTTATTATAATTGTATGGCTTTTTAGAAAACTGAAATACTGTAAATAGTCACTAAAGAGTTGTTCCTCCAAAGTCAGAAGACCAGATATTCAGGAAAGAGTATAGTATTTCTTCTCTTTTGAATCCCTTTGTGGTCTTATGTAAAGAATGTTGTGCTCTAATACTCCAAGGAATTGTTCTGGTTTGCTTCTATAATAAAGCAGCTTCTTTAATCAAATGGAAGTCAATAGAAATGCATAAGCATCTAACATAGCTGCATATTACTCACTGAGAGATATTTGAATTTGTGCTAGCTTGCACTAGAGGGAAATGCTATTACAGTGTACTGTTGCGCTTTTTTTCTGTAAAAACTAGAATATTTAGTGTATTATATTATCTGATTTTTTAAATGGAAATGTTATATATATTGATTAGGGCCAATCCAGAATACTATTCAGCCAATCTAGAATAAAAAGTGCACCTTTTAACATATTATTTCTGTACAAGCTGATCATATTTAGCTGATCATACTAGCCTGGTCTAGTACTGGATATATGGGTTGGAGCTTGATGATCCTTGAGGTCACTTCCAACCCAAGCCATTCTATGTTTCTATGATATTGCTTTACATTTAGAGAAAGAAATGCTCTGTTGTTGCTAATTGAAATTTTGTGATCAAAAAGTATTCTAATTTCTGAAATTGATACAGTCATTTTGCTATACTTTCATTTGTGAGGAAGAGAATAACTGTCAAGTTCTTAAATTACACTTAGATGTTTTGGTGGAGAATATTTTGCATTTATCTATAAAAGATTTCTCAGTGAGGAAAAAAGAATGTTACTACACAGCATCCTTGTGGAGAAGCTGGCTGCCTGTGGTTTGGATGGGCATACACTCTGCTGGGTGAAACACTGGCTGGATGGCCAGGCCCAAAGAGTTGTGGTCAATGGAGTTAAATCCAGTTGGTGGTCAGTCACAAGTGGTGTCCCCCAGGGCTCAGCACTGGGGCTTCTTCTATTCAACATCTTTGTTAATGATCTTGATGAGGGGATTGAGTGCACCCTCAGTGAGTTTGCAGATGACACCAAGCTGGGAGGGAGTGTTGGTCTGCCAGAGGGTAGAAAGGCACTACAGAGGGACCTGGATAGACTGGAACGACAGGCCAAGGTAAACTGTATGAGTTTCAATAGGGCCAAGTGTCGGGTCCTGCACTTTGGTCACAACAACCAGAGGCAACCCTACAGGCTTGGGGAGGAATGGCTGGAAAGCTGCCTGAAGGAAAGGGACCTTGGTGTGCTGATTTACAGTCGGCTGAATATGAGCCAGCAGTGTGCCCAGGTGGACAAGAAGGCCAGTGGCATCCTGGCTTGTATCAGGAATAGTGCAGTAAGCAGGACTCAGGAAGTCATCCTGCCCCTGTACTCGGCATTGGTGAGGCCTCACCTCGAGTACTGTGTTCAGTTTGGGGTGCCTCAATACAGAAAGGACATTGAGGTGCTGGAGCAGGTCCAAAGAAGAGCAACAAGGCTTGTGAAGGGCTTGGAGAATATGTCCTATGAGGAGAGACTAAAGGAACTGGGGCTGTTTAGTCCGGGGAAGAGGAGACTGAGTGGAGACCTTATTGCTCTCTTCAAATACCTGAAAGGTGATTGCAGTGAGAGCGGGGTTGGTCACTTCTCACTGGTGACAGGTGGCAGGACAAGGGGAAATGGCCTCAATTTGTGCCAGGGGAGGTTTAGTTTGGATATCAGGAAAAACTTCTTTACAGAAACAGTCGTTAAGCACTGGAACAAGCTCCCCAGGGAAGTGGTTGAGTCACCTTCCCTGAATGTGTTTAAAAACCGTTTGGATGTGGTGCTCAGGGACACGATTTAGCAGTGGGTTGTTAGAGCAGTATGGTTAGGTTGCGGTTGGGCTTGATGATCTTGAAGGTCCTAACATTCTATGAATGTTAGGATTGCAGACTAATACATGTAAACTATAAGTCTAAAGACACTATCTGCATGTAGCTTATTATAAATGTGCATTGGTATTTTCAAACAGTCTCTGCTGTACAGTCATGTGCTGTTGGTCTTGTTCCTGTGAAATGTGTATAGTTCATAATAACAACAAATACCATTTTTTCATTTGTAGATCTTAATGAGGAGAATAAGTCTATAATGATATTTATTTTTATAATCTTATTTTTTTAAACAGACATACGTGGTAAGTTGTTATATAGGAGGCTTAGAGTATTTTGGTTTTATAACTACTGAATGAGAGATGTTTGATAGGAGACTTTCTTGAACAGTATGCCTCATGTACAGTGATTTAAATCAACTGCAGTATGTAACAGGCGAGTTTGTTTTTACCACTTCTAATAAACTATGCTTACATGAGGAGAGAAGAAACGTTAGGTATTAACATAGCTTGTCAGAAACTTTTGGATGGAACGTTCATGTTGAAATACTACTTCATCTTTCTATTTCATAGAATCAGAGAATTAATATTCATGTTGGAAAAAACCTTCATCAAGTGTTAATGTGACCTACCAATTCCCACTGTTAAACTGTGTTCCATAGTGCCACATCCATGTGTCTCTTAAATACCTCCAGGGGAGATATTATAGGGACTCCATCACTTTCCTGAGCAGTCAGTTCCAGTGCATGAGCACCCTTCTGTGGAGATGCCTTTCCTTTCATGAGAAAATATTCTGTGTAACAGAAATACTCATTCATACTCCCAACGAAATTCAAGGGAGTTCCCAGGAATCCCCACTGTAAGTCAGGGCTGTCACAAATTTGTCATGCTCCTCCTTTTTTGTTTTAACAAATAGCTTGGGGAAAACCTCTTTCCCTTCCTCCAAAATATCTAAGAATTATCTGTGTTTCCTAAGTGGAACATTTCTTGTGCTACTGAATTTCCAGAACTCCTCAGAACAAGAAAAGTAAACTCCATTTGGCTAACTATCCAAGTATCAAATAATTAAATCTATGGTTCTTAATACCTAACATACTGATATTGATGTCGAGTAAATACTTAGCATTAATACATTCCTGTTTAATGTGTGTATTACTTGGAATAGCTCTGAAAAATGAATATTGAATATTACAATCCAATGTGCAAAGTCATAAAGAAATTATTTTGCCTACTTTGTAAGTGGGTCCCTTTTTATTTCATGTCAAGGAAATGAAATTAGGAAGGCTTCGTGAGATGGGAATGGCTGCAAGTTTTTTTTCTCCTGAAACAGCTGGACAATTCTTTCTAGGGTTCACTCAATGTTACTCAAACAGGTACCACAGAAGGTCCTACCCACCTCTTTGCTACAGATAAGGCTTGTTTTCCCTTGCTTTAATATATAATGCCAATATTTATAATGTTTCTATGATGTTTTTAGAAGACATTTGTCAATGGTTGACGGGCATTCAGCCCGGTTCCGTGACAAACGGGACAGGGGACCCATGGGCCCATGCCCCGGGAAAAAGGAAAAGGGGAAAAGGGTAAGGAGATGGCCCTAAGAGCAAAGAACAGTGGCAACTCTGAGGAGAAACAAACTAATTTACTAAATAAGATATCGGAATGCAAAACAACATACTATAATACAATAGAATTACAATTTAAGCTGATAAATCCAAGACAGAGAGAGAGAATGTCCCAAAATCAAGGTAGGCCTTACTCTACTACCGATGATAAGACGACTGGAGAGCAAGGTGCTGCCAAGACGAGAGACGGCGGAAAAAGGGACGAGGTCTCGTGATCTGCAAGTTTTTATACTGCGAGCTTTTATCTTTTCCCTCCGGCTGGAAAATGGTAACAGAGGAGCAAAGTGCCGTGGGGAATGTAATAGTCCTTCTCTTCTGAGAACCAGGTACATTCACTACATGATGTTATGATGTGGAGTACCAATAACCGAAAATCATAAAACCATGACAACATTCTGTGGTGATGAGGGAAGAAAATTCAGTACAATTCTTTTATTTTTAAGTTACAGTTTTTACATTTCTTTTAATTTCTAATTTCTCGCTTATTTGACTTGTTTGTTGTTCGGTGCATTCAATACACAGTTGCAAGCTTCCTTTTATGCAGTCTAAGTTTTCAGGCTTCTTTTTTATATCTCTGTTTCCTTTGGCATATATTTACAATTTTTTTGTGTCTCTGGGTTTTTTTGTTTTGTTTTTATTTAATCTTCCTCACACTTGCTATCCATTTCTCGTTATCTCCCAGTCTTCCAGATCTGGATTTATGACTTCTAGATGAAACCTCAAACCCTGTTGGGCTGCAGGTTTTGATTAGTGCTGCCTGGGATGGAATTTTGTTCTGAAATATTTTTCAGTTTGTCAAAATTCTACTTGCTCACCATCGTTTTGACAAAATCAAGCATTCAGTGCTTAAGGTGCTTACCTGCTTTTTTGGATTGCAGTAAATTGGGTGGAATCAGGGTTCTCTCTTGCCTCATTTTCCTTATACTTTGCACTGTACATTTTATTTATTGTTGAGAACCTTTTTTTTAATCTGTTCCAGAAGGAACTGTTTGTTTAGTGTAGCATCTCTTTTCTTGGTGATCAGTTCTTTGGCTGACTGGCTTTAGATGTAAATGAACTTTGGATTTGGGACTTTTTTTTGTCACAGCTTAAAGTAAAATATTTTGTAAGTACTGTTCAATTTTTTTGCAAAAGAATTCTTCAGCATATTACCATCAATTCAGTGTATGTATGTTGAAGTCATGGGTGTTTATTAACTTGAGTACACGTGGGAGTATTGAAAGTTAAACTGAGCTAAACATTCTTTTTAAATTGAATCAATAGATGTATAAACCTTCTTCCTTGTCTCCGTTCATCATATTTCACTGACCATATTATTTCTTAAGAAATTTACATACACATGGATTGATATGTTTTAGATTTAATTTAATTTGATAATGTTGAGTTTTCTTATGCTGATTCGATCTCAGATTTTATCTGACAAATTAAGATGTACTGTGACTGAGAATAGTTGCTTCCTGTACCAAGTCATAGAACCCCATTATCTGCTAGTGAGAGTGCAGACAGGTAAAAATACTATTACACCTTCTTGCCAAATAGCAAACTTAACTTCCTGCATGCAAAGATGTTCATTTGATGTGGAGAGTAAATAAAATATAAGAAGATTTGATGTAATCTTCTTTCTAGGGGGAGAAAAGAGTATAAAACATTGAACAGCGTGGTGGAAAAATGAATTTTTATGTAGTCTAGGTAAGAAGAACATCTGAGATTAATCCAGTGATAAATCCAGTGATAAATTAGGTACTGTCCTGCTCTCATAGAGTCTGTGCTCATTGAACTTTTTATGTGGTAATCCAGTTTCTCCATATGACATCAGTAGAAGAGGGGATTGTCTTTTTCTGCAGAGCCATCCATTTTCTTGCCAGTCTCTCTAAGAGCACAAAAAGTGAGGTTACATTGCACTCCATTTCTATGTATGGACTTCCCTGTCCTTAATCAGTTTCTACGCTTGGTGCAGAAAATGCAAGAACAACAATATTTTTTGCACCTACAGGATTTGGCTTTATTGTTGAATCAGAAACAACAGGACTGAGATTGGCTGTCAGAGAAGCTGAGCTTTCTGCTGCGAATAATCAACAGCTGGCCAGCAGCTATGTGTGGAACAGTTCAACTGTTAAGACTTGTTATGGAAAACTAGTTTTGTTTTCCTGATAATTGGTGTCTGAAATCCTTGAAGAGGTAGCCAATCCATAGAGAAGAATATATATGCTATAAGAATGTGATAGTGCTATAATGTTGATACTGGTCTAGTGTTAGAAACTGGGGAAAGGACAGATCCTTAAGCCAAGTTGATGAAATTAGTTTAAGTATCTGCCACTTTCCCACTCAAACAGCCTTATGCTGAAGACGGTGTAGGATGAAGAAAATAAATCATAACATCTCTGCGGTGCAAGGGGGCAAATCTGACTCTGGCATGATAACATGAGTGACACCTGAAATTAATCTTGGGAACATGCACATGCTTCCCATGGTCAATTCTTTGAGAATGAAAAACGGGGTGGTTTTTTTTGGCTGTGGTAAATGCTTATCTTTTCCCCTTCTCTTCATTTGTGGCCATCTTAAATAAAGTTTTGTTTTAGTTGTTTCTGAGGCTAGTAACATCTGCTAACACCTGAAATTCTTGCTGTTTGCTTTTAAATTAAGTAGCCAATTCCTTTTCTTTTTCTCTCTTTCTGAATTTTTTTTCCGAACATGGTAAATCTTCTGTGAAAGACAGCTTGCATGCCCTAAATGTCAACTTACCATTAGATTTTTTAAATTGAAACCTTCATTTTTAGGTTTTCATGCATTGTCTCAGTGTATGTCTGTCTTTCCCCTCTATTTGTCAGAAGGATTATTATGAGAGGAGACTGTTAGCATAGTACAAAATTTTACTAGCTAGATCTTGTCTGTCTACTAATGAGCTCTATTCCTTTATTGTATGTTTTGTTTGAATTTGTTGGCAGTAAGAATAGGATATCACTGAAGGAAAATATTATCTCTTTGGAAGGCTAACAAGAACAATTCCACAGACCTGAAGTGTCACAAATATACAGTCATAGTTTTCATTGCTTGCACCCTTACAGCAAAAAGAAAACTGATCAAGTAATTTAGTGTGCTTCTTGGATAACTACAATCACAGTGATGAAGAGTAAGTGGACAGATATGAAAATAGTAAAAGCATTTTAGCATTTAAGGGTATATGCTCTTTGAATTCTTCCCCAAAAAGCATAGTGTCACTATTTTTGGCGCTTAGAAAAATGTCAGCTCTCTTTGTAACAGTGCTAACTGAAGCTGGTGATCTAGTGCCTTTAAGAATCACCAAAACAGAGGTATGTCACTGTAAGGTGACAATACATGCAGCTAAGGAGTTTTGCTGATTAATTATTAGGAGAATAGAAGAAAATGTCACAAAGATGAGAATGAACCAAATATTCATGATCATGCATGAGCAACTACTTAGTGTGAATTCAAACACTGCTTTGTGAAGTCTTTAAATTGAATGCTAGAAGGTGGTAGTAAACTCAGAACTGAAAACAATTGACTGCTTGTGTTGCATTGTGGAAGGAAAGGTGGGATTTAGACTCGGTGAATAAGCAAGATTGCATCAGATGCTGAGTTCCGTCATCTACTTCTTTCCTTAGTCTGAAGAAACCTCAAGAGCACTGCAATTTTATGTAGCTGTTTCGGTCAGTTGTAGTCAAGTCAGTCTCACCTTTAGCAAGTACTGACTCCTTTCCTGCTAAAATAATAAAGATAAGAATGGAAAAAACTACTTCATCACACTGTGAAGATTTCCACCTCTGATCTGAGTAATTGTTCCTATGAGATCTCTAGAATCTAAACTTCAATTTTCTCACTTATTTATTTATTTATTTAGAGCACGAGGAGCACTTTAGTCTGGGGAAGCAGTTATTAAATCTCCTCAGTACACTCTAACACAATTTTGAAAGACTTATATCAGCTTCTACTGAAATGTGAGAGAACCCAGCTGAGGTATTGAGTGAGGAAAGGACTGCACATCTTTTACATCTGACTTGTTTGACAACTGTTCAGTAGCAAGAACTGCAATCACCCATAAAACCTTTGTCATGTTGTAACTGGGAAGAGATTAATTAGATTTCTTAGAAAGTTGTTCTATGAACTTCGAAGGTATGGTAATAAGGAATTTTATCTAGACTGGCCTGAAAATATGAGAGCCTGTAATCTACACGATGTGTATCTACTGAAGGTGTTGTTTCCTGTGCTATTTTGATTCTTATTGTACACATACATACTTAAAACTGGTTACAGAACTAGCATTTAATGTCTGTTTCTCTTACTTAACACAAAGATCCTTTTTCCTGTTCCCACACAATTCTTAAGAGTTTGTTCTTTGGGAGCATGTTGTGTGTATTCTCAGACCATGGATATTGCATGTTTTGGAGCAATTTTTTTTTTTATTTAACAGTGTTAGAACTAGCTTGGATCATATTCAGTCTCTTAAAAAATGAACTGTAAATACTTCTTTCAGATTATAGGATCATAAAAAAATTCAGCTTGGAAGAGACCTTTGGAGGTCATCTAGGTCCAAAACTGTGCTCAAAACAGGGTCAGCACTGAGGAAAGACCAAGCTACTCAGGGTTTTTCCAATACGATCTTGAAAACATCCAAGGATGGAGACTGCAACACCACTATGGGCAATCTGTTTCAATGCCTGACTGTGCTCATAGTAAAAAGGCTTTTCCTTATATGCAGCCTAAACTCTCCTATTTCAGTATTTCATCTGTTTTCTTGTGTCCTCTCACCACTCAACATTGTGAGGAGCCTGGATCTATTGTTGCGATGACCTCCTTGAAGAGAAGCTCCTTCATTGTTATTTGGATTATGGATGAAGATTACATTAAAGAAGTTTGAGTACTCTGCCTCACTTTGAAGAATGGCTTCCTTTTTTTGTGATTTTGATGCCAGAACAATATTGGAGGCAACCTATCCTGTCTTACCTTCTCTATAAGAAAGAACTAATCGTTCAACAGAATAAAGTCAAGACTGACTGTATTTTCAAATGACATCTCCAGCATGCGGAGATTTCTGCACCCAAGACGGAATTCAGAAAATTAATGAACTCTTTGCCTTAATGAAATAATACCAATGTCTTAAATCCATCAGTATCTCAGAGGTGAACAGAAGACTGTTTATCTACAGGTTGTTTCTGTATTTCTCAAGGCTTATTTGCAAAAGGAAAATTTGGGTAACTGCCTCATGCTTAATCATTTGGAGTCAAGAGCTGTATTTATGCAATGCTGATCAATCAGAATTCAGAATGTTGAAGCCAACAAACTGGTAATATCTGTTTCTATCAAGTGACTTTACAAACATCCATCCCTCTGTGTGCCATTTAACTTTGGTGCCTAATAAAACTAAAATTAGGAGTTCGATCTCTCTGAAGTGGTTGTAGCTTCAGAGACTGATTCAGCTGTGTAAGATACAAACACCACTGATTGTATAAAGTATCCTTATTTTCAAACAAGCTTAAATACGTAAGGAACAACTCTTCAATTTAATTATGTATCTAGAGAGAAGGGCACATCCTGTCTATCCTCATCTAAACATGTGTCCTTCTTACAGAAGAACTTTCCACCCTTCTGGAACCTAGGACGGAAAGCAGTTTTCAATAGTTTGTGCTTCTGATTCTTTTTTTTTCAGTCCCTCATTTCAAGACTTACTAGAAGATAGGTCAATTGCTTTTGGTTTTTCTCATAATAGACAGAACTTTGGTGTGTAAGATTGAAAAGCTTTCAACAGAAATCTGTATCACCTAAAGAGGTGATTTTAGCTATTATCATCTAACATGTCTAAGATGTTACAGATGATCAGAAGGAAACGAGAGAAGTAGTGTGAATACATGTCTGTTTGTTTGTTTTTAAGTCTCAGCCATTCCAGAGTAAAATGTTACTGTCTGGACAGTTCATGTATAAAAAAAATATATGTTGCATGTCACAAGTAACTTGTCCTAAAACAAAGATATATGTAAGAAATACTCCTTAAGACCAGCTTTTCTCTTGTCCTGGAGATCACTCCTTCACCTGTGAAACAGTCATAGGGAACTAAGCAAACCAATACAGGAAACACAGAAAAATTTACTCTGAGATTTTATTTATTTTAGGAGAATAGTGAAAACTAGAAACAAAAACTTTCTTTCAGAAGCTAAATCTCTAATCCTTGATTACTTGGGTAGGAAACTGGCAGTTAATCCACTGTTACTATTAAGAATTATATCCCTGTTATGTCTCTGTTCTGGCTTTTGTTTTTTTCCCTTGGGTAACAAAATCCAAAGAATTTGGTATGCTTGTCATAGTTACCTCCCCTGCTAAAGTATTAATGTTTAAGATAACTCCCATAGGAGTACAATGTTTTGCCAGATCTTTTATATAGACTTTAAAACTCTCAGTAACTGTAGTATTCCTTATGTAATTTTTTTTAAGATGAGTTTCTGTGTATGTTTAGCACACAAGGATGTCTGTGTGGGCTTTGCATTGTCATCACTGAAAATAAGTTGCAATTGTACAAAAAGTTGAACCAACTGCTTAGCGAAATTATTTCCGTATTCTTTCTATATTAATACTTCAGTTTTACTGGAAAGGTCTAAGTTGTATTTCAAGTATGAAACTCTTGATTAGAAGGGTCTTACCTTTGAGATTCAGCCGCTTAGAGAGGCTTTGGAGTCTGTAGTGTAGTGATTTGATGAATGTGCTTTTGAATATAAATTATTTTTCAAGTCTCCAAAGAGAAAAGGTCTGGTTCAGAAGTATTTCTGGTACTATCTGGTCCTCTTTCAGCTCTGGGATAGAAGACATTTCTAGGTGAAAGTAAATTTTCATTGTTCTCTTAATTTTAGCCATGGTGGCTCTGCATTGGGTAAGGTGTTGTCCAAACGGGTAAGCTTTACTAGGTTGTTTTCTCATCTTTTTATTCAGTAAGTTTTAAAGCTTTGATGTCATGACCATCAAAGGATATTTTTGCTATTGTTGCAGTAACATTTACTTGAATATTTAATGAGTAGCTGCCACGTTGTTATTGTGACAGGGTCATTCGCCTAATGTATCCAGATGTATATTTCTTGCATGATGGGAGCTAGAAAAGGTTAGAAACTATGAAAGCAGCTAAAGAAGCTGATTTCCTGAATGTGTTCACTTAAAACTGGAACTGTATTAAAAAGCAGTTGCACTTGCATACCTGAGGAGTTCTTAAATGTGTTAAAATTCTTAAAAATAAATAAATAAATAAATAAAAATAAAAGCCACTAAATACTGATTTTCTGTCTACCTTGGAAAATACTTTTTTTTTTTTTCAAGTGAACAGAATTGGTTTTGCAATTAGATGTAATGTGGCTTTATTCATGCTTTTTAGTTTTGATGCCTTTTTTGAGAAAATTCTCTCTTGCCATCCTGCATAATTATTACTATACATGAAACCGTTTAAGGAATGGTTTAATTCTATCTGATTTATCACTTCAAAAATAACAGATATTATCATTTCTTTTTGTAATTTTACGATTTGTTTTCAGCAGCACTGAAGGAAAATATACACATACATATTACAGGTGTATGCTGCTTATTTTTGACACGGGTAAACTTTTACCAGACTGACTTGTTTTTAGTTTGCCTCTGTCTATTGGGTTATCCTTTTGGGTCTCTGGATACTGATTCAGACATGTTTTTAACATGTGCTAATAGGTAGCTATAGAAAACGTATTTCTTAAAAATCATGAAGGGCCAATGCAGATATGCAGTGCAGCATACAATATTATAAAGCAGCTTTTAGTTGCTGATTTTTGTGTGCTTAAGCAGCTGATGACACTTAATGCTGCAGTGGCACACTGAGAATCATCACTGTGATAACAGTTTGTGCTGCGGGCTGACAGAGACACTGGTAAAGTCTGGGCAGCAATGAAGAGCTCATTTCCTACAAGTTCTACAGATAAAATATATATACACCTCCTGTCAAGCACCTCTTAATAGCCTAAATGTAATAGTAATGTAATGATAATTTGTGATGGTTTTGAAGTTTTCATTTCTCTTCCTTAATCTATTCCTCAGAAAAAAATGAGTTAAATTAAAGGTCTTGCAAACACGTTAGTGTTCTGGGCTAGTTCATGTACTGATCAGTTTAGAATCATGATACATACTCAAAAAAAAAAAATTATAAATTCAGTCAAGTAACTAATTTTGAATTAGAAACTGCTGGTACAGTGATTTAGTAGTATCCGTGGTGGTGACGAAAATGGCTTATTTTCTCACTGAGCAATAGCTGCTCTCCAGACACTTCAGAGTAATTTTATTTTTTATATTTATGTATACACCTTCACTTTCCAACATTCAAATTAAAATATAGTTGATGAATCTTGGTGAATATATCACTTTTACTACAGACTATTTTGCAGTGGCTCAATGTAGGGCCTATTTTAGATCTGAGATGACACCAAGGAAGCTTCGATTGTCCGTATTTTCAATCCCAAGCACTTATTCATGTTTTGGGTTTTATAAAAAATTTTCTCCCATCTATGTTGATATCTACAGATACTGCTGTCACACAATGGATCTCTTAAGGTAGTTATTTTGGATTCCATAAAGCATCATGAATCAGTACTTTTAATGTAGTTCTAGCTCACACCTGTAACTCTTGTTTGTAGTTTTCAAGCCCTACAATTTTGCCTCAGGATAAATTGTATATTACAGTCATTATTGATAGAGTTATCAATATTGTACATTGCTAGAATTACAGATTACTGTACTTTGAATTATTCCAATGTAGAAGCTTTTCAGTTGTTCTGAGAAAATTCTGATGCTTTCACACATAACTTTGATCTCTAATTAATGTTAAATAATACTATTTTTTCTCAAATCTTGCTGCTTTGTATTTTTTTCTGAGTATCAAAGACAAGAATGAAATTGATATTCTTACAATTTCATTAAAATATTGTTGTATTTCAGAATACTGAACAAAACCTTCATGATTGAGCTATGCATACAAAAAAAAACCTCGTTATTAAACTGCCAAAAAGAAAAAAATCTGCAAATCTGCATGTGCTTAAATACAAAATATTTAACTATTTAACTTTAGACTTGAACTTACAGCTTCTTTCCTGAAGAAAATTTTCTGTTTGCTAGCTCAAGTTTCTTGACATTTGATGGATTTTCTGTGCTGTATTCACCAACACGTCAATGTTACTGGGAAATATTCACAGTATCCATGGTCAGCTCATAGATAAATTCATCTCATCCTGAACTGAGGTCACATTAAGTAAATCCCTTGTCCAAATACAGGCCACATAAGTCATTAAACTTTTATGTAGATTATAAATGTGCAAACAGAGTTTGCTTCCCATAGGGAGGAGAAGACTTCCTGTGTGTGCACTAATGAGTTTGCACACATAGTATCTCTCATTCAGGACTCGCTGGTGCTGGTGCATTTGCAGCTTGCAAATATGGGGCTGTTCTGTGTATAAACCATGTCTTATGTCTTCCAGTGAAGACTTCTTCAGTATAATTATATTCAGTTCCTGAATATTTGAGAACACTTTTTAATGACCATTTAGCAGTAACCAAGTTAGTTCATGCTGAGCATCTGACACCTCTTTATAAAAAAAATGTTTAGTATATTAGTTTTTGCATTGAGACTTCTGGGAATTAGATGACCTAAACAACTCAAAGCTTTCTGGTTTAATTTTTTTTTTCTTTTTTAAGGAAAATTTAAGTAAGGAGAGAGAATGTGATGCTTTGATACATTTTTTTGTTGTTTGTTTTGTTCTGTTGTTTTTTTTCCTGTGTTCCTGCAACCATCTGTTCTTTTTAACTTATTTATTTTTTTGCCAGAAAGTTTTTACTCAAGGTGAAATTGTGGAAAACTGTGTGCAGCTTATATCCTCTTAAAAAAAAAGTGTTGGCTTTTGCACAGAGATAAAATTCCTTTGTGCCAAAAGCTTTATTGCTCAAAAGCTAAAGAAATGTAAAATTTCATTAATGGCTTTCTTGTGACCTCTTTTTATTGACCTTTTTTTTTTTTTCTAAAGTGATTACCAGTATACTGATACTAAATAACTGGCAGTTGATTTTGTAAGGAGCTCACAAGCTCTTTGTTCTTTGTTCTCTGATACTGGATTTTGTGCGAGAGACTATTTGGCACCACTGTTCACTGTATCACTTACTGTCTTTCCTTTTTCTGGGGCATAGTTTAGGTGGCTCTTCAGACATTTAAGCGTGATGCAGCCAGAATGATTTCATTTGTGGAATTCAGCTTCTTCCATGTTTTATTTTGCTTATTTGTTTTAACATACATTCCACAGAGGACAACAGTTACTATCCACAAAATTTGCTCATTTAAGAAACAATCACTGGAAGCCAAAACTGTTGCATAAAATTAGCTAAAAACTTCTCAGAGAGGAAAAGGCTAGTTATCATTTTAAATGACATTTATTTTTGATTAATCATGCTTTAATCAAGAAGCCAATTAGCTATGTGTGACATGATGTTCTATGTATTCTATAAGTACCAGCTTTATTATTGAATAGAAATCAGATTAGACTAGGAAGATTTGTAATGCAATTGCTAGGTGAACTTTACCATTTGTTGTAAATGCTCATTAAAAATTCAAATATAAGGACTGCAAGTTGATCAGACAGCACTTTAAATTCAAGGGGATCAAAACTGATATCCATTACTTCTGTTGTGGAAGTTGCTCCTTCTCTCTCTAGTGTCCTGGCAGAAAAACTTTCTGGCTATCCATTAAATGCACAGAGGCAGTAGGTTTTCCTCTACTTCATCTCTTGATAAACACTGTGGAATCTCATGACTTCAAAAGGAGTAAATGCTCAGTGGTACGAACAAATAGGAATGAATGATAAATTTATTAAAAGGGACTGTGACCTTTTCTGTTCTTGTATGGTCAGATAAATTTCTCCTGATTTCTGAAAGCTGAGCTACAGTTTAAGGAAAGTCCCAGAAATTTCATTAACACATTGTTTTTACTGTTACTCAGTACTCCCAGTAGCGGTATGATTTGGATAGAGAGGAAAGAATTTCATGGAGATGAATACCAGGCGTCTAACTCTAACTAATCTGTATCAGAGGGATTCCAAAGAGTAGTCCTCATCTTAAAGGACCATTTACCCTCTCTATATATCTGTATTTGATTTCTGTAATCTTAAATACAGTCTCTGGATCCCTTCCTTACCCATCTCAACATTTATTTCTCTGCTTATGTTTTCCTTTGAGGTGGCAGATGTCTGGGGAAAAGAAATAGCGAGGTAACTTGTCTGTGGATGTTTTGTATCATTTTGCTTTTTCAGCTAGCAAAGACCTGAAGGCTGATTCTCAGCATGGGTGATTATTGGCAGCATACTGCAAATATTCCACAGCAGAAAATATTGCATTGTAAATGCATTCAAAATCTCAGCCAAGAGGTGAATTTGAAAGAATACTTAACAGTGAAGTGATAGGGTATTTAGACAAAACAAAGTTCACAGTGAAAAGGTGAAATAACAGAATCAGACAGGGAGTTTGTAGCTCTCTTTCATTCCAACTTAATCAAATTGTAATTTGAAACTTTTCCAACACTTTGAAAGTCTTCTATTCAGAAGTTTCGGTATACTGCTATATATATATATGTATTTCACTGTGTCTGTATTTTAATTCTTTATGTAACTCTACCATGTAGGCTTAGTAACCTAACTTTGCTTTCATTTAAGAAACTAAGAGCAAGTACGAAAAAAAAAAAAAAAAGAATGGCCAAAGAGTAAGAAAAGAATAGCATTCCTTAAAATGAGCTCTTATATAATGCTCCAAGAAGACTTTTTGTTCTATTACCTGTCCAGGTAATAGATCTCTAGTTTATCACTGATGAACAAATTCTATTTAGGTTTTAAAAAACAATCTATGTAGTTTTTTTAAAGTATTGTTTTACTTCAAAAGCAGATTTGCACAAATACTGCCAGAATTTTTCCAGACAGAGATATACTATATAACCTACCCTGCACAGAACAGGTAGTATTAGCATTAGACAGAGGCTGGGCGGGAGAACTACCTCACCTCCTGCAAGATCCAAATTAAAACGAAGGCTGTTCATTGGAAGACGCACACCACTGTTTCTTAAAAACAGTCTACTCTGGTGGAGAAAGATCTCCAGTATGTTCGTCTCCTTTTTGAATCTGACTCTTTGTCACCCATGGCATCTGTGGATCCCTTTACCACCTTACTTAAGTAGATGAGACAATTCAATAATTAGTAGAGGATTACTGTTTCCAGTCTAGTCTATATTATGAAAAGTGTTGAAAATTCCTCCACTTCTCAGACTTTTTAATGTAGCACTAGACTGAGCCTTTTTAATGCCTCTTGCATTTACAAGCAGCATCTTCTATTGTATTTTTAGACTATTTTAACAATAATGTTACTATATTTCTTGTGCAAAATTGCAAAAGGTAATATTTTTTAAAATTATGTCAAGATGTCCATTTTTAAAGGAAAAGATGAATATCAGGCATAGATGGATAAGAACTAACAATTGCAACCAGTAACTGGTTATGGATAAATGTTTGTTTTATTTAAAGAATTTGAGCATGGCTTATAAATGATCAAAAGCGAACTCAGCTGTGATACTGTTCCTTGTGAAGTGACTTTTTGCTCTGAGTGGAAAGCGGCCTCTCAGTCACCTCTGGTAGTTCTAATAATGTCTTTGTTATTTGAAGATTTCTCTCAGAAAGGATTCACTTTCACTTTGTATTCCAGATCCTTTCCTACTCAGATGAAAGAGCCTGTTCTTATTTAGTAGTAAGATTTGTTTCCCTGCCCACTCCAGGTTTGTTCTCCCTGCACACAAGGTACTTAAAAAAAAAAAAAAAAAAAAAAAAAGTGAGATTTCGACTGCTGTAGGAAAACTGCATTTATTTATTTTTATTCTTTACTATTTTACAATGTGTTTTTACATTCAAATCTGGGACCACGGGGTCAGAGTGCACAAATATCAAAGATTTTTGCCTACACAAGTTGTAAACTAAGCATGAAGAGTCAATAGATAGATAAAAAACAAAGAGATGGGATTAACATGAAGAAAAAATGAGAAGATAGGAAGTGCTACTTTAGTAGAGGACTATATGTTTCTTGAAGGCCAAGAAAACAAAGAATTTAAAATGAGGTAATGAGATAACTTTGCAGATATTTTCTAGGAGCTTTTGTGTGCAAAAGGGCACAGGAGAAAACTTCAGTCCTCCTGCAGATAAAGAAATAGGCAACAGAAACAAGGTACAACTGGATGATGATAAATTAAAAATGGCAGCAGGCAGGGGTAAAGTTACGAAGCACTGAGAACTGTTTTAGACTTTATAAAAAAATTTGTGTGTTAATCTGGCAGTATGTTCTGCTGTCTTTAAATTGCAGCAACTAAAGAATCCAAACGTTATATTTAAAGATCAGAGCCTTCTGAGAATACATCCGATTCTTTCTGTCCTTCTGTGTCAGGTTGTTGAAATTTTCACTCTGAATGGCTACTGCCATGCTTAATTAGCAACCAGACCATAAGAGAAACTGCTTCTTCACCAACTGCGACCAGCAGGTATTGACAAGAAAGCTATGTAAACTCTACAAATGACTGCCAGCATGCTTTAAACAGCAGAAAAATATATTCACTTCAGTGTCCCTCGGGCATTTAGCTTTGTATATTACACAGCACCTTTTACTGGAAACGTGAGCACAGGGCTTGTGAACCTGCAAAAATCTATAGATAATGCTTCAGCTGTTTAGAAAAACACCCCATTTTTATTGGTAGAATTTTGCTGATATTTAACTCTGTGGGTCCAAATTTTTTTCAGAGGAATAGAAAAACAAAAAGGATTTGTTCATTTTTTCCACTGTTCAGGTAACTTTTTGATCCATTTGCTTTGTATCTTTTATTTCTTCCAGGTATCGGGACAAAAGCCTTAAAGCTGTCCTCTCGCCACTATGGAATTTTTAATTGTTGTACTAAAATAATTATTACTATTATCAGCGCGCATACACTCTCTCTCTCTCTCTCTCATACACACACATACAAAATTAGAAGCCTTATTTAATCATTATTAAATTCTGGAATGTATGTGTACATGAAAGCAACTCAATCTGTATAAAAATCTTATGAAAGTAAGATTCATAAAGGTGCTTAGCACACAAACCACACTGCTTTGGAAAATGCAGTGTATTTGTACCTTGATTAATTATGAAGTCCTCTGTAAGTTACTAGCTTAAGAGCACTTGTGATCAGTTATGCAGAATTTCTCTTTACAAAATTGAAAAACAATACACATTTTGTACTCCTAGTCAGAGAGATATCTGTGTGCATTGTTAACTGCATGAATTCAAGAATACTATATTTTGCACTGAAGCTGAAAAAACTTCTTACAAACCAATGTTTCTAAGATCTTTTTGGTATATTGAATCTTGAATAGGTGCAACTTGTAACAATATTTTTGAAGATTGCAGAAGAAAGCTATGTAATATCCATCACTGGAAGCTTTTGTAAGGTCAGGTTATACAAACATCTGTCAAGAATGGTTTCAATATAGTTGATCCTGCCTTGGGGCAGAGAGACAGACTAAGTGACCACCTGAGGTTCCCTCCGGCCTGTTTTCTGTGAGCCTGTGGCATTGTGATGCCACATATTATAGATAGGTATATAAAAGTTGCACAAGTAAAAAAGTTTATTTTTGCTATTTTATCCTAGTCATCTTTCTTAGGCTCAGGAAAGGAGAGTAGTTCCTAATTAATTGCAGAAACACGAAATACCATTTAATTGGATGCTGTATTTCGAGATCTACCTTGAGACTGATAAATAACAGAGTAAATGAAAGAGATAAAAGCAAAGCAGCATAGATCAGAACTTGAAAGTTTGCTAAATCAACCTTTTGTTTTGAAATATATTTTAAAAGGAATTCATCCATAAAGGCAAGAGAAAGTATTCCTATGACATGTATATAAGGAAGAAAGACATGTACTGCCTGCCTTTAGGAGACTTGGGTGTTAGACCTGACAACCTGACAGCGTAGAGTATGAAGTTCCATCCATGCTGGATGCTGAGAATTCACAACTTCAGTAAATTCAGCAAATTCTTAGGGAGTGTTCAAGAGCTGTAATGTTGAGTACTGAGTTACAAAGTCAGTTGTCTTGTCAATATTTTCCATTTGTGCACTTATAACTGGAGATGAAAGAGCTAGACTTGAAAAGATGACAGTGTTAGAAAGAATACTGCTTTCATTTTGTCTAGATAAAAATAATACGTTTGGCAGAGTTGTTAGCCTTTACTAACTGTTGATATTAATGGCATGCTTATTCAGACCGTTCTGTGAAGTTCATAAAAATTATGTTTGCAGCCTCTACTGCGTGCCTTATCCTGTTGATGGAACGAGACCGCACAGTTGCCTTTAGGATTCTTCACAGCTATAGATGGTGGCAGGTGGGAAGCAACAACACATGCCTATGCAGCTACACCTGTAATTTATTATCAGCTCAAAATACTTCCCAAACTCAAAAACTGATAACTCAAGGGAGATAGTTATTAAACTGGAGTTTAAAAGTATATTGTTCTGTAAGGTGCTTCCCTCTTGGGGAAAGAATGGAATAGCTGGGGAAAAGAGGAGAAAATACAAGGTCTATTCCTGAAGGGAGAGTGGTCCAAAAGTGGAAAGTAAGTTCTCAGTCACACACTCAAGGCGGGTACTTGACTATTCTCCCAAAAGCCTGCATGACTGTCCTAACTGAAGCTCATCAAACATGTTTTTATGAAGTAATATTTATTAAAAACATTCAAATGTCAGCTTGAAAACTTTGGCATTTATATGGCTTAGCAGTAGTGATTTTTATTACAGTTTGCAGTTTCAATTAATATAACTTAATATGTGTATGTTGCTTCTTTCATCCAAACGAGTCTAAGCCTAGTAGAAATTAAGCAGTTAAACTTCTTTTGAAACAGTATCTCAAGCACAAGAGATTTTCCATATCTTGACTCTTGTAATGCACCTTACCCATAAAGTCTGACCATTTCTGAAGCCTGGTAACAATGTGTATCCGTGCATATGCATGCAAGTTTTTGTTATACTTTAGTCAAGTGAAGTCATCTAGTATTTTGGGTGATGGAATCCCCACAAATATTAGTGAGTTATGATTTTTTTAAGTTGATGCTGTTTAATATTATTGCTTAATGCTTCTGTCATTGAAATATGTATAATATTAAGCATTAGTTGTCAAGGATGCTCTTTAAATGCTAATGAATAATAATAGACTGCAAGTATTTAGGTTTTTGCAGCTGACCCATTTTTAGGAATTTTTGCAACACTCGCAGATTCAGAATACAAACTACTCCATTTATAGAGCACTCATTAAAAATGAAATAGCAATTTAGTACAGCAATAGTTAAGAGGTCACTGAAAGTCCCTGCAGCATGGGACTAAAGCATTTATTTGTCACAATATCTACCATTTATCATCAGTACAATTGAAAACTGGTAACATGTAGGTAATGTAAGCTGTTTGCTACCTCAGATATCTACATACAGGATTAGCTTTCTTATTGTGAGTAGTAATATTAAAATAGTAAAAGTACTGGTGATAGTAAGTCTGCAAGCAATCATTTTCATATAAAACGATGAGGCAGAATATTTTGTTGCATAGAAAATATATTTAATAAACATTCTGTGTTTACCAGTGAATCAAATTAGAAATGCATAACCATTAAATATATATATATATATTTAAATGCATCACATTGGAGAAAATAAGGGCATTATTAAAGAAATAGTGAAGTCCTTTGTTGTGGCAAACAAGCTTCAGGAGTCATGGTGTGAAAAACTCAGTGCAGGTGTGATTCTCTTTGCAATAGTAAGAAGAAACGGTTTACAAAATATTGTTTGGGGCAGTTTTTGTTAGAATAGGAAAAGGAATAAATGCCTGGAAGTTTCCATTTCAAGGTAGAAATGGCAATAAAGTTAAGCAGGTTTAAGTATATTCAAAACTGGAGTAAATGTCTTTCTTCTCCAGAACTGCAAAAGAAGAAATAAAAATATCCCTGTGGGGATTTTTTAATGCACAGTTTCCCAGGAGATGTTTTGTGACAGAATATTTTACCTATTTTCCTCTTCAGAGCTAGGTAAACCCAGCTGGAAATTAGGACAAGCTTGTTTTACATTTATGTAGTTCACAGAGCAAAAATTACAACATACCTTGGAAGCCCAAAGGAAGTTACATTTCTAAATTGTTCATGTAGTATTTCTTTTATTCATGTAAACTATATATAATGATTCAAAGTTTAGCTTCTACATTTTTATGCTAATACTCAGTTTCCGGTGACGGCTTGGTAAACCCAAGCAGTGACTCTACAGATTTAGACAGTAATTTTTAATTGCATATAAAACAATAGAAAAGAATGTGGATGGTACATGGTGATAATAACAGAATAAATTTAGCCTTGGTAACACATGAATTAGATTCTTCTGCCCAGTCTCCAAAATATCTCTTTCCTTACTCTACTGGGAATAAGTTACAGCTAATATCATGTAAATCTAGAACACTCCTTTGTTTTGGTTTCTTTCATGTACAAGACTTTTGTCTTTCCCTCCTTTATCTGCCTTCAGCTAAATTCCTTACTGAACCTATTTCTGTGAAGGAAAGATTTATTGCTTGATTGACTTACATAATCCATAATTTACCTGAAAATTAACTTAATCTTTTGACTGTATTTTACATTATCGTCTCAGCATTGCATAAATAGAGACTGTGAGAAAATGAGAAGGTTCACTGGGCATGAGATATTAAAGAGACAGCTGAAGGATTTTTGTTTAAAAGCATATATTTAAAGTAAATATTTAAAATTAATTTTTAAATTTATTTTTAAATTATATTTTTATATTTCTATTTATATTTTTATATTTTTAAATTAATATTTAAAATTAATAAATAAAGTAAATATTTAAAAGCATACATTTAAAGTAGCTTCCAGCTAGACTAATCTGGAAACAACTTCTACTATACAGTACTCCCAAGAAATAATTCTGTATGTTTATTTCCTAAATTCATTCAGTATGAATTTTATTGCTTGGGCTACATATTGCATAGGCAGATACATCCAGTGTCATCTCACCATTGTTGGGAGAAGTGTATGTATTTGTCAGGCTTGAAACAGAGGCACGCAACCAAATGTAGATGTGTGCCACCCTTCAATTGAGTTTTTGTGCCATATATTTACAAATTTGCTGAAGCTCAGTTTCTTCCTTTTCTTGATTCTTCTGTGAAACAGACTGTTGGATAGTAAAGAACTTTTTTTTTTTCTTTTTTTTTTTTTTACAGATTGCCAATAACCTGTACATAAGGATACATTACTTTTGCACAGATTGTTGTAGAATGTTTTGTTTAATGACATCAGAGGTATTCATACTATTAGACCTTCTCTATTCCTATTTTCCTGTTGTGGATAATAGCATTTACATAGGACACTCTGAAAGTAATGCCTCCTATTTATTTCCATGGAAACTTCAACACATACAAAGAGCACAGTAACACTATTTCATAGAGCAAATTCTAATCTACAATACACTGTTTCTCAACATAGTCATCACCACTAGCTGAGTGAGAGGCTCTTCATTTTGTGGTATGACAGCTGTGCATGGCCATCCAGAACATGGCTTGAACTTCATGTCTGTGTCATCACTGCTGACGCGCAACACCCACAACCTCACTTTGCTCACATCCACTGGTTGGTCTCCATAAACATTCAGCAAACATCAATGAATGTCAATATTTGTGTTTTTTTCCACATGGAAGAGTTCAGTGACATACCCTTGCTTAATAGGCACTTCCACATCAGGCTTGTCAGACTGCCCCTCTGCTGCCATCTGTCACATGGCAAAAAAATATAATGGAATATTGGTGGGAAGATTCAGCCTCTACTGCCATACCACCATCTCTGACACTGTGGAGTAACATAATAAAATAGGAGGCATTACATTTGAAGCAGCCCTTGTGTAACAGTACTTCTTTATCATGTGTATTGTTGTCTCTTGTATGTGTGGTTTGGTGGGTTTTCTTGGTTTTGTTTTGTTTCTTGCAGGTTGTTTCTCTTTTTTTGTGAGGATTTAAATATGATACAGCCACAAAAAGCAATCTGTATCTACTATCTATATATTTGCACAAATATACAATCTAACCTTGGTCATTAAAATGACTAATAATGTGGTTTTGTCTAGAGATGCTTAGTTTATTTGCTTTTTGTAGTTTCCATTGTCTTTTCACTCCTTTCCACTTTCACTACCAACTTTGCACTGCTTTGTTATGTGTTATAATTTTAAATACGTCACGTTCAATTTATCTTGCCTACTTAAGAATGCAGGAGGTCCATAAAACATCTTTATGAAATGGGTTGGACTTCATGACTTTTTCTCCTGCTACTTTTCAATTTTGCTGAAATTTGATTTCTGAAACATTCTCAGACTGTGACCCACAATTACATTGTTTGGCTTTTTGATGTCAGGGGAAATACAGTTGTTTTATGTATGTTTTTGACATGCTACTCTCTAATTTCTTGTGTAATTTTAGTAGGCTCTATAGTATAGGAATTAAGACTTTTTCATGTTTAATAATTGAACCCCTTATTTCTCACACACACTACAATCTTGCTTTATTCTAACATCTTAATTCTAATCTCAGAAATTTTTATCTATAAACTGTGATTTTTATCCATAAACTCAGACTAACTGACTTCTTTTGGCTAGACTTCCCTTCAAGGCATCAGTAGGTGTGACAGCTTTCCAAGTGCATCCATGTCAAACTTTTCCCCCTGGACAGAAAGGTTCTGGAAGAAATTTAACCTGCCTTTAATATAAATGTTGTTTAAACTTAAAACGTATTTACATTGATAGATGCTATAAAGAGTAAGTGGGATGTGAGTGTGAAAATATTTCAGCTAAGAAATGTTGAAGTACACATCTAAGACTAAAATTCAGCATTCAAGCTGTAAAATAATATATACAATTTATAGTTCCTAGAGGAAATACTATCTTCTCTTGAGAAACAAAGCTATTGCTTTAAAACCAAGCTAGCATCAATAAGTGGTCACTTGCACTGCTTACTTGTGTTACCTTTTTCAGCATACTATAAACAGAAATAACTATTCTGTATTTTGCAATATTTTGCAATTCCAAATTAAATTTTAAATCCAGATTTATTTTCCCCTGTGGACACATTTTTGAGGTAAGAGGACTGAACATTTGTAATCAGAGTGCAGAAAAAACCTTGGCTGCCACAAAATTAAACATGATGTTACTTTCAATAGAAGTATGTATTTTTCACAAATGGAAATGGGAGGAAATAGTGTAATGAATGTGCTGTGCAAAAGGCTTATATATAACTGACCACATGGTGAGATACTAAGCGCTGAGAGCAGGAGAAGGATGGACAGGTAATAAGTAATGCTGACATTTCAGCAGAGACCCTAAATAAATTTCACACTAATCTTCACAGAATACTGCATGTTTGGGCAGCAAAGATGGTGAAGGCTCCGGAGCACAATGCTTATGAGGAGCTGCTGAGGGAACAAGGATTATTTAGTTTGGAGACGAAGATGCTCAGGAGAGACCTTATCATTCTCTCCAGCTATCTGGAAGGAGGTTGTAGTGAGGTGGGGGTTGGCCTCTTCTCCCAGGTAACTAGTGACAAGACAAGAGATAATGGCCTTAAGTTGTGCCAGCACAGGCTCAGATTGGATATTAGGAAAAATTTCTCCTAAGAAAGAGTGGTAATGCATTGGAACAGCCTGTACAGGGAGGTGGTGAAGTCACCATTCCTGGGGATGTTCAAGAAATGTATAGATATGGCACTGAGTGATGTGGTTTGGTTGGCATGGTGGTGATGGGTTGACAGTTGAACTAGATGATCTTAGTGGACTTTTTCAACCTTAATAATTCTATGATTTTATGATTATTCTTTTTTAAATGAAGTTCTGCAACAGCGCATGGCTTGGACATGTATCTGCAAATGCAAACAGGTGACTTGCAAATGTTCACCAGAGAGTTGTTACACATATTCTAGTATGTTTCTTACTTCTTGCTGAGTTTGAAAATGGTTGTATTAGTGTATAAAAACAGCCAAACTTCAGATATGTTCTCAGCTATACTATCTTCAGTATCTTTAAAGTTTAAATCACACTTTGTTGTACGGAATTAAGATTCTCTCATCTTACATTCAGAACTATCTGACTCTATTTTATTAATGGAATAAAGTACTATTCACTGTGAGTAATGGCAACAGGACAGAACCTCTTTCTGATTTTATGTGCATTTAAGCAGTCAGATTTGAAAGTGTTGGTTTGGTGCTTCACTTCCTGTTTTTTTCTGAGTCCCACTGGACCTGCAAATTACCTGGGACTCAGCTGTTGTCATCTGCTCTTCAAAAAATTTAAACTGCTAAGATATTGACGAAGGATGCCACAGGAAGACTACAGAAATATTTCTGTTACCCCTCCAAAACAAAACTTAATATGCATTGAAAATGGAAAAAAATAATGTGCTTAGAGGTAAAATACACAGTGAGATAATTGCACTGTGAATAGAGGCTATCAAGTGTGTTTATGGGGGGAGGGGGAGGAACAACCAACAAGGAACTGGTTACACAGGATGTATATTTAAAATCATCACATGCAAGCACCCACAACCTTGCTTTATGTAACAATGCCTTGGTGGTAATGAAGAATAGGTAAAAGGGAAACAAGGGCAGATCCTCAGCTTTTTTTGTTAAATTTCCCAAGGAAAAACATAAATGGACTAGAACAGTGTGGCACATGTGGATTATAATGGATTTCATATACAGTATGAAAAAAGAGTTCCATTTTTAATTGTGGCTATAAAATAGCAATGATATATGCCAAAATTGTCACATCAACCTACAGAAAGGAAAGATCTTTTGTCAGTCTGAAACCGAAATTAAAAAATATATGTTGTGTGGGTTTTTTTGTTTCATTATGGAATTGCATCCCTGATTTCATTTAGGATGGAAAGAAACTGAGAGGAAGACTGAGAATGAGAGCTAGTGGAGGTTCCTTTTGCCTTTATGCGGTATTAATATATTGTTCCTTGAGAAACTCTCCCTTTGTTGTGGCAATATAGTACCAGTCTGCTGACATGCAGAATCTTTTTGAGAAGCTGAAATGAAAGGTTTTACAAGGAATTAAAGTACATGTGCTGTACAACCTACCCACAGGTAACAGAATGACTTTGAACATTCTGACCCTTTATTACTCTAATTAATATGCATTTAATTATGGAAATGCATTGGAGACCCTTCCTACCTCTGCCCCTTTCTTCTCTGTTTCAGAAGTTTCCAACACCGAGAACTACTGAAATACTGGCATCATTCAAACTTAAGGAGAAATTGTAAAAATGACATTATAATATGCCTAGGTACAACCAATTTTTACAAATTGATTCTACAATTTCAGATATAAAAAAATGTAAATTGTTAATTTTATCACCGCAGTCAGCAAACACTATCATTGAATCTGGGAGGGAATTTTAACGTGTTCTTGTTCAGACTCTGACCACATCTATTGTGGCTCCTCCTAGTCATATTTTCTAATCTGACAAACTCTTCTGTCACAGGTTTCACAAATTTTGAAGTCCTAAAGTCCAGATCCTGAATGTATGTGATGGCTCCTAAATATGATTTTTGCCTTGAAGACCCAGGTGGAAATTGACAGACAGAGCTTAAAGGCTCTGAAGAATTGCTGTAGGCACTGTCAGCCATCAAAGAGACTTTCTGAGAATTATTAACTGATTTGAAGTGATGCAGCATTAAATGGAGAATATGGAAGACTGAGCTGGGTGCAAAGTAGCGCTGAGCTATGGGGAAGAAGTGATGCTGTATGGCAAGGAACATGTTCTGCTTGAATTAACCATGCTGTTTGATGCAGTGTTACTGCAGCTGTATCTCCTCTGGCTTTTCAGGTCTAGAGCACAACCAAAGAAAACCTTAGCTTGTAGATGCAGATTCTTTTTGCACAGGGAAGTTGTCATAATAGCTGGATGGACTGGGGGTAAAGAGGAGAAGGAACTGTTTTGTTTTCCACTGAAGTTGAAGAGTTTTTAACTTAAGTTTGTTTATCTTTAGTACTTTGACTTCAGTTGAACAATTGACATTCCTACAAGTTCAGCCTGTACATTAAAGTTTATAAGACTGAGAAATTTTCTAAGTTGTGCCTTTCCTAACTGAGAAGTGCAAAGTACAGACAGGGTAGAACCTCTTCTAAATCTCAGAAATTCTGGAGATAAATAGAAGAAATGTTTAATATTATCTACCACTCTGTCTTTTCAATGGTGGATATTCTCTTACCATCTTTTAATATATCACTTCATCAGTGGCAACAGGTCTGGTTAAAAGCAACGGATCTGATTTTTGTTTGTCTTTGATATTCAGAAAATAATAATTTACTACTTAATCTATGTGTTTAGGTTAATGACTGTCATCTTTGACCCCCTGCTTTAGTACTAGGAGCAGTGCCAGGGAGGCTTGAGTTTGGCACAACTGGCTTATTTTCTGTGTTGTATTCTGGTTATTAGGCATTTTCAAATGTTTCCTCTATTGCTTTCATTACTGCGTCTCTGCAGCTGCCTGCTGGGTTAGAAGTGCATGTAACTTGATAATGTGTACATGTTGAAGGCATTAATTGAGTTTTTATTCAAGAGGAGTTTTGTTATATATTCATTTCTTTTTTAGTGTGTTTGTTTGTTCTGTATCTTTTCTATGTTGTGATATTACTCTTAACTTCTCCTTTGTTAGCAGTGATTTGCTTATCGGTGTAAGATGGTTTTACCTCTTTACTTAGTAATCACCATTAAGAATTGCTAGGCAGTTGCTTTGTGTGGTCTCTGACTTTGACCTCTACATGTTTGTTTACTTTGAGAAAAGGCAGACATTGCTTCTTTATTTGTATAATCTTGGATTTTCTGATGCTAAAATTCTCTGAGCACTGTTTGGTCATGGGTGCAGTGTTTTCTGCATGGAGGAATTCAGTGACGCTCTTTCTTCATATGCACTTCCATGTCAGATGCCATTGTGTCAGATTGCCTCTTTGCTGCCATCTGTCACACAGCAACAAAATGGAATGAGATATTGGTGGGAAGGTTCAACCTCTACTGCCATACCACCAACATCTGCCTCTGACAGTGTGGGCCAACAGAATAAAATAGGAAGCATTACTTTTGGAGCAGTCCTCATACTTAAGAACTAGTCAGAAAAATAAGTATGTCCTTTAGTTTCACACACATAAAAAGTACATCTTAAACTTTTTTTTCAGTTATCTCTTACAAGACCAGATCGTTTCAATTCTGATGGGCTTTTCAGCTGCTTTATTCTGTTATGGATGAACTCAGCTCACTTTTACTCCTGCACTTTTCAGCGTATTCCTGAGCCAATAAATTGGTTTATCTCCTCTTAGTGCCTGAATTTGACATCAGAAAGCCTCAAATTTGCTGATTGTTGGGAAGTGTGACTTTTATTAGAAGAGATGGATCAGTTTATTTAATGCTCTATATAATGGGAGTTTTACAGCAATTAAACAAGACTCAATACAGAAATTCTTATCAGTCAGCATCACATAGCTTAACTGGTTCCCAGAGGGTAATCCCAGAGCCTTGGAGATCTTCCCCGAGAAGTCACTAAAAAGAATAGGTAAGATACAGAGCTACAAAGGCTGAAGCTTTTAACCTTGAGAGAGCACTCAGGGTGGGAACAAAGGAGCCGCCTGGCCCATGAAGCTCCTGCTTCTTGGCTGGCCAGCTTCACTCCTGGCTAGCTCCCCATTCAGCTGCCAGCGTCTGTTGAGCTCTGTCTGGAGTGCTCTCACCCTGCACTGGAGCAGTGCTGAGAACTGAAGGAAAAATATTTATAAGTTCTCCCCAGAAGAAATCTCCTGTGAGCCAAGGTTTTGCTATGTCAGAGTCCTTGAAGCTATAATGCTTCAGAATCCCCATCAATTCAAATCAGCAGGTCTTTATGGTGCAATTTTTTTAAAGCCAGGAAGCTGTGTTCTTACAGGAGATTGTAACAGAAGTTCTAGTGCTGGCTATTTGACTTGGATGTCCTGTAGGAATTTGCTGTTTTGTGCATTAAAGCAAGCAGCAAATTCTTAATTTTAGTTCCTAAACATCACTAAATATCCAGATGTTCTTTCTGACAATGAATGTGGTTAAATGAATAATATTCAATGAATTGTACCAGAGGTGTAGAGATTGAAGTGTTGCCTTACTAAGATCTGTAGAAATGAACATAAAAACCAGTTATCAGCCACATATTGCCCTATCTTTATAATTATGCAGTTACTGCTTATTTGGCTGAAGGCCTAGCATTCCAGCTTTGTTACTTCCGTTTATTTTGATCCCAATGCATAATTAATAATTGCAGATGTAAGGTTAATTCAATAAAATTGCATATTTCAAATATAATTACATTATCAATGTGATGTGTAGAGGTATCAGACATAGAGAATTGCCCTTGTCACACATGTTAATCTGCCCACCATCTATACCTTACATCTTAATAGGAGCAGAATTTATTTTATGTCTATTTAGAAGGATACTTAGAATATGCCCAGCTTTGTGGAACAAACATATTAGGGATGTTTATGAAATTATAGCTCAGTAACATTTATGTGGGTGTTTTGATTATTATATTTTCAAAGATACTATAAATATGTGTTGGCTACATCTATAGAAGTTTTATTTGGCACACAAAAAAAATACAGTATTTATACTGTATAGGTTACTGTATATGAGGTTGTGCCATGCATTTGCAGTCGTATTATCATCAGACAGTTTTCTATCTCGAGTTACCAGAAAAAAGAAAATGTTCTGCTAGCCTTAGGGAAGCAAACTTTTTTCAAAACTCCTATCTGCTAATGTCACCTGCCAATGATTAAGTGTGTTTATAGTTTATGCTAACCTTTCTTAGTTTTTCTTTAAATCTGTTATAGTCTGTGTGCCTGATAGAAAAGAAGCCTGCAGCCGATTGCAGTGGCTTTGCATCTCCTAACCTTAGTCGCCAAATAGCTATTTCCATTTTTGTTCCTATTTATGTTCCTATTTGTTCCTATTATTTCTGGATATATGCAGTAAAAGGAGTTAGATTAGTAATACTATTTAAACTGTTTGAAATAATTCACTTTATTTGTACTAAATTAAGCTGAGAAGAGGTATGAGTAACATGAACAGCAGATCTTGCAATACTATCCAAGCAGATACTTTTCCTGATAGGAGAGGAGGCAGTGGAGCACTTGAATGAGTCTTACTATCAGCAGAGGTGAAGGAAAATAAATCCAACCACCAATTTGTCAATGATAAGCGCGATAAGTGCATAATAACGGGATAGTCGTGTCTTTAGGCAGCAACACCTCTAACTCAGAAATCTGTCCCCAGCCTAAGAAATCACATATCATAAGAACAGTAGTCCTTGTTATTTACATTATGTTTTAGATTTATTTTTAGTATTTTAAAAGGTGCATTTTGTGCAAATATAAAGAAAACAATGTGAATATACTTTGTTCAATCATACTTTCTAAACATGAGTTTAGGCTTGAAATTGTATGCAAAGGGAATATTCTTTGCTACTCAATAACCTGGGTAGTCATCCGAGCTTAATCAGATTACATTCATATTTTTTACTGAGAGCTGAGTCCAAAATCCACCACAGAAACTTGAGCCTATGAAAAGTTCATTGTGACTGGGATTTGATTGCAAAATTAAAAATCAGATTTTGTTCTTTCAAAAGGTTACAAACTTGGATTCTGCTTTAAACAACTCTGAAAATCACATGAATTTCTGAACACTGTCATATTTCTGCAAAAATGCAAAATTCTAACATCAAGCCACATGAAAGTTTCTACTTTGAGTCAAACATATTTCTTTATTTGGGATACTTCTGAATCAGTTCTCAGTGAAAATTTTAGTGCACTTCTACACGTATTCAACTGTAGCTAATTCTCGTCACTCTCTTTCTAGAATAAATTTAAAAGTAATTGCACTATTTATAATAAAATTAAGGTCTACTCAATTATTTCTATGTATGAAACTTTTTCAAAATGTTAAAAATTCTTCACATTCAGAATATATTTTTATGCTGTCATTGTCTTCTGAATTCAATCAAGGCATATCTGACCTGTCTAGATAGAAGTGATTTTTACTTCATTTATAAGAGGATTGAGTTTAAAAATTAAACTCTTGTTGTAGTGATAGTTGTTGTTATTTAGAATTATTTATTACATAAAGCCAGTCTGTATAGGATACTTTACACTGGCCTAACTGTCGTCACAGTATGGCTTTTTAAAGAAATTCCTGAAGCAATTCACCTTACGGTTAGGCTGTTATAACTTTTTCACATTGTCAGTGTTAGAAGTGCGCTTGATTATAATGGATCTGTTACAAGTTTGTGTGGCAGCAAGTCTTAAAACAATTGAAAACTCTTAATGGTGTAGGGGTGGGATGGTATCTGGAATGGAATAAACAACAAAAAAAAAGGATGCATTTTTAATAGCAAAAATATTTTTTAAATTCAACGTAAAAACTGCTGTTCCGCTGTATTTATTCTGAACACCTCTGCTTGTTGTAGCTTTGAGTAGTGAACTGTATTTTTGCAAAATCCAGAGCTCACACTTTGTTTCAGTTTGGAGGGAGCAAGAGGGGGGAAACTGCAGTATTCCACAAAATACTCTGATATTATGCTGAAGCACTAGGGAATTCTTCGCTTCGCTTTTCGTGCTTTCTTTTCTGTTCTGCATGTTAACCAAGTGTAAGTTACTATAGCAAATGTGAATGATTGCCATCAAATGGTACAAAATTGGAAGTGGGTGGGGAATTGGAAGCCCTGTTTTGTTTTTTTTTATTTTCTTGGATAGATTGTAAACCTGTTATATGACCTTAAGTAGATGACATTAACCTGGCTTTCTATAGCATTTGCACTCCTGAACTGACTTTATGTTGATTAGTCACTATTTCCTGTAAGGTGAGAATGATGCCTTAGTAGGGTGCAGACAGTTCATCAATATAAAGTGTTGTGAAATAACCCAGTTGAAATTATTACAGGCAGTGGAGAGTATTATTATTACTTATTACTAATATTTTAAATGAGTAATAATACTATAGGTATGTTTACCCTATGATGTTGTACTACACACTTAAGCAAAGTAAATCATTAGCTATTTAGATTTTTTACAATAGAGTGTAAGGGATCTTTAGAACATTTCTGCAATATTAAAATGATTTTTCAGCCAGCGTATTTGCTTCTTTAGATTTTTTTAAAAAGTAAACCAAACAGAATCACAAGCTATTATTTACTTAAATAGTTATCTCCACAGTGTGAATTTCTTTCTGAACTTCATATCTGCTTATGTATCATATCTGTTGATGTTTCCTGTATTACTAGGCAACGTGAGAACTACCAGATAAACATGTAGTATGGCACCATAATTCCAATAATACATCATGGAGTTAATTTTTTGGTTGTGTTCCATATAGCTAATAGGAATATTTTGAGATTCAGAGTACACAGTGCTTCAATGTAAAATATATTGGTTTCATTATAAAAAGCAGTTCATATCTTCTAAAAATGTGCATTTAATTGCATAAAGACAGAAAAGCAGCACAAAAATTATTCAAATAACCTTCCAATTATATTTGATAAATCATGTTTAAATCCTTTTTACATTTATGTAGCAATTATTACCTAACCACAGGATCTAACATTTTAGAGCTTCATCAAAATCAATCAAATCTCTTAGGCTGAAGCTGGAATGTTGTTCTGATGGAATTGCTCCCAAAGGCAATTTTGATCTATTTAGGCATCAGCTTTGCAGCACAGTCTGAATTCGATTATTTCTGGTAGTATTTCCTGGATAAGGCTTTTGTTTTAGCAATAAGTCTAGGAAATTTCCACTATATAAAACAACTAATTAATTGAAAACTAGTTAAACTAAAGATTATTTTCAAAAATGCTACTAATACTTGTACAGGAAATGCAGAATCTCCTGTTAACTGGTTTCTAAATGTGTTTTTAATAGAGAACTGTTGAGTTTAGATGGTCAGTTAAACAATCATTGACTGTCATTACATGTGGACCTGAGAATACTTTGGAAGATCAGTTTTTTCCTAGTTCCTGTTACAAATTTCTTATTCAGCTTTCAGGCTTCTCTGAATCACAGTATTAATGTCTGATTCTTAGGTGACTGAAGCCATATGAACAACGTCTGTGATATTTTTTAGTAAAATAAAAATTCAGTGAAATAAATATAAATAAGTTTGGACATTTTTCATCCATTATCATGAACCATCACCATATGATGAACACACCTCTGTAGAGTTCCAAAACTCAAATCCTTTCCTATTATCCTAGTCAGTCTCAAGAATCTTTCTTATCAATAATTCTAGAAACATTTTTTTTCTGGTTAGTCAAAGATGCCTAATATATACGTTAAGAAACAGGTTTTAAAACTGTTTAAGAATGGGATAGTTCTGGAATTTAAATAATTTAAATTAGTTTACTACTTCATGGTATTTGCAAGGCAATGCTTGCTTGCCCAACATTCAGATTGATCTTGCCTTTATCAAAGTAATCTTATGTACACAGGTGAATATTAGAACAAAAAAAAGGTACATTGGAAAAAAAAATGTAAGGCATTTACAACAATAATTCCTCAATCTTCTTGAAATAATTTTAATTTTAGAATGAAGATTAGAATGTAAATTAATACCAGGGTTTGGAAAAAGGTTAAAATAAGTATTATCTGTTCCCAGCTCCACTCCCACCCCACCCAAATCCCAACTTACTGGGATCATAGAAAAGCAGCAATATTGCTGTATATTCTTTCTTCAGGTAAGAGAGGAAGTGCTTCCAAAAGCATCTTATGTGTAGCTCTGTCCTTACTGTAAATACAGAGTTTAGGAAGGTTGTGAATCAATAAATTCTGAATTTGCCAAAAGGCTTGGCATTAACAAAGCAGAGTCACTGCTTGCAAACATGCTTGGAATTTGAAAGCCAATTTTTTTTTTTTTTTTTTTTGAGTCCTCTAGGGTTTGACACCTTAAATAGCATGTTCAGCATTGTACATTCTTTGGGAGATTTTCAGAATAAATAGACATTAACTGTCATTTACATCAGAATGCATTTTGATTCCTCAGCATGTTTACTATTTCCTAAATTTACCATCCAAAAGAGTAGTTATTCTGAAAACGAAACTACTAATGATTCAGAATTCCATCCTGTAATTTCCATAGAAATGCTTACATTCCCTGTTCTTCAGAACATTAAATAGCACTTCCATGTGGAGTTCTTAGTTAAAAGCCTATGACCTTCTTTCATGTTGGTAAAGAAGAATCATATTTTTTCCATTTTCTGATTAAAAACCCAGTTTAGACCTGGACTTTTCCAATATTTATTAAGCGTATGCTCATCAACTTTACCTGGTTGAAGTTGGTTTTTTTTTCTGAAGAAATAGTCATGTTTAAGTCTTCCTTGGACATAGTAGGGAATGCTCAACATAGACTTACTGACTGAAGGTCACAGTTTAATTTTAAAATGTCAGTTTTAAAGTTAAGGGGCTAATGTTTGCTATCTGTGAGTTTAGAGGCCAGTCAAGCCTCCAAAAGGATCATTCCCTAGTTATCAAGGACACTGGAGTATGTTTTAATGAGAAGATTTAGGAAATAGATTCAGTAAATCTTGCCTAGATTGTTATTATAAAAAATGTTTTTATGTTACATTTTTAAGTCTGTAAAAGTAAGCCTCAAAGGAAACAACTTTTGAATAGCAACACTAAGTGCTCCTCAGAGCCATGACAAATGGGAATTGGCTGTGTTCTCTAGGGTCATTTCTAAGAGGCAAAGTACTGTGACCAGTATATTCAGAAAAAGAAAAAGACTGACAGAGTGGAACCAAAGAAGGAGCTAAGCTTTAGTATTTCTGAGATGACTTTAAAATATGAGCCATAATTCAAATAGCATCCAAAATCAGTTGGTTTTAAATGACTACTTCTTCACTGTATGAAATTGTTTGTTTCCATAACAAAACAAGTTAAGAAAATAGATCTGTTGTGTAAACCTCGCAATTTTATAATTGCTGAGAAATGGAAAAATTCCAAGAATGCTCTCAGTAACACCTTCCTTTGTAAGATTTTCAGGCATAGAAACAGGCAATCCAAGAATAGTGGCTCCAGTGCAAGTGTTACACTGATCTGAATTTTTTCTTCTATCAGCATTGTTGTGATGGTTAGCAATCCATTTCAAACAGCATTACAATGTCAAACAATTATTATAATTTACAAACTTGAAAAGTGGGCCCATGAAAACTTAATGAGATTCAATACGGTCAACTGCAAGCTGCTGCTTTTGGGTTAGGGCAATCCAGATATGAATACAGACTGGCAGATTATTGCCCCCCTCTGCTCTGCCCTCATGAAGTACTGTGTCCAAGCCTGGGGCCCCCAGCACAAGAAAGACATGGAGCTGTTGGAGTGAGTCCAGAGGAGGGTCACAAAGATGTTCAGAGGGCTGGAGCACTTCTCCTAAAGATTGAGGAAGTTGGGCTTGTTTAGCCTGGAGAAGAGAAAGCTCTACAGAGACCTCACTGCAGCTTTCCAATTCTTAAAAGAAGCTTAATATTCAGGAAGATGACAGAATTTTTACGTGGCCTGATAGTGGTTCGAAAAGGGTGAGTGGTTTTAAACTAAACAAGAGGAGATTTAGATTAGATGTTAGAAGGAAATTGTTTACTCAGAGGATGCTGAGGCACTGGAAAAGGCTGCCCAGAGGAGCTGTGGATGCCCCGTTCCTGAAGGCATTCAAGACTAAGTTTGATGGGATACTGAACATCCTGATCTAGTGGGTGACAACCTTGACCATGTCAGGGGAACTGGAACTAAAAATGATCTTTGAGGTCCCCTCCAACCTGGGCCATTCTATGATTGATTCTGTGAATATATACAAAACTTTCCAAAGGGATTCCAAAGGCTAGCAACACAGTTACAGTGACATTTTATTTCACTTACATGTGCATGTCTACCCACCTTAAAATGACAGAATAACAACTGGGTAAAGAAAAAAGAGGGTATCCAACTCCAACTAGCCTTGCTTCCCTAAAAATTTGTACTATGGAAAGTATCTAGGCATTTCTTTTACAGAGCTCTGGAAGAACTGCAGAACTATACCAAAACGTCTGTTTTTACCATGGTTTTCCTAACACCTAAGTGACTACACTTCACAGCACTTGGATAGTTGCAAAGAATCCACCCTGTCACATCCATTTTTTCACATTGATTCAACAAAGGCACAGCACTCCTGCTTTGCAATGCTATTATTCTTCTGCTTCTCCTCATCATCACCATCCTCATCCTCATCTTCCTTCTTGTCTTTTTCTTCTGAAATAAAGTCAGGGAAAACAGATAACTTTTCTATTGTGACTAAAGATTGGATTTGTGAATTGAACGGTAAATTGAATTTCTGATTTGTGATGGGTTTAGAAATACTGATTTGACTTATTTTATTTTTCAGATGCTTCAGAAAATTGCTGTTTGTTTACTGCTGGTTCTGCCAACCAACTCAAGAAGGGACCTATCTATTCTTTCATTAATCAAGCATAATATTATCTTGAACTAAATATTCCTCTCCACATGGCCTTTCTTCTGGTGTCAGCTTATCTCCTGCTGACTCATACTCAGGTTGCTCCTGTAGAGAATGGGGCACTGTTGGAAACACTGAAGTCACAGGTAGGATTACTCAGCAATAAAAGTGAACACTATTCAGCACAGGTGAGACCTCCTGGCACAAGTCGACGAATACCACAGACAATTATCATTGGAGTTCGTAAAGGAGGAACAAGGGCTTTGCTGGAAATGTTGGATATTCATCCTAATATTGTTGTAGCAGCTACAGAAGTCCACTTTTTTGACTGGGATGAAAATTATGTGAAAGGAATAGACTGGTATAGGAGTTTGATGCCATTTTCTTATGGAAATCAAATTACTATTGAGAAAACACCAGGCTATTTTACATCACCACAGGCTCCAGAAAGAATTCATGACATGAATAGCTCCATTAAGCTGCTGCTCATTCTAAGAGATCCCACTGAGAGAGTTATATCTGACTATACTCAAGTATATTACAACAGAGTAGAAAGCCACAAGCCTGTTCAGCTTTTTGAAGATATTGTTATTAAGAATGGAGCACTTAATACCAAATACAAAGCTATTCAGAGAAGTTTATATGATGTTCATATGGAAAACTGGCTTAAACATTTCAGTTTGGATCAGATTCACATAGTGGATGGCAATACTTTAATCAAGGACCCTCTTCCTGAATTACAAAAAGTTGAAAGATTTCTAAATCTTCCTTCCCGAATTATGCCTTCTAATTTTTATTTTAACCAAACTAAGGGATTCTATTGCATTCGAAGTGATGGAAGAGAGAGATGTTTACATGAATCCAAAGGGCGACCCCATCCTCTTGTTAACAACACTGTTTTAGAGCAACTTTATTCTTACTTCAGAGAGCACAATGCAAAATTTTACAGAATGGTTAATCATTCTTTTGACTGGCATTAATGCATTTGCAATCAATGTTTCTTTAAAAGGGCCTGAAACAAACTCTTTCAAGCATATCTTTGTAACATGTAGAGATTCATATTATGAGAACTTAATGTACTGGTTATGTAGAAGCAAAGGCGTCTTTGCTTCACTGGAACAAGACATCCATCAACTCATTAAAATGCTAGCCTTTGTGTTGGGAAAAAAAGGTTTCACATATCTGTATGATTACTCTGGATCATATTATAATCTTCTTTTCCCCATCATAATTTCAATGGACTTAATTCACATATGATGTTTTGGAAAAATGACTGCTTTTAAAAATGTAAAAATGTACATATTTGAAATTGTATTGTTTTAACTGTTCTGTATTTTTTTTCTTGGTATTTTTTATATCAAGTATGAGGATAGTGACCTTGATTTCTAGAATTTTTCATACAATAGTTTAAATTATATGTTAAACAGGGGCATACATTGTGGCTCCGGTAAATAATTCATCCTTTGCTAATATGTCAAAGCTTTCAATCAATTAATAATGAAAGGAATTTATTTCACCTTTGATTTCAAATAGGTGAACTAGAAGATCCTTGTCTGTATATCATTAGTATTAAACCAGTGTTAATACTTGAGTTTGAAAAAAAAATCTCCAAATAATAAAGTAAGAATATGAACTGTTTGAAAAAGTTTAGGAAATGAGAGATCTGACTGTAAAGAAGTTAGAAGATCCCAGGCAACTTCAATTTACACCATTATTCTGTGTACTAAAATGCAAAAAAACTTGTTAATATCAATGCCTGTTCAAATGTTTGATTCTGTATATTATTTCACTTCACATTTGAATGAAAAAGATAGCTCTTTGTCAGTACTACCATATTAATCATGTTTGTATTTTGTGACTGGTTATTCTATTTCTCTCCCAGCTTTACTTTAAGTATCTCCATTGGCACAGATCCTTTTGAAAAAGAAAGAAATTTTTTTGCCTGCCCTTCAAAGCATGGAGTATTCTTTGTAATTTCTAATGCAGGTCATGGGATGTACTCAGACTTAAAAGCAACATCTTTTTATATTTGTATGTCTCAAACATTGCTCAATATACTATGGATGACATATTCAGATTATATATGAAAGTGACATCCTGCATAAGGAATTTTTCTTTTTGATATTTTTTGCTTCAAAGTATTGTCTGCTCTTCTTTTGCATATGTCAGTACCAAAGAAGAAAATCAACTTGAAATGTTAAATGTTAAATGCTAAATAGAACTACACAAATGCAAGCAGATGTGCTTGTTTGAAATTGTACCTTGTAATCCAAAAATCCTAGTGAGTTGTAATTGTGTGGGCCCACTCTAAGCATCATACTCCACCTAATACTGTTGAAAGTACTGAATATCTGTGTTCTTCTGTTTAAGCAGCTGTGCAGGCTACAGGATATGTTCCTGATGTGGAATTCAGTCCTCTTTTTCATGAGTTTGGAGGTATGTATTGCAGCACTAATTTTGGGTTTCTAATCACTTTACCAGGGTGCTACTTAGATGTAAGGGAGGTAGCATTCTTCTACCGCTGAATTGGAACAGAATCAGGCCCACTATAGATTAGTTGGAAAGAGCTTTCATCATACTCCTTCAATAAATGTAAAATGTTAAAAATAGTATAATAAATCTTGTTATTCTGCTACCTGTAAGTGTATAACTAAGATGGAAAATCATGTTAATTTTCATTACCCTAAAATTAACCTCTGAAATTATCTTTCTGAAATATGATTACTGAATGAAACTATGAGTTCTTTGAATGCTCCAAATCATTATGTTTTTCTTCCACCTTTTCTGAGGTTGTGACTTCTTAATCATTAAAATTGTTATGATCTGGGTACTACTCAGAAATACAATCTGAACCAGGTGTGGAAATATAAATGCATTTATTTCAAATTTGCCAAGATCCAGATCACAGTTTTTCTTGCAGTATTGTTTTCTGTTTCTTATACATTCCAAAACTTGCCGTATTTTTCATTTGCTTCTTTTCCATGATTATTCTTTTTAATAGTGTTTTTGTTTTCTTTTTCTCTTTTTTTCCTTTTTCCTGCAATGAATGTAATTTCAAAACACTGTGTAATTTAACAAAGGTTTCAGGTAGCTGTCAGTAACCAGACTTCGTATGACTATATACCACATGCAGTTTCATATGTTGATGTGTTTCTATATTTATGTTTGCAGGCAACAAGTCTTTTTCTTCTCTGAAGTTTACTTTGAGTGAGTTGAATGCAGAAGTACCAGTTGGCAAAAGTTGCATACATCTTTGAAAACGCAGATCTCCTTTTAGACTTCTCATTTCAAGGAGGGCTGATCTGTATAGATTAGTGATACATATATCTACTTGATTTGTTAGCGCTCTTCATTCCTGATAAGCATTTTTGGAAGGACAAAGTCATTGGAATAAACTCAGTATTTTAAAGTTTACTAATACCAGAAGAAATACTTTATGCAAAACATAATTTTGGTGAGTGATTGGCTCTTTTGTTCTGGTTTTACATAAATAAAGATTCTCATCTAAAGTTTCTAGGTAAATGGCCTACTAAGATGCAAATTAACCTGCACAAATGAATTAAGTGAATACAGTAGGCTATAATTTAGCATTGCAAATTGTTTCAATCATAGTTTTCCATTTTGTGATCTGAAAAATGTACCACATGCAGGCCTAGCCTTCTCAATTGAGCTATACTTGATAATAAAAAGCCAAAATTACTTTTTCTCCCTAAAAATATGCAATTTTTGTTGCGTGGAATTCAAAGCAGGTTGATTTCGTGAAGAACCATAACTGACGAAATTATTAATAGTTTCAGTTTAATAAATGGCAAGTATCTATTAAGAGTTCCAATAATTTCTATAAACTATTCTTCCCCAAAGCAGTCATCAAGGGACTCTTTCATCTTATTATCTGATAATTAGGAGGCTTTAAGAGAAGTAAGTTTCTTATAGGAAGATTGCTTAAAGAGAGCAAGCAGCTGCCTCAAAGGTTGTTGAGAGCATCTGAAATATGATGCAGTCACATGTGTAACATCATTGCAGAATTTAGAATGATTTGAGTGGCTCTTTGACACTGTTTTACATTGTACAGATATTAAGCTTTCATGTTAAATAATGTTATTTTCCTTTTTTTTAGATACCATTATTAGGGTTGCTTTAATCTACTATGACTGAGAACTATCAATTTCAAGCAACTGTAAACATAACTGGATCAGCTGAGACTTTGCCACAGTAAGAAGAACACCCAAACTTAATAGCTAGATGAGTCTAATCTCTGTAATTTTTTTAATACAGGCTGTATATATTACATATGCTCTGTAAACACAAAGCAATGAGAAAGTTAAGATTTTCCTTCTTCCAAAAAATTATCCTAGTAGTACTTCTTTGATTTAAAGAAAACAGACTGGTTCTTCTACTACGCTCTTCCCAGCATCATTTTGCCAGGAAGAGTGCTGAGCCTTCTCATTGTACCCTGTCAATCTAGCTGCCAAAAGCCCCTGTGCTGAAAGTCTTATCTTTCACTGCATAGCCTTAATAGAAAATTTGCAGTTCTTCTTTCAGAACTTCTTGCCTAACTTTTTTGGAATATTCATGGCAATATTTTGGAGAACTTTACAGAGGCCATAGACTAAGTACACATCATTGTGTACTGCTACACAAAAGCAACTCCTTGAGTATCATTTTGGTGCAGTCAAAAATCCTATAAAATACACTGAACAAAAATTAGATTGACTGCCATAGGGAAGTACATCCTCACAGAGTTTTCAATCTTCATGTACATTTCAAGGAATCCTGAAAAAGAAAAGTAAAAATAAGCAACTTAACTGCTTATTGCCTTTGTCGATTTAGATGTTTTCATCAGTTGAGCAAAAACTGAATATTATAAATAAGGTATTCCTCATTCATATCGATCAGAAATTGTCACTGTTCTCACGAATAAGGTTACTTATAAAGTGTTAAATGTGATTGCTCAATTTATTGGTATAAAAAACTTTGTAGAAACATTCCAGCCATGGAAAACTTCTGCTTCTTTTGGGATCCCTCGGTGGTGTGTAGCAGTAGGACAAGGAGTAATGGCCTAAAACTTGAACATAGGAAGTTCCATACTAACATGCAGAAGAACTTCTATAGGGTAAATGTGATGGAACGCTGGAACAGGTTGCCCAGAGAGGTTTTGGAGTCTCCACAAGACCCATCTGGATGCCTACCTGTGCAACTTATTGTAGGGTACCTGCTTTAGTGGGGGGTTGGTTTCAGTGACTGTTCGAGGTCCCTTCCAACCCCTGCAATTCTGTGATTCTGCAATTATCATAATCCCTATCAATTCTTGTTTAATCTATGTTGTCAAAAATAGAACTCTGGATTATTACTTTGGTGTGTAAAAGCATGGTTTAAAGAAGAAAGAGAGTGATGCTCCCCCCGTATGTTAATTTACAGTGAAAATTGTATGATAACCATCACAATAACTTTTCCTTGTGAGAAAAGAACATTTAATTTGTTTAAGTAATGATTATACTCCTGTACATTATTATTTTCTGTACTTGTGGATTTGAGATATCATTTCTTTCAAGAGTTCAAATTTTATTACAGAAATGAATAGATGCATTGGAATTAAATTCAATAATAATTTGCCTAGCACATTGATCATTAGCAACAGTTAACAACTAGTATTTAGTTACTGGACAAATAGTTTCTGCCTTGATTATTCCAAGCTTTAATTTGACTTACAATTTTTACTTTATATTTTAAAAAACAATTTGAAATTTTACATCACTAATAAATAAGACTTTTTAGTATCGTTCTGTGATTGTAAACAAATTGTCTTTTTTTTTTTAAGCTCATTAACAGAGACGTGAGCTTACTAGAATTCCTGAAAAAAATATCAGAAACAAAGATACTAATGAAATGAAAGTATAAAATAGTACCTTAAAGTTGAAACTGCAGTAGATTTGTAAAAAGACTAATATAAATCATACTCTCATGGTAAAATAGGTGTTACTTACCATGTACATATGTAATACATCTCATGTAGTAATGTATGTGACCAATGTTATGAAGTCTAGTTTTTGATGCAAAAAGGTCTTATGCTTTACATTGTATGTTCTTTTATCTCCATTACAAAATGTTCTCAGTAACTATTTACTGAAAAATGCCCTAATGCAGACTCTTTATCTGTGGTACAGTTTTCCTCTTAAGGGTTATTGGACCCTCTCAAGGGTCTTCGGTTTTATGTTGTTTCTTCTGAGATTAAAAAAGTGTTTTGAGTGACACTGAAATAAAAGCTGTGAATCATCAAACCAGAATTAAAAATATTATCTCTATTTGATACATTTCCCAGTGAAAAACAGTATTGTATATGGACTTACTTATAATAGTTTAACAAATAAATTTTTTACATTTGCTCTTTCTTCAGGGGATAGTACAACTGATTTACAGGTTTAAACTGAAATGTCAGGAAGCGCAGATAATTAAGAAACGCTTTGCCACTTGGACCAGCTAAAAAGTTTTTATTTTAATGTGAACATTTTGAACTATAACTCATACACTTTCTTTTTATCCTATACTATATATCTGAGTGTGAATGTAGATACATGTACATGCATATATCTACATGTAGGAATTAATTTATCATCCAAACTAGTAGTAGGAAAAAAATAGGGCAGGGACAAATGTCAAGTAATAAAACCTAAGTTGAAGGGCCTCTTCTGCTAAATATTTGTTCAGCAGCTATGTCCCAATTCCAAATGAAAATTATGATTGGGCTCATAAGACATGCAGAAGACAATAACAGGCTACTCCAGGGATTTGTCTAGGTATTTTATATTCCTGAATTAATGTTCTGATCATGAAGCTATTCAGGGTAAATGTGAGTATACACATTTCAAAACACACTTATTTCATCTTATTAGCAGATTCAACATATTATGTCGAACCTTGGGCCAAATGCTGTAGTGCTGAGAAGTAACAATTCTCTGCAGAAAGGCTTGGTTTTTGTTTTTTTTTTTAATCCTTTCTGTAAAATTAGCAGTGCTAGATGCATAGGTTTTGTTGTTGATTTGACAAGGGCTGTCAGCCTGAAATGCTGTGCAACTGTCACAAGAAGATTGAAGATATCTCTTCTAACTCTGCTAAGATACAAATCTACCACTGTAGACAAGTGACACAGATGGAACACTTTAAACTGCAGGGGGTGCATCACTGCCTTGAGTGAAGAAAGATTAAAGGCTCATAAACAACATATGCTATACTTACACACACATGCATCATACATAGCTTGCAAAATACACTTGGTCTAGAACAAAAACAAGCTGAACCTATAACTGTGCACTAAAGCAATCCTGTTGAAGGCATACTGAACTGCAGGCAGCTGTTACAGTATGAGCTATTTGTAACATTATTTCTTGTAATAAACTGAAGTCTGTTTAGGCTATGCTCCAGGCATCCTCTGTGAGCTATAGCCATAGACTGGTCTAAATATTTTCAGCTTGCAGATAATGGGTATTGTTTTCTCAAGATTCAAGTGCAGCTGCATCCATTATGTATTTTCCAGACAGCCTATGTTTATGTGATTGCAGGTTGTTCTCCGGAACAAGCGGCTGATAGGTTATGTACATACAGCCTGTTTATGTTAAAAGCAAGAAACTGCATTTCTAGTAACATTTAAAAAATTGCACTTTGTTTTAGTTAGTTATTTTATTTGAAAAAATACTTAATAGTGAATGCCCTTTTTGCCAGCTAAAATTGGTGCTATGTGGTCAGTGTTCACAATGTTAATTGCTCACATTAAAAATACAACTTTAGATAGCTATCACCCTGTCTGCCGTTTCATTTCAGTGAAAGAATGTCATACAAAATCAAGCTACAGTGGTATACAATAGTGGTTCGTACTGAGTATCGTGCACCCTGGTTTATACAAAGGAAGATCAGAGCTGCTTCAGACACTTGAAGGACTGCCTCCAACATCTTTTGTGGGTTTGGAAAAAATGCTTCTCCCATCCTTCAAACACACACCCAGGGTTCAATCTGAGAGTCTTTTTTCCAGTTCTTGAGGTGCACATGTGGAAATGAACACTTGGATGCTCTTTTTTCCCCTTGAATTACCTGCAAGATGGATCTTTGTCAAATTGCAATATGCATTCCACTGGTAACAGCAAACTAACTTCAGAAGCCCCATTTCATTTTCTAGGTGCTTGGCCCTCCATTATTTTTGTCCAAAAATGCAGTTGTCACAGATTATAATTTTTCTATTCACAAATACAGCCACTCATAAAATTACAAATGAAATATACCAATCACATTTTTCTGTAGCAACTGGATGTAACAAGCCAAAAAATAGAGAAGCACATCATCTTCCTAGAGTTCTTTGTGCATTATTCCTTTTTAACAGATTTGAATTGGGTACTACTCAAAAGATGAGTTCTTTTATGACTCCCTGTTCTGATTACCTGGGTATTATGATGAAAGTTAACAGGATTATGTTACTTCACTTTAATACTGAAGTCCAGAATGTTTATTTTACAGAAGCACATCTTCACTGTCATTCACCCACTATCAGTGATTTTTCTTCTCTTTCTCTACAGGCTTTGTGGGCTGGAAGTTTGTTTGATTTGGTGTTGTCATATTTTTTCATTCACTAATTAAGTGAATGGCTTTTCTCATTCATGCAATACAAAGTTTCAGTCTTAAATTGAGCCTTACTTATATCTGAGACAGTAAAATCAGAACCATATATCATAAATGTTGTGTCTCTGCTGTGCTAGGATGTCAGGGAACAGACTTGGAAAGACTTAATAGAAAAGAGCTAATCCTAACTAACATACATAGAAAACATAATAGTTGAGAATTTTTTTTTTTTTTTGGAGGATAGGAAAAAACTCAGCTTCCACTTTACAAGTATTTATTTGCTATTTAACAGAAGCATTAATTCATGAATTCCACTGAAGCAATGTGGCACCAATTTTAGTCAGCTGCAGTGACTACCGTAAAACTACTCTTACTTTGTAGCCGAGGATTTAGCCCCAAATGTGTCTAGAGAATGCTACTTCTGTCTTGGGTAGCTGCTAAGCCAAATAAAATAACCTTACTTTCTGAAACATAAATATTCTTATCACTTCATACAAAACAATTTAATAGTAATGCTGATGTAGAAGCTATTTTTCAGATTGATATTTTCTGCAGAAATACTAGTCAGTAAGTTAGTCAATGGCAAACAATAAACTGCATTTTCTAACTTCATATATAAATGAGTGTATTTACTGCAAGGAGAGAAGGGAAAAAAAAATTCCTTTATTTGCATCACTGGCCTCATTCTGTCAACATATCACCCAGATTGCTGGATACACACAGAGATGCATTCTGGCAACGCTAGGGAGGGACCCGCACTTCCTGCTGTCTATTTCAACTTATTAGTAGTAGGATGATGCTTCTGGCACATCTAAAATAAATTAATACTGGATTAATTCAATTCAAAAAGATGTCAGGCAAACACATTGCAGGTTCATTCATCACAAACTTGAGAGCAACGTGTTTAAAAAGGAATACCATAGTAATTATGTTTACATATATAACTGCCTAAAGCTCAGCCAAATGACAGAATATATTCTAACACTTTCCAACATGGATTCTGTGCTGATTAAACCACCAGTTCATGAAATGAATATGTAGTATTTTCAGCACTAGAAGTACCACAAGGAAATAATTAGTTTTGTTTTACTTTAGAAAGCATTTTATCTGAACTACCAAAATATTTTGTTATTGCTTCTGATTCAGAGCGGTATTCTGTAGCCTTTGATCAGACATAACTCTTGGTAACAGACATGCTTGAGCTAGGGTTGCAGATCTGAATTACTTCTTTGAATGTGTTTGATCCTGACCTTTTATTCACACCATCTGTGTCTTCAATGGTATCTCAGACACAAGTTTGTCCTACTCAGTGTAAGTAAACCGGTCAGAATTTCACTGGATGTGAAGGTGAATTCAAACATATTCATCTTGTAATCATGACTGGCAGATGAAATGTAAATATAATAATATGGATATCTTTAGGAAAAGAGTCTCAGAATGTTTAGTACCTTGCCCTCTCTACATTCCCAAATGAAGAGCATAAAAATCTTACTTGTGTGGAGTATTTAATATTTTTTGATGTAAAATAACCAACAAGTAAGCATAATTGCCTCTCAAATATCCTCAAAAATACTGAAAGCTGAGAAGACTAATATTTTTTCATAAACAACGTCTAAATCAAATGTTAATGACCCTTTATGAGAATTATAACATTACAGAGGTCTTTCTTCCTTAGCCTGCCATTTTAAATTGCAGCTGCCAACAGTGAAATAATTACAATTAGAATGTTGCTGCAGAAAGCTTTCTGGTTAGAGATGGAAAGCATATTTTGAATGTACTCTGGAAATATATATAGCTTTGGAAGGAAAACATTCCACATACCCAGTACTCCAGAGGAGGAGATACTGCACACTTTGAGCTTGTTCCATTTCAGAAAGCCCTCAGGCCCCAAATTTCTCTCTCCTAACCGTCAAGATTGAAATGGAATACAGGGCATCAGAAGCTCAAAAATGCACTTGGGATGCAAGCCTCTTGGGCCTTTAAATATTAACTTGATAAATCTTCAGCCTTGGGCTAACAGGCAGCTGAGACAGATAGCAAAACATAGCAGAGTCACACTCACTTCTGCTAATCTCCCTCATGCAACAATAACAAAACTACATAGTAAACTAGCTGCAGGCAACAGATCATTTACTCATGTTGCCCAAATGTATGACGTATTTCTTTAAAGTCTGTCATTTGACAAAGTTATGCATCATGATTATCATGAGGGAATTCAAGGAGGGTTTGATCTCATATTCATTGCAAGAAAGCAACAGCAGCTTCAAGTCTTTAAATTGCAGCCGCTGGTCAATAATAGCACATAGACCACACAGCCTCCAGGCCTGCAGGAGCAGTGCCTCAACACAATTCAAAAGGCCTGAGGAAATAACAATTTCTTCAAACCTCCTGCCTGATCCTTAACATGGTAAGTTAATTCTGTCTTTGTTAATCTCATGTATTTTTACTGTGTACTTCGGTCATACAAATGGAAAATACTTGCATATCTTCTTCACATGCAACTGGTTATAGACATGTTAAAGGCAGCCCAGGCCATCTTCCCCTAAAACCCTTGAAAAGCCCAATTGTGTTTTACACGTAAGCGTCCCAGGCTCTTGTGAGACAAAACACCAGGTAGAAGTGAGTAGGAAAATAACTAAGTTAACAGTATGGTGGCACCATCTGCTGTCCCAGGTGGCTTAAAACGATAAGCCATTCCCAAAGAACTGGAAGACCGAAAGAAGAATCATGCATTCTTGTAAACTATTCCGTTTGATTTTACCTTCAATTTCTAAGCCTTCAGGATGTTCTAGTGCCGCATATCCATGCTTTCCCCTACAACCAGAAAACATACACATTCATTTACACATATAATTAAGTAATAAGCCAAGATACCTTATTTACATATCCACAAGTTTCCAATAGCTGAATTTTTTTTTTTTTTTTTGTGAAGAAGGAACAATTACCTTGAGACTTGAACTTCAGACATGGGAGCTGGCCAATTTGTAGATTCATCACACACCTCCTCTTTCTAGCTAATTAGTTTGAAAACTGGTTCTTCGTGAGTAGCAGGGAGAATGATGCCACACAGGGAGATGCCAACCACTACTCATCAGGTCCTCCTTCAGTTTATACTAAATAGCGTAATATAATACCAAATTCCTCTGCCAATTTGAATTAGGCTTGTGATTGGAGCTTGTAACATATAGATCAAACTCTCTCTACATACTCAGTTGTTGTTTTTTTTTTTTTTTTAATCTAGGGAATATATATCCCTTTGTTGATAAGAATCAATGACATATACTACTTTTATTCTTTAAACAGATATACCCATAAGTTACTGAACTTAAGTCTCAACTGATTGCCAATGCAGATATATTTTCTTCATCAATTATACCTAGAAGTATGCTGGTGGGTATTAATCTTTCTTCCATCCAATTCATATCTATTTCAGCTTTTCTATACCTCAGTCACTGAAGAGAAACTAAATTTTGAAAGCTTTTCATCAAGAGGAATGAGCAGTTTTCTCTTCAAAGCTCCAGGCTTACAAGTCAGCTGCTAATTTACTGTGACTTCCTTCAGCAGTAATTAAATTCGATGCATGTTTAACCAAAGAAAATTTTGCCACCATTACAGCAAAAAGGAAAGGCAAGTACTGTTGCAACAAATCTTTCCGTGCAATAGAATTATAAAAAAAATAAAAAAATAAAATGCCACTCTTCCCACAGACTGATGTGAATTACTGGTAGTATTCTTTGCATATGTAATACTGCACCAATCAATGCATAGTCACAAAGACCATATTATTCCTTAGGGAGTTCTCTGAAATGTGTAGAACAAAGCTCTACTACTGTGCTATAGGAAAAGCATCTCCAGGGGACAGGTAGTCTGTTGTCTGTAGTAGTATAATTAGGTCTGATCTACTGATAATCCTTTATAGAAAAAAATGGAACAAGATAAATTCTCTTCCAGGTTTCTTAAATGCAATTTAATGTCTTTCTATAATGATAAATATCAAACTACTGGGGTGGTCTGAGAAGGGAGGAAGAAAACAAAGACATGCATTTATACATTCTTAATGCAAACATTCAAAGAAACTCCTAGACTGAGAGAAAATTCAAACTACACAATAAAACCCAACATTCAAAGTATTCCTGACATATATAGCATGTATAAAAAAGTGTTTATATTTCACGTGGCTAAAGTTAAATTTTATTGTGCTAAGATGCAAATTTATGTAGATGCTTGGGGGAAAAATGGAGAAATGTTAAATAAGAAAAGATGAGTTAAACATTAAAGAACAGACTGACCTATCATACAAGGAAAACATTAGATAAAATTAAGCAAGGTACTGTTTCTCATGCACTTTATGTAAATCTATCAAGGAAGTGTATTGAATCACATCTATTACTCTGTTATTTTTTAGATTTCTTGGATTATTTTTTTCCCTCTCAAAATTAATCTGTACTGTTGGAATATTCACTGCAGTGTGAACAGAATCAGATGCTGAGACAATAAAATAGTTTTTCAGACAAACTAAAGCTATTGTGGATGTTCTTGGATTTTAAAGATACATCTTAGCTGTCTAAGTTTCACCCATTTAATTAGAATGACTATCAGTCTGAGCTGACCGCTACAACTACATTTTTCCTGCCACAGCAATAGTTTCTCTTATTTTTTTCCCACAAGTACTTGTTTGCGCTTGCCATGGGAAAGTAAAACAGAAAAATGAGCACTTCAGCATTAGTTTTCTTTGAAGAAGTCCTAGATATGTCCCTTTGATTAATGCTGTTTAATCACAAATACCTGATTTGTTCAAGTATTTTCATGTCTCTCTGTATATTATCTTTACTCATCAGTGTCAGACAAACATACAGGATTTTCTGGGTGCCTGAAAAGAGTCTGACATTAAATATGGATGTGTTAATGCATGCAAGAGTACTTATTTCTAAATAAATATTTTTTAATTGTTATTTCTATTTAAGTATAAAGAGAAACGGTAGTTGCTGTAGGCTCTGTAGACTTTTCAGATGTATCTATTTAAAATGCAAATATGTGCATATGTGATTGTTAGGGTCTATGTTTAGAAAAATGCCACTTTAAGTGTTTACATTCCTCATAATTTTTTCAAAAGATTCCTGAGGAGTCTTTCATTCAGATCCTTTCAATTTTTAATTTACTTCATTAAAATCTCAATAAAACATCATATTGCAAACTTCTCTATCTGGAATTCATTAACATATCAGAAGATAATTTATCAGTCACATCTCATATATTGCTTTTCATACATTCATTTGTCATTCCTCTGCTTTCATTCTCCTTTCTATGAACTAAAAAAAAATCTTATTTCAAATTTCTATAAATACAGGACATTTAAAGTTTAATTATTTAAAGCCATCTAATACTTTAATTAGCTAACTTTATATATGCTCTTTTAAAAAAAAATCTCAATACTTCAATAGTAAACTACTGGAGTATAGAAAGGGTTAAATATAAGATTCAGCAATGCTAGAAAAATCTTGTCCTGAAAGCTCAATAGAAGTTTATGCACAGTTAGGAGCCTTTTAGCTCCAAGAGTATTAACAAAGTTGACATAGAAAGACTTCTGTTTTCTGTGAAGTCCTGGACAAGTCACTTGAGCCTTCACGAATCCCTGAGATTTGATTAGAAGAATGGAATAGTGCCCTTGGTAAACACCTTCATTCCAGCATACATAAGGCATATACACTCTGCAACAGCTATGGGTTGTCCTCCCTTAGAAAATACAGTGTTCCTATTTCAAGGAAAGGTGGTGAGAATGAATCATTCAAGAATCAAGCATATGTAAAACCAAAAGTAAATAGATGAATAACGATGCATGGCTAAATAGATATAATTGATGTTGCACTAAAAATGCTATTGGTAGCTGGCAAAATACATTGCAGCACATACAATTTTTCTGAACTTTCTCTGATGACCAGGGTGACACAAAAGAGCTCCTACATAAATGAAATTCAATCTTAAGGAACCTACTGTCTGCAGGAACAGAAACACATTTTACATTATTCAGTTACAGTAAGCATACAGTAAGTAGACTGTCATGAGATAGACGACAGCACCATATGAAGTAGAAGCAACTGGAAAGTCACTAAGATTATGTCAGTTAAACATAATATGGTTGCAATTAAAAAATAAAAAGTTATGATAAAAAAGAACACCTCTTGTACGCAATATTTTTAGCAGATCCATTCCAGAATAGTACCATTGTAAAACTTCATAACACAAATGGAGGGCTTGTTCCAGAAATGAAACCCATCACTAAGGATAATAAAATCTTATGTCTTTTTAATAGCACTTCTGCTAGAGTGAACAATTTATGGAGCAAAAGAGTCTGTAGATAATCTCTCAACATAAGACTGCAGTCATAAAAGACAACAGCAAAGAATGAGGAAGATGAAATTCATCTCACCAAACTTTAGATGCTTGCATTGTAGCTACCTGCATGTGAGTTAATAAACTTATCTGGACTTGTTCAATAAGAAGTAATATACAGCATGGAAAGAAATACTTCTGGAACACATCTGAAATCTGGAACATCTGACCTGTTTTAGACATCTATTTAAGACAGCACAAGTTATGACCTAGAAGTATCTAGTTCCATTCACTGAAATTTTCAAAAGTGTTAACATATGGAAATCTTTTTACTGGAAATGTTTACATTCAAATAGATGAATCCTACCTACACTGCTGTCACTGGCTGCAACTAGGAAGAGCAACAGCTTATCTATAAATCAAGGTGAAAACCACTATATTCATTCCCACTTTGGCAATGAAGAAAGCTGTTGTGACCACAAATAATTATGGGAGTTCAAGTAGAGGTCTCTCTTTAATGTATATACCTCCTATATTTTGTATGCCATTGTGCTATACACCTTTATTTTTGAAGCTGTACGTGATTTATTCAGGGATGTTCTGCAAAGATCTCAAAGCAAAAAAAAAAAAAGAAGAAATCTATTAATTGTTGCTAATGAACCCTTAAAAGAAGACCACAATTAGCATGACTTCTCTTAATGACATCCTGAAACAGGAAATGTCAGTGAATCTTATTACTGCAGGAAAAAGAAAGTCCCTTTGTCCTTTAATTTCACTTTATCTCCTTTCTACATTCTTTGAGATAAAGCTAAAAATAGACAGTAGTAATTTCTTACTAATGTTTTCACCTCAAAAAAAAAAAAAAAAAACCCCACTATTATTCTTTTTCAAACAGATTTATCACAGTTGTTTTCACTCTGTTTTTTTCCTATAGAAGTACTACTGTACCTTTAACAACTTTCTTTAAACTCTCTCTAGACTCTTTCAGTCTCAGCATTATCTTTCGGATGCAGCTGCCAGAGAAGGCACAGTCATAAGGCTGAGTGGAAACCTCATCGTTCTTTACAGCTACCTGAAAGGACATTGCAGTGAGAGTGCTGCTCTCTTTTCAGGTGACAAGTGATGGGACCTTTTTAGAAAAACTTTGTGGCCCCAGGATGACATCAAGTGGACTCTTGAGCCAGTTGCTCTATGCTTGCTGAAAATAGTCTTTATAACAACTCCTTACGAAGCTGTTCCAAATGTGTAAAAATAATGGTATCAGCAACAACTGCTATCAAAAGAGGTGTGGCAGCAGGGGGAGGCAGGAGAATACTCCCCTCTGCTCTGCCCTCATGAAGTCCCATCTGGAGTACTACATCCAGGCCTGGGACCCCCAGCACAAGAAAGACATGGAGCTGCTGGAGCAGGTCCAGAGGACTGCCATGAAGACACTCAGAGGGCTTGTCTCCCATCTGAAGGTAGGTTGAAGGAGTTCAGCTTGTTTAGCTTCAAGATGAGAAGGTTCCAGAGAGACCTCACTGCAGCCTTCCAATACCTGAAGGGAGCTTACAAGCAGGAGGAGGACCAACATTTTTACATGGTCTGATAGTGATAAGACAAAGGGGAGCAGCTTTAAAAGAGGGGAGATTTAGGTTAGATGTTAGGAAGAATTTTTTTTCACAGAGGATGGAGAGACACTTGAACAGGCTGCCCAGAGAGGTTGTGGATGCCCCATCCTTGAAAGGGTTCTAGGCCAGATTGGTCAGGTTCCCAGGCAGCAGGATCTAGTGGGTGGCAATCCTGCCCATGGCAGGGGAATTGGAACTAGATAATCTTTAAGGTCCCCTCCAACTTAAGCCACTCTATTATTTTATGATATGATTTGTTTTCATTCTTTCTCCTGTCCTCCCAGTGTCTTATACAAACTTACTGGAGGCTTCCATATTTCTTTTACTAATCCTTTTTCCCCCAGTCTAAATGTGCTTGGAAAGATTAACCACTCTGAACATGCCTTGTAAAATATACCTACAGGAGTTTTGTCCAAAGCCTGTCTTAGCAGCAGTTTCTACTCTGCTTACATGTCAACTAATATCTTCATTCAAATACTCAAATGACATCAAGCTGACGTGTTCTGCCAGGATTTCCTCCAAGTTTCATTGCCATGTTTTTATTTAAAAGCTGTGATTGACTCTTGAAAAGATGCTTTTATCTGCTGTGAAGCCGGCAGTAAGCAGATCCGTGTTAATTCCTAGAAAAGCTTGGTGAGGCCTTAAGGAAGCTACTCATCTAGAAGAAATAGTCTGCCCTTCAGAGTCTGATAATCACCCAAATGCCCACAGGGACTTTTCTAACAAGACCTTGTCTTATCTGAACTTTGGAGTTTCAGAGATGGGCTTGATGAGGAATGACAACTCTTAGTCATGGCAAACTCTGGAAATAATGAACTTTCAGAATAAAGACAGAAAACCTGCTACATTTAATCTGCAATTTTCTGGTACTGGCTACCATATATTTTAAAAAGTATTTTTCCTCTAAATATCTACAATTCTTTTGCTCGTATCACTTGTTCACATAGAAAATAGTTTTAAAACAGTATAAGAAGTAGGGTTGTAGGTATTATCAGTAGGCATTATCAGAATTAATAGACTTGAGATGCTTTCCTCCCAGTTTCCAAAAGATTTTGCTTCCTCATCTTCTTTAGGCACAAGAAATACTAAGAGAATATGGTCTCAGTGCCAAACAGGATATTTGAATACCTTCTTTTTTAAAGCATGGGGAAGATCTTTTACTGGCAGACAAGAAGATGTGAGTTAGAGAAGCTGAGACAATGGGAGAAAAAGTAATTTTTGTAGAAACCATATTGAATGATACTATTTTGAAACTACTTTGTAAATACAAGAAATACTTTGCTTATTTCACTAAATAAAAATCTGCTAATGCGTTATCATCTAGCTACCCAAGTTTTGTTTGGGGGATATATCTTCTGAGCGTCAGACTCTTATCTAAGATAAATTCACACTGTTCCGTTGCATTAGCTGTAACCAGATGAAGTTTTGTGAGCCGTGGCCTAGCATCAATGGGAAACATAGCACTTACATAAACACAGCACACAAAGTAACGATAAAAAAATGACTTTTTCCTCTCTGTTATAGACTGCTATTATAGCTTGAGGTATAATTGTTCACAAACAAGGAATAAGGAAAGATAACAAATATTTCAGTCTATTGCTGATCCTACATGGAATATGATACCACCAATTAAAAGCAGATGGTAAAAAAAAAAACCTAAGTAAAATACTGCAGTTGTATTAGTGTCATTAACATGATCCTTGCATTCAGAATGCAGCAATCAAGGATGCTTACACTTATGCCTACTTAACTGCAAACAACTAAAAATCTTCAGGAGCACAGTAATACTGGATTATACCTGCTCACTAACAGCCCCATGTTTTCCATTTTTTACTGGCATCCTTTCAGCACCACCTCTTATGTCACTACCTAGTTTTAGCTCCAGCTGAACTCGTCCTTAGAAATCTCATCCCTGAAGCAATGCTTTTATGCACCTTCCTTTGACACATACACTTGTTTCCTTTTCCTTCATGCACTCTTATTGCACTGAGAGCCATATCTGATTTGATCGAGTTTTGGTAATAATCTTGTTTTGAGCAGCAGTTTGGATTAGATGACCCACAAAACTCTCTTCCAAATTTCTATGATTCTATGAATACTTCTTTTCACTGAATAAAATAAAGTGATATTAAATGTTACATTAAAAGTTATGTTAAATCAATACATAGAATAGGGTCTTTTTAGTGCAATTTACTGACAAGAATACAGTCTGTGTGTTTGAGGAACCACAGGAGACGACTCCTGTTTAGCAATCAAGGGTTGTTATCTCAGAAAGGAAATTATTTTGACAAAAATTTTTGTGCTTACACTGAACTGTCAGTGTTCAAAAGAAAAGATTACTTAATGTGCTGATTTTCAGTGTCTTAAGAGAGAGAAAGATGTCAGTGTCCTAAATGCTGATTACTGGTTGATATAATCTGATAATGCACTTTTAACAGTAGTAAAGGCAGGTAAAAATGTTTTAGATTTTCACATCATGGTAAGGCAAGCAGGCAAAATCACTTCATTTTTTCACAAAGGGCTGAATTCCCTAACCCTTTATATTTCATTATAATAATTTACACCTGTTCAAGGAATAAGCTATTTGTTGCCAAACCAATCTGGTTTCATTTAGCGCCTATCTCACTTTGCACATGTTCAAATGAATACTCAAGGTGCAAATCAGTGGAGATTTAGGATTTCCAGAATATTAAGTCTCATGATTAAAGTTTCATAATACAGTTGTCACTGAATGAAAGTTCATCTGAGGATATTCCTAAATGTACAAGTAAGTGTATACAAAGATATCTTTAAATTTACTGCCAGGTAGAGGGAAAAAGAAACAAAAAATTCACACTTACAGAAACATAGAATCATAGAATGGTATGGGTTGGAAGGGGCCTTTAAGACCATCTTATTCCAACCCACCTGCTATAGGCAGGGACACCTCCCTCTGGACCAGGCTGCTCACAAACTCATCCAGCCTGGCCTTGAATGCTTCCAGGGAGGGGGCATTCACAGCCTTGCTGGGCAACCTTTTCCAATGTCTCACAACCCTCACAGTAAAGAATTTCTTCCTAATATCTAGCCTAAACTTACCCTCTTCCAGTTTAAAACCATTTCTCCCTGCCCTGTTGCTACCTGCCCTTATCAAAACTCCCTCCCCTCCTTCTCTTCTCCAGGTAGAAAAGCCCCAGATCTCTCAGCCTGTCCTCAAAGGGGAGGTGCTCCAGCCCTCTGATCATCTTTGTGGCCCTCCTCTGGATCTGATCCAACAGCTCCAGCAATACCCCAGGTGGAGTCTCATAAGAGCAGAAACATCTTTCTTTGTGTTTTACATTAGGTTCAAGAGTCAATGTTTATTATCAATGAATACTTGCACCAGTATACGAGTAGCTTCTAGCATAAAGGAAGCAAAAGATGTTACAAAATATGCTTCACTTTCTGGACTGTTTGCACTGAAAATGTATATACTGTCCATCTCAAGCAAATACAAATGCATTCTGAGAGTAGCTCGTTGACTGCTCATGCAGTTTTGATGCTGAAAACACTGTATTGCTACATCATAATCTTTTCTACACTTCTTTGATATTAAGACACATCTTCACTTACTTACAATTTCTACGTAAGAGATGATCCAGCCTGGATTCACCTTCACAATTACAGTTTGCATTATCAGACCCACAACAGTGGAGAATTCAGTGGTTGAACACATAGTGCAGAACTCTTCATAAACCCTGCCTTGGGAAAGAAAAAGGTGGTGCAACTTTCTACTCAAATTAGGCTAGACATTTGAAAGAGGTCACTCATATTTATGTGTGAACCTTGAAATTTAAAAAGATTGTGGTAAGGAACAAGAGAACCAAAGACTGTACTGCCAGATGCATGGCAAGTTTATCACATTTAAATATAAGGACAGTTTATAGTATGTAAATATAAACAAAATTATCTCCTTCTCCAAATAAATTGCAGTGTAAATGCCAATCAGAGTTACAGCACAGGCTCTGGGGCTTTGACACTCCGCTTCTCATGCAAGAAGGTTCTTCTTCATGTGTCTAATAAAAACCAGAAATAAACCCCTCCTTCTTGTCTGCCTTTTGCTCTCACTAATCTCATGCGGCTCCAACTTTTAAGGGCAAGGCTCAAGATATCCTAACTTTTTTCTATTTTTTCCATTGTTTTAACAAATGGTAGCAAAGCCAAAAGCAAAATCTCCCCCTCTCTCCATCCCCTCTTTCTTTTTTTTTTTTTTTAAACTTTTAAAAAGCAAACCTGGGAGTCTGCTGATCTGGCAAACCTTTCTGATCTCTCAGCTTTAATTATAGCATTGAAAAGCTAATCAAGTTGCATTTTGAAACTCTATGAAATGTTATTTCCTGCTGCTAGGTTCAGTGCTGGTAATTACATACTGACTGTTATAGAGGAAGGGAGGAATATTTTTGTAGAGCATTCTTATCTATACTTGGCAGAACGTCTGTTATTAAAAGTTCACTCTCAAGTTTTCTTTGCTCCACTTTCATTTTTGTTAATGGCATTGTATTTATGTGAAAACAGGTTCACTGGCTGAATTCTTTTCCAAGAAGTTCAGTTTGGATCTGGGAATGTACACAGAGCAGATATCTGACAATAGAAGTATTTTTTTTAAACTGACTTCATTTTTCTGAAGTCGGTTCAGTGAGCAAATAACTTTGCACACTACAACATAGATGTAAATGCACGTGAACTATCTTTGAATCACAAATATTGCAGTTATTGCAGGATAGTTACGCAGATGGTTCAAAAATATGGATTTGTCTATGTGAGTAACCTTAATTATTACTGTCAGGAAGTGCATGTTCTTTAACTTTCATGTCTATGTTTTTATGCGTGAACAGAAAACACAGATATATTACAGAACTCTTAGAATGAAAACTAATGGGCTGATGAATGGAATTATAAACAGTTCTTGCATCTATTTTCAAAAAAAAAAAAAATCCTCACATCATTAAGTCTCTCAGCTCTCTGCATGCTGTTTATCGTATCACAGAAAATTGTCAGAGGAAAGCCCAGTGTTTGTCTTTGTTCATTCTGGATTTACTAGGTATTGAATCTGAATCGTGCTTGGCTACTATAACTGCTGCTTCCTTATCTGCTCTTGGTACAGCCATTAGAGGAAACAAAAGAATCATCCCCTCAAGCTTGACGACTGATTTTACTACCTTTAGAGAGGTTGGTTAATTCTTTTGAAATTGCTGCTTGTGGAATAAAGTACAACTTAAGATACAAGAAAGGGATGCAGAAGCTAGGTCTTACCTAACCTGTATCTCAATTGAAGTATATATGAAAAGAGTAATGGTAACATTCTTTCATCCCTCCCACACAGAGGTGCTCTGCATAGCACCTGAGACCCAGGAAGAAAGGGTGCTGTGTCAGAGTTAATTAATTGTGAATTACTAAAAAGAGGTGTTGCCTGTGGCTGAGCACATAAAGAATCTACTCTATTAGATACTCAAAATGAGAAGTTGTAACTGAGCATTTTGCTTTAAAAATACTCGAGACTGTCAGCTATCAAAGTTTGTTACCAATCAGGTTGTTAATTAAGACTTGGTATCTTCTTTGCCTCCTCAGAACAGCTAAAATCTTCCAGAACTCTTTTTTCCTTTCCAAACAAGGATATGTAGCTTCCTTATTTTTCTTGTACAGCTGATGCCATCTCTTCTCATTGGAAGAAAAATGAGTATAGTACTTGGGGCAGTTTCAGTGAGAATGCAAAGAGAGCAGAAGAGATCAAGAGAGATCCAAAATTGAATGTATACTGGATAACATTTAACCTCCTGAAAACAAGTAACAAAGTATGCTAGATTTTTACCAATATTAATTTCCAATAGCTATTGAGACATTGTATATAATCCTAATTTAGGATGACATCTGCTATTCAGCTTATTGCCATAGCATGACAATGTGTTTTCTCTCACTTTGTTTTATTCTGCTTCCACAGTCTGATGACTGAAAACAGGGAAGACAAGAGACCATGATCATACATAGCAGTTCCTGGATGATTAATATAGAATTACAGGATAATTTAGGTTGGAAAAGACCTTAGGTGGTCATTAGTCCACCATCCTGTTCAAAACAAGGTGAGCAGTGAGATCATTAGACCAGGTTACTAAGGGCTTTATCAAGATGGGCCTCACCTGGGAATGGGCTCCAGGCTACTTCTGACCATGTTAGTGGCCTTCCACTGAAATCATAGAATGGCCTGGGTTGAAAAGGACCTCAAAGATCATCGAGTTTCAACCCCCCTGCCAAGTACAGGGTCGCCAACCGCTAGACCAGGATGCCCAGAGCCATGTCCAGCTTTGCCTTGAATGCCTCCAGGAACAGGCCATCCACAACCTCCTTGGGCAACCTGTTCCAGTGTGTCACCACCCTCTGAGTGAAAAACTTCTTCCTAATATCTAACCTAAATCTCCCATCTCTGTTTAAAACCATTCCCCTTTGTCCTATCGCTATCCACCCTTGTAAACAAATATCGCCAGTTTATCAATGTATTTGATGAAGTGGAAGTCAAACACTGGACACAGCATCCTAGATGTGGTCTACCAAGTTGACAGGGATAAACATTTTGAGCTACCACTATGCTCCTGCATCTACATGCAATCAGTGGTTTGTCTAACACAAGGGAACTCTGTTAGGAAATTGTGGAGAAAATATTTCTCCTTTTCCAGTGTTATAAACAACATACATTTGTTATGGATTGCCTTCCTTTTCCATTGGCTCTATGGACATATTGGAAGTGAAATTACCCTTTACAGTGGTGACCAAGCGCAGTTACCAACTGAAAAAAAATGCACAGCATAATATATTATCTTATCTAGACTTTCTGTTAAATCAGCTAATGACTTTAATTACCATCTTAGTTTCATAACTGCTGTATTTGTTCCCACAATGTCATAAAAATATTACATAATTTTCTTATCTTAAGCTTATTTTAATCCTACAAATAGGCATAATTTTAGATGTCTCAATTTTCATTTTATCTAGTAAGATTTTGGAAGAGGGTCTACTACCTGGTTTGTTTTATGTTTAGTAGCTCATTTCCTGTCTTCTAGGCTATGAGACTTCCTACATCAGAGATAATCACTTAGGATGTTGACTAACTACCTGGTTGTTTACTTCCTTTTCTTTTCATCTTTTTAAAATACCAATTACTTAAAACAGTATGAAGATTCTCAATATGAAGTGCAGAGAAGGGCGACCAAGATGATCAGAGGGCTGGAGCATCTCTCCTATGAGCAAAGTTTGAGGGAACTGGGCTTGTTTAGTTTGGAGAAGAGAAGGCTCCAGGGAGACCTCATTGCATCCTTCCAATACTTGAAGGGAGCGTATAAACAGGAGGGGGATCGATTGTTTGTGAGGGTGGATAGCGATAGGACAAGGGGGGAATGGTTTTAAGCTGAGACAGGGGAGATTTAGGTTAGATATTAGGAGGAAGTTTTTCACACAGAGGGTGGTGACGCACTGGAACAGGTTGCCCAGGGAGGTTGTGGATGTCCCGTCCCTGGAGGCATTCAAGGCCAGACTGGACGTGGCTCTGGGCAGCCTGGTCTAGTGGTTGGGGACCCTGTACTTGGCAGGGGGGTTGAGACCCGATGATCTTTGAGGTCCTTTTCAACCCAAGCTATTCTATGATTCTATGATTCTATGATTCTCAAAGCTCTAGAAAGAACTGCAAGTGGCTTTTTGTAGTATCTATGTATAATCATAATTTTTATCTGATCTGCATTTTGACATAGCACCATATCATGCTTCATGTCTATTTCTAGATTCAGTATTAAGAGATTAATTTCAAAACAACACCTTGAGATCCTCTGGATATGTTTCATTTCACTTGGCTATTACTGCCATCTACTGATATAGTTTGCTATCTTCAAAACTCTCCATTTAGAAATTACATCTCAAAGTGAAATCAGCCCGAGGACTGATTTACTTGCTGATGTAATGCCTCCTTCTGGTATGCAATTACGTATGCATTCAGTTTTTAATGTTAATTGTTTCTCTCTCTTGCCTATAAACATGCGTTCAAAGACCCACATAGTTAGCAAATAAGAAAATTGTACAAAGCTGTAGTAGTAGTTTGTAAAGTACTCAGCACTTTCTCTTCTGGGAAGTTTCCCTTGAATAACTTTAGTTATTACTAAATGATTCATAATGATTTCTAACGAATAAGAAAGAAGAAAATAATTATGGTCAAGTAAAGGAAGCTAGTCATGTCCCTTCTTCAGTGAACAGAAAGTGTCAAATCTTGGTTTAAAAAGTAATCACTTTCTAAATCTCATTTCCACCTAATATGAGACCATGATGAGGGAAAGCTCATGAAGTGAAAACTCCTCCTCCTGGAGGCTGAAGTTCACATGAGAATAATGCACAAAATGTTAATCATGAAGATAATTGCCTATTAGATACATATGATAATATAATTGTAATTCATATATATATATAAGTGATTTTTTCTAAGGAATTTGCTAGATCTCAAATGAACTGTTTAATTCAGAAGAAGATGGGTTGCTACTGTCATATGGATTTATTTCCTAAGTAGCATACTGTGGCAATTTTTTGTAGTTAGACACATTCAAAACATGTAAATAAGTTATCTCAAGCATAACCTAAATGTCAGACCACATAAATAGGAACTGTCCCATCCAAAGTAACATGTTATCCGAGCTCAGTGATGAAATACTTCCCTCAGCCTTCTGAAAAACACCCAAAAATAAAAATAAGAAAATAACTTCACTTCCCTGCATAGTGCTCCTGAGTTTAAATCAAATTTACATGTTGAACAGCTAAGAAATGAAAATCCAATAAAGCAAAACTGGTATATTTAGATTTGGTTTCAATAGTTAATTGAACTGCATGTGCCTTCACACAACTATGAGATAGTTCAGAATTTCACCACAGCTTATCACAGGTACCATAAGCCAAGTGCTGAGGGGTCGATCAGTGAGTTCCATTCATTTTTTTCTCCACAGGCTGATCTCCAAGTCCTGCTACAGGCCTCTAAGCCATGTTGTTATACTTGTTTTGATGTCTCTTATTGGTATCTCCCCTAACTCTGCCACAGAAAAGAACTTTCTACAATACAACGGGCCAAAAAAAAATAATAACAATGCAGTTAAGCAAATGAACCTCTGATATTAGTTATACAAACTGGAAACAAGTAAATGCAAGTAAATGTATGATATTGTGTAATGTAGATTTCCACACTATATGAAATCCCTTAATAGCTAGATAGTTTCTATCATATTTTCAGACTTTTGAAATACATATATCCAACCATTCAAAGAAACCAAAAGAAAATGCTGCTTCTGAAGTCAGAAGGGATTTGGCATTAATTACACAGATTATGCAATTGAGCATGTTTTTATTGTCAAAATTTGCAGCTTGCAAGAGGTAGTAAAAGGGATCAAGCATGTGCTCCTGGATCAATGTATTTCCTAGAACCGGTCCAAGAAAAAAAAGGAACATTAACTGTTTAAAAATTTATTTATGAAAACAACTGTTGTATTGCTCTGAAAAATAACAACGAGGAATGAAACTAGACTATCATGAACTGTTCTGCTGGTTGGTCTCTACCAAAAGGGGGGGATCTTGTTCCTCCTGCTTCTGATCATATACACAATTATTCCTTCTGCACTCCCTTTGTTCTGGATCTCCCGCACATCATGCCCTGCATCGAGCCAATTCAACCTACTGAACTAGAAGAAAACAAACCTTGCAAATAAAAGAGTGGATAGGTTGCCTATGGTTTAAAGACTTTGATCAATTTATCGCACAATCAGTTAAGTGCTAGAGCTAGTAAGTTCAAGGGAAAAGGTGGGATCATACAGCTAGTAACAGAAGATAAAGAATTTACCTATCCTCACAGCAGCAAACTATTAGATTATATCAGCTACGTGGTATAACTTTATCCTCAAACTGTGGCTCAAAGTCACATTTATTGCTGACATCTAGCTACACCTTCAAAACACTTTACACAACCTTGCCCCCTCCCTATGCCTCAGTTCTGATGCTTGTACTATCATGATTAAATGACATTCGTTTTTTCATCGTCACTGACATACTTTGCTGTGTCAGTGTGGTTTAAAAAATAAAAAATGAAATAAATTTTAAAAATTCAAAAGATCCACTCTGGAACCGGCATAGTAAAGGAATGTTTAACGTAGGCAGTTGGACAAGGCAGGCGGGTCTGTAGAAATCTAGCTAGTTTAGTCTACCACTAAACTGCAGTCTCTCTGAAATGTAGGATGCGCTTCCCCTTCCACCTCCCACCTTCTACCTTCCAAAAAAAAAAAAAAAAAACCAAAAAAAAACCAAGTAACAAAAATATCACTGTTCAGTTTTCTCAGATCTTATTTCCTTTCCCCTTTTTCAGTGTTTTGGACATCAGTGTTTTATTGAATTAAGTTGTTCATGATAACAGAACAAGGCCACTGGCAGACAAAACTGGGGCACTGTTTGTTAGAAGGATCACCAGAAGCTAAGTGAGGAGTATGAGCTCACCCTACTCCTAATCTTTACTGCAGCTGGGAAATGATCTGAAGCACACAGTTTGAATTTCTCAATAGCAGATTTCAGCAGCATGTCAAATTATTTCATTTTAATGATAATTGAAGAAATTCAACTAAAAAATATCGTATTGTGATTAATTGAAAAAAATAAGACGTCAAAAATAGTATGATCTTATTAAACAAATTCATTATATGCTCTAATGAAGGCAAATCTTTCTTTTATTATAATTAAGTTTATGGAATGAACATATGCCGAATTAATAAAAGAACCACCTATGAAATTATAGAGCCCTGCAATAACATACCCAGGTGAATCACAGTATTTATAACTTCTGACAAATATTCCTCAAAAAATCATATGCATAATTCCAGCTTTTAGTTGATTATTTATCTTCCTGTATTACAAGAAGTAATAACAAATGCTATATGGAAATATTCATTTCTTTTCAATATAAACCTGAATGTTTATGTTAAGCTGTATATAGCAATTTCAGAAAGAGAAAGGATTGAATGTTGCTACTTTTATTCCAGTTTGGGAAGCAGCGTGCTCAGAAATAAAAGACAGGGCAAGTCACTTTTGTTTCTTTTTTTTTCCATTTTTTTGAATGTAATATTCACAAAAAGTTTTGAGCTGACAGATGTAATTTGACTCTTCAGCAACAGAGTAATTTAAGAAATTATCAATTAGGTATTGAACTAGGCCACAGAAAACATCAACTCTGCAGAGTCCAGCTCTGCAGGTGAAAAAACAATTCACACTCCTTTAAAAGTTCTCAGTGGTCTGTTAATCAGTGTGTTGACCAGTCTGAATTAAGCTAGATCAGGTGTGACCTTTGTGATCACATCTGTGATCAGGGAAATCGACCTCAAGTTGCACCTCTTTTCTCCTGTACATATAGCTCAGTGTTACAGTCCCCATCACTTAAAAAGGATCATCTGATCGCCACTCTCACATAGATCAAGTTTTAAGTGGAACAGATGTAAGGAGGTCTCTAGTCCATCCTTCTGCTCAAAGATGGTTCAGTTTTGAGATCAGATCTAATTGCTCATGGCTTTATCCAGTTAAGTCTTGAAAACCTCCAAATGTTTGAGGCTGCGCTAGCACTGAGCAGCCCACTTGAATACTAAAGCAAATCTATTCTGAAACAGGACCATGAAACTATTTTCTTTATACAATCACATACTATTACACAGAAAAAATAATAGAAGATTGTGCTGAACTTTGATGTAGAAGAGATCCTGGAGTGTGACTTCTAACAAAAGCGGAGCTGAAATGAATAGGACAGTTGAGATGATGATTCAGCAGAGCAGCATCTCCATTTCTTATAGTGACCATGAGGCATACAACAAGAGAAACTACTCTCTTGTAAATATTCTTTGGAATACTGATCACTTCTCTGCCTTTGTTCCTCAGAGCCAGATCACCAAAAAGTTGTTTTTTTTCCTCTTTGTCTTTTTCTTACCTGACTTGCTCTTTCTTGATAAGAGGTAAGCTGAGAGTTTTGGACAGCTGCTAGTTCAAATAACATCCAGAAAGCAGTCTCCTCTTAAAATTCACATGGCTGTCAATCTAAATTAAAAAAAAAAAAAAAAGGTGAAAAGAATAGGTCTCAATTATTTCTTTCAGCAAAATATTTTGGTAGAATAATTCTGAAAAAGGAATGATAAAATAATTTGGGGGATCAAAACTGATTTGATCTTAGAATGCTCAACTGTGCAGTGAAATGCTATATTCTATTTAACTACACACAAACACTCCTTCTCAATACTGGAGATCAGATTAAGACCAAAATAAAAATCAAGCCCAAGTTACTCAGAGAGAACACTCGATCTATGAATGATTTCCCATCCAAATAACTGTTTAAACAGAGGAAATAATTAGATTGCCACTTTATGTAATTTTCCATTTCATTCTCTTCGGTAGCAGTTAAAACAAATGGATATTCAGAATTTGTTTTCTTCTCTTTTGAAAATTCATTACTTCATTCATTCATTACTCATTTTTATTATTAAATATGTTGCATAAGATGATTTCTAGAAATAGAAAAAGGGAAAAAATTTTAAGTAGAATTAAATACTGAAATTATTGTACTTCCAGTGTAAACCATTGTTTGAAAAGAGAAACATTATATACTTTGGTGTTTGGAACTAAGTATTGGTACTGGTTTGTATTTCTAACCTTGCAGCAACCATTGATGCACTGGAATGTGTGCCTTGTTTTTCTTATAATGCAGCTGCAGAGGAGGTGTTTGGGCTTCAGACACAGAGCAATAAAAAATATCTTTCGGGGGAGAAAATCTTTCATATCAGAGGTCTCTAACTGCTAAGGAAACAGGCTAATGAGAACAAACATCTAGAAGCTGAAACAAAAGAAATACAAAACAGGAGTTTAGCAAGTACAAAACATGATTATAACGATGTGATTCCCGATGGGAAAAAAAACCCACCAGGAAAAATGTTAAAACAATAAGACTCACATTTCTTAATGTTTCAGTCAAAATTAGGTAAGCTTTTGAAAGACATTCTACAGTGAAACTGAATTACTAGGCTGAATAGAAGAGCAGAGGTAAATGTGTAAAACTTGTTGACCTCTAAGGTAACCACCCGAGTAAATCTTCCAGGGGTTCTTGTCACGTTCAGTTCTAAGAATCGCACCTAATCTGCAACATTTAGCACTTTCTAGTGTCTTGATAACAATTGTGAGGGAATCAGAACAGAAGTAAATCAGATTTCAGACATGGAAGAAATGATGAATAATCCCAGATTTTTCTTTTCTAAACATTAACATCTCCAGTAGGAGTTTACTGTAACAAAAATATGTGTTTTAACATGACATACAATGCATTTTTTCAACTAAAAATTGGAAAATGACAATGTTAATATTTCCATTCAAAACAGTAATTTTTTGACATTTTTTTTTCCAATTGAGCGTTTCACCTGCATTTCTTTTTGTTCTGTTTGAGAAGTGCTCTGCAATAGTTTGTGAGTAAGGGCATTATATAAACAGCCATTGAGATTATTAATATATTCCTTATTAAAATGTTTTCCATCTAAACAGTAATTTCATTTAATTATCAAAGCTCTGGTTTGTATATATTTTGACAAGCTTCAAATTTGTTTTAACTGAAGTTCTGTGTGTACTAAAAAAGGAAACTGATTTTCTGTGAATGAAATTTTTCAATATAAATTCAGTGAAGAGCTGGGGGGGGAAATAAGTAAGAGAATTATGGTACAGTGAAAGGTCTTTAAACTCTGCACAGTGGAACTGACCAGAAAAAAAGAAATCTTCTAGTCAGGAAACCATTCTTAAAATTCACTCTGCCTTCATTATTTAGTCAACATAGTGCTGGACACCCAACATATTTCAGAACCTGACATAGTTAAGATTTGAAACATCTTTTAAAGAGTGAATTCTTGCTGTTTATCAGTCCCTCTGAAGAAAAAAAAAGTTGGTACAGATGGTACAAAGGCTGCTTAGAGACATTCTCAGCTGCAGATACTGCCAGACAGAGATTACATTTGTTCACATGCTGAAATAGCTTGCTTGTTTTGTTTCTCTGTTTTAGGAGCTCCCAGCTCTTCTATGAAGAGTAAGAAGTCTGTCACAATCCAGCTAAGGACAGAATAGACTGCTGCGCAATCCTGCTCTGAATAAATCTTATGGGAGAGTTGAACTATTACCCAGTATTGATTATAGGAATCCCTCATAGTAAAATAAAAAAAAATTCTATCCTTATTACTACTGTAATTCCAGGAGACAGGTTTAAGAGGCATGAAATACAAGAAAAATATATCTGAGCAAATCAATGTGGACATCTGTAGCTAAATTCAGTCCTAGTAACTTCTAACAGAATATTTGTATTTTTCTTTTTACTTCAGCAGAGCCATAACATTTTTCTGATGACCATCCATTCATCCATACTTAGTATACAGCTACTATCTTTCACATACTCTGCACAAAATAATCAGTTGTGTGTGTGTGAAGACAGTTTTCTGTCTTTTTAAAAGGGAAGATCATCATATTACTCTCTCATTAAAAAACTGTGGAAGCATTTACATGGAACTATATTTTTCTTATTCTTCAACAAACCAAGACTAAATATTCAAAGTTTAATTAAGTGAACTTTAGACCTTGTGCCATTAAAGAGATACAAGGGAACTAACTAAAAAGTTTGAAAAAGTTTAAATCCTTCCAAACGGTTTATTATTCTCATGCAGTTATTCATGATAATTCTGCTTCTTACCTCAGTCAATTCATTGTAATGTAAAGTGATTTCTATCTAATGTTCTTCTGGTTAAATGTAAGATCGGGATATTTTCACTAGTCCTTTCATGTTGTCCCTTTCTCTTTTCCTACTATCATGGTCTTTACTGTTGTCTCCATTTCAGTAAGTGCTGGAACACACCAGGAGAAATTTATTTTTCATCAGAAAGCTAAAACTGCCCACCACCATCACATTGCTAGATAGGAGTTTTCAGACTGCAGGCTTCAAAGAAACTTCCATCTCCCACACAGGACAAAATGTAATTTACTAACCATCATTTCCTCTAGAGGATACCCAGAGAAAAACTTTGAGCAACTTCTGAAGAACATATTCACAGCACAATAAGGTAAGCAGTTTCTCTACATGGCCTCTGCAAGCCCATAAACACTTAATATTTTAATATATTTTATTTAGACCAAACAGTTGGCTTTTAAGAGTAGTGTTGTTCCAAAATAGAATAAGACATATTTGAACTTTTTTCCCCACACACAATATGTACTAAAAAGCTGAATACAATATTTAAGTGGCTCTGAAACAGTACAAACTATATGAACAGCAAATACAGTACTCACAGCACAAACTTTATCTCACATAACATGGCTCTCAGCCGCTGTACTGAACATCTGTCACAGGGCCAAAGTAGCTCCTGCAGAGCTGAACAGGAGCCCTTCTCATATAAATGAGCTTCTGGGTTAAGATTCTCAGAATTTATTAGGAGTGTAAGTGCCTCATCTATTCATGTGCCAGGTTTCATGCTCCTCAAAGTCAGACCTCATTAAAGAAAATTCTGCATTAACACTTTCAAAAACGTGACTTCTTAGGAGCAGCTGCAATTGAGACATTTGAAATTACTAGTAACTTTTTATTATTGTGGCTTTGGTTGTTTATTAATAGATTTGTTTGGGGTACAAAATAGGTTTACCCTTAATTTTAATTAGGTTATAGATTACAGCTACATAGGGATCCTGTTCCTAGCAACATTTCCAGTTAGATTGTTGATCAATAACATGCTGAAAGAGTCTAAATTCAGGTTAAATGCACTCAATTTGTAAAGGGAGAGGATTTAATGGTATCTTTCTGTAACTTTTCTGTATCACATGGATTTCACTTGTTACTAAATTCATCTTTTTCTTTAGCTGTTTGCAATGATCCTGGAATTTTGCTCTGCACACCAAATTTTTGAGGAAATGTATCCTCATAAAAATTAAATTGAAATACAAAAGAAAGCACATATGAGCTATACTTTTTTTTAATTTTAAACTGAGGAAAACATATGAAATGTCATCATGTAATAGATTTGATTCATAATTAAAGACAGTTCTCCCAATAAATACATTCTATGCATTTGTTATACTGAACAAAGGAAACTGATAACTAGTTTAAGTGATCATAAGGAAAAAGGGAGAAATGTGTGTCAAATAAGCTATGCATACTTTTTAAACTATCAGAGAGAATTTAAATAATTAGATCTCAGAAAAGCCTGCAGAGAATTACACAGGCAATGAAATTCTCTATATGGAAATCACTGCTTTACCTCATGTTAGCTGTCCTTCAGCAGAAGAGTTTTGCAGGAATTCATTACCCAGGTAAACACATATACTATGTTACAAAGTGCCAAAAATGTTGCTGGGGCAACAGAAGCTTAGCCTTGTCCCCCTGGTTCTATTAATTTTTTATTTATTGTACACTTTGTGTCTTCCAGCTTGGGGAGATTTTCCTTCAGTCTGCAAATCTGAAACATCAGTTCTGAGATGAACTATCCTATTTATTCATAATCTCCCAGATACCATAGTTGTGCATGTCATCCTGTTCTTGTCTGCATAAAAAAAAAAAAAAACACTTAAATTCACAAAGCTAGCACTTCACATTTTAGAAATTACCATTGGTCCAAAAAAAAAAAAAAAGAAGAAGAAAAGCATTCCTAGAGGAGCTTTCTGATAAGATAAAGCTGTCTCACTGAAATGTGTTGAAAATTTACACCATATTGGGACACTTTAATAAAAGTTCATTTCAAAATAATTCAAATAATGCAACTTTATATTTTTCTATCCAAATTTTAAAGGTTTCTAAGAGACAAAATGTTGTCACGCTTTAGAGAACGTGAACTCCTCCTTAGAGAGCAATTTTGATTGCATGCATTACAGACAGGTGTTTTCATTATGAACAGTAAACTTCTCTGATCAGAAACATTCACCTGTCAATACACTAATTTTATATGCTTGGAGACCTAATTTCAGACTCCAGTTCTGACTAGAAAGCTTTGGAGCAAGCAAGTATGCAGACCTCTTAATTCAGCTTCACAATGATACTCACTGCTGACTAGAAAACAGCACAGAGATAGCTAGAGAAAAGCTGTTCCCAGTACTATACAAGCTATTGCATATATATATAAATAATTACTCTTATGCTCAGGAATCTTATTCCTCCTCTAAAAACATAGTCTCCTAACTACACAAGCTGAATTGCCAGAACTGTTCCTTAAACAGGAATAGCTGCCTTTTGCCAGAATGGCCCCAATCCTCTTTTCAGCTAGCTTTTGCAGTATTCGATCCTCCACTGATAGAATTTAAGCCATCAACCCAAAAGACAGCCGCACACTTTTATTTACTTAGTGATTTCAAACATGCGATCAATGAGCACTAGCACAGGGCAAGGAGCAGAAATGCACAGAAGTGAAAGTGGTAAAAGGAACTTAATCTTTAGTTCACTAAATCAGCAAGAGAAATACAGAAGTGAAAAGCTGCCTGCCAGTTTAGCAATTGGATCGTTGAGGCCCTAGATAAGGCGCAGGATCCTTACAGATTCTGCTGTTTTCAGTAGCTACAAACTGGTCTTGCAGTCAAAGAGCCACAGCTGATGGATGCTGTTTGACATGTTTGAAAAGTTCTAAATGTTCATTCAAAACCAGGTTGTGTTGCTCCAGAGATTAAACTGGCAAAAACAAATCCCTCACATCAAATGCTTCACTGTTCTTCAACACTGCTCAAGAACAACTGCTGCTGCTAAGAAGGACAAGTGCTGAATTTTTGTGACATAGAAGACAACTTCCAAAATACATACTTTCAAAAAACTTATTTCTAGACGTAGAAATCTTTGGGGGTTATTATATTCACAGCTTAAAGGACCATGTGTTATCTTGTCTCCAGGTACATTTGTATTTGTACTTACTACCATAAGGGGGAAAACTAGTGAAAATTGATGTACATCTGTCATAAGCTGGCTGCTACTTTATCCTCTAATACAGACATGGTTATTAGCAGATTAACTTCAATCTTAAGTTTACTTCAATAATTTACCTCAAACAAGTAAACCTTAGGGAAATTATAGGTATCCACATCTACACAAGATTATTATGTGCTAGTTACCATGAGATAATCAACATACAATAGGAATATTTTTCTCCTAGCAAAAGCTATTTAAACGGTCAAGCTTAATTCAGATTTAGCTAGTATTTGTTCAAATTCTTTATTTGAGATCACAAATGCAAATCTTCAAGGCCATTTTTAGTTTTGGTTTTAGTACAACTCAATTATCCCATAACCTTATTTAAACTAAGAACTTAATGTGTAATGAAGGCACCCAAATTATACTGGAAGATGCACCATTTTTGAAGGGATATGAGTTTAAAAAAAAAAAAAATCAGAAGAAATCTTAAAAGCAGCCTAGAAGACTACATTATGCAAATATGCTTGTTAGTATGTCCTACTGACCTAAGAATATTAACAAAATTTAATGTCCTGAAACATATCTCCAATCATAGCGTACAGAATACACGGCCAATAGTTTTCCAGCAGGTTGCTACAAGTAGAAGTTGTTCCTCGTATATATCAAATGACTTAGAATATTGCTCTTACCACACTCAATTATTTAATCTTTGAGATCAATCTATTGCTGAGCCTGAGGCAGAAGCAAGAATTTAAGCCTGACTACAATTCTAGTGCCATTTTTTTTTTCACATGTTCAAATAGGATACATGAATGAAGCCTTGCTTTTAAGAAGAAAAGTGAACAACACAAGAATTTTTAACAAACCCTCTGAACAGGCTACAGAAAATGAGAAGTTACTGTATTTGCTCTCAGAAATCCTAGCAAAAAGAGGTCTGCTGCAGCACTGCTTCAAGACCTCAGTGAATAAAATATTACTGCCTGCAGTTTGTCCAGAACTCTTGACCTCTTCATAGCCATAACTTTAACATTGTGTCATTCTGCTTTCACAAGAATGCTCTCCAAACAGTTCTCAAGGTTAATTCTGCTGTTACTCCCTCAGGCAGGAAAAGAAGATAATTCTGTCTCCTCACTAATTTCTTTCCCAGCTTATTTGATATCAGTAAGTAAGCAAAGTCTTTGTTTTTTCCGTCAAGGCTGCTGTTAGCAATATATCAGACAGGCAAATTCAAAAGGTAATACTGATATTTCAAAGGATGTAGAAAACAATTATAAACCTCTTGTTAGTGAGATTATTGAGAACGCTGCATGCCCTCAGTGACAACAAGGTAGAATAAGCAGCTGTACCTTTCATTTTCTGAGTAATTAATTAAATTTGAAGAGGACTTGCTTGAACTTGATCAAAAATATTTGCCACTCCGGCAGTATAACATATTGAAAAACATCACAATGTCAAAACATTAAAATATTAATTAACTATATAAGCTCTAAAGATTTTTGCTGTTTTATTTTGTGCTGCTGGTTGTTTGTTGTTGTTTTGTTTGCTTTTCCAGATAATATCTACCAAGAGGTTTTCCTTAGAAATTCATCTGAAATAGTTCTTCTAAACATAAACCTGTAAAACTTTTGAACCTGAGGGGCATGATGCTTTTTGACATGAGTGGTTTAGCTATTGACAAAAAAGATTCAGACTTATGTAAAAGATTAAATGTTCAGAAATCCCTTTTATTAATGCCCATTTTTCAAGTTTGAACATGGTCACAAACAGTAAGAAATGAACTTCAGTTCAGTGTGTAGTTTATTTGTGCAACACAAACTATCCTGCTGCCGTGAATCAGCGGTTTCAGCTCACAAATCTTTACCCACAGCAGGTGAGAATTTGATCCATAGGAGATGCATTACTTTGCATTTAGGGCTAACAACTTGTTTGAATGTGCTACCACCATTTCCTAATCACTTTTAGGGACAGTTTATGAAATAATTCCTCAGCTCAGGAGCTTCCAAATCAATAAGTAACAAATCACATTTAAATAGTTTTAAAACAAATTAATAAAGCAAATCCTTCTTCACAAATGAAATTATTGTTTTTCTCAAAGAATTAGCATACTTAGAAAAAAAATAGAAATATTGGGGGAAAAGGAAGGAAAGAGAAATCAAAACATTTCAAAAACATGACATCTTGTGAAACAATCCACATACTGAAAGGTCAAAGAAATCCTCACATTGTATTAGCACGTAGGCATTTTTCCACACACATTTGAAATGTACTCTTTTATAAAGAATTATCCAAATACAGCAATAATCTTAATCTTTGTAGAGCTCTACCACTGCTTGGAACAAAACCTCACGCAAACAAATGACAGTGAAGCTGATCTGTACTTGCTAATGTTTTTTTAGAGACCTGCAGCTGATGTTACCGGCTGCATCATCTTGAGACAGGACATAGAAAAAAAGTCATTCTATTATTTTAACTGTTTATACTTTGAAGGTGTGGTTCTGCATTCAAGCTAGACAGTCCTTCTTCAACTGAAATGAGAAGGCCTCATTTCCCCTTCTTTTTCTCTGCATCTCCCTGATCTGGCTGAAATTTACTCTTTGTTTTGTTGTTATTGAAAAAATGTTTCAGTGGAAACAGGCCAGTGAATTGAATCTGTTTGCAGACAGTTACACTGAAGGCCATCAGCAGAAGCACATGACTGATTCAGAGAGAAAACAAAGCGACAGTGAAGTGCTAGATTCTTTAAATCTTTAGACACATTGAACCGCTAGATTCTCTAAACAACATCTTTAGACAGATTTATAATTGACCTAATTAAGGATTTGCTTTTGACAACATATTCCTCAGTGCTTTCACTAACAGGAACAGTGAGGTTTTAAGATGAACATGCTAAATTTCCAATGTTATACCAAGTCCACCTGCATTTAGTTAATGCACTAATTAAGTAAAATTAGTGAAAACAATGAAGTCATCTGCAAAGACAAATTGAGAAAAATGTTATGAACTGTTGACATGCTCCTTCCTAATGAAACACCAGGTGCTAATGGTTCAAATGCTTCCATCAATGCTCAGCCTTAAACACAACCATTTTACTTGAGGGCAATAAGTCTTCAGGGGTTTGAAATGAGAGTTACATAAAGGTAACTTCACGTAACATTGCTGAACTGGTTTCAGTGATCCAATCTGATCATACAGGAAGATTCACTTCAGATATGGGAAGCTAATAAAGCAAAGCCACCTTGCTGATCTTTACCTGACAGTATATATCTTACAAAAGGCTTAGGGTAGCTTGTTCCCCCAGTCACAACATTAGAAGATGCTCAATAATGTTTTTCAAGGGAATTGCGGAACCAGTTGCTTGTCCTGCTGAGGACACAAAGGTATTGTCAGCTACTAAGTTGTTCAGCATATTTTCTCAATCGATTCTCAGGAGTATACCTGCCTGAAAAAGAATCTTGCGAACTTTAGCATGTAGTGAATGAATTCAATTCATACATGAGTAGCAGAGCACCACATTTCAGTTCAGAGATACTAATTGTGAGGGGGAGAATGACCAGCATCAACATTTACAGTTCAAAGAGCAATAACAGTTCAAATTTAGACAGCCCTGATGAGAAAAAGTGTACCCAAAGGATTTTTATTTTACCATTAAGAAAGCTGAGCTGGCAGCCTGGTAGTACAGAGGAATCTGCAGCTCAAAAACAGCTCTACTCCACCGATGTGACACTGTAATTGCATTTGTTCAAGTTCTAAACATAGACTAGCCTTACAAGCACATATCTAAGTATAATTTAACTGTGTTTATTTAAAAAAAAATGTAAAAGCCAAATCTGGGGGAGAGGTAAAAGGGAAGATCTCAAAATATCGAAAATACTGAGATATTTTTCTCCTCAAAAAGAACAGCAGGGACAATGAGAGGTAGAAAAACTTTCCTTTGAGTAAATGACTCTAGAGTGGAACTTGAAAATCCTCAGAAAACCTTACTTATAAAAGAGAAATAGTATTAGTTGTGTTGAATTTCTAATGAATCTGTATGGTTAGGCTCAGTTTCTGCTTTGTTTTGCAGGTCAAATTTGATTTCAGTGAATGCTGAACAGATCACTGAATATGAGTTTATTTCAGTTTAGTTTCATTAATTTTTTTTCCTACAGTTTGCAAACAATCAAATTTGCTCATGCTACTTGGCTCAGGAAAAGAATTTTGAAGGTCAACCACCGTATATTGCATTCTTTTAGCAGTTAGCATGCTTGCCAACTCCATTCTTTCAGACACAAAGTATGCAAACTTTCTTTCCAACATATTTGACCATCACAATTCACTTTAATAACATATTTTTTATACTTATGCTCCGACTATCTGAGCGCAGTTCTTGGGCCTTCATTTTAAAACAATTTAGTAAAAATGATACCATAATTTCTTTAGTTACAGAATTATAACGATATTTTCAAACAAGAAATCTCATCCTCTCTTGCTTATATAACCAGATTTTATGCAACATCTTTGCAAGGATCACTTACCACCTGCTTATATGCTTTCAGTATATTCTCCTAAATTTAATAGCAAAGGTCCTACTTTTAGCAAAACATCTAAACCTTTAGACATTGAGTAGTGAAATAATTTATACTCATTAAGAACCTCAACAGGAGCAGAGCATTACCCTGTAAAACTTCTAAAGCCTAACATCAGATATAAATAACAAGCACATCTACAGCACTTTTATGTTTTCCACTGTAATGTTTATCTCAAGTACTGCAAGAAAATTAATTACATTTATTAGTCTGGGTTAGTGTGCCATATTACAGAATATATTACAAATTTATAAACTTCCCTGAGCCATAATTTAAATTCAACAGTTTTGTCTGTACAGACCCTGGCAACTCTGCCAAGACTGTTAAGGGCCTATCTATTTTTATTATTTATTTTGTGTGAAACACACAGGGAAATGCAGAGCTCTAGTTTCATTGAATGGAGTTCATCATTATCATAATTATTAAAGGCATAATCACAGACCCTGACTGTATTCTGTTATGCCCATTAAATAACAAAAAATTCTTGTTCCATATAGCTAAGTAAAAAGAGAGGACAGGGAGTAGGTGAAAACAATGAGACAATTAGCATCACAAATTAGTTCTGACTAATTAGTCAGCACAATGAGCAATGTGATCAGCCCCACAGCAACCTGTCAAGTAAGTTATTGTACCATGGCAAAAGGTGAATTATAACAGAAGATTTCTAGAAAGCTCATCAAAAGTTTGTAAATGTGTAAGAAAAAGCGTTTTGTAAAGTAGAAAGCCAAAGAATCTCAGCTGAAAATGTAGCAGTGAACCTTGTCATCTTTGATTAATCAGAAGCACAAACTTCTCAGCAGTGAATGAAAGGAGACTTGTATAGGTGCTGATTATGTATGAAAGTCCTTCAAAGTAAAAGAGGCTGCTCCTGTTTAATACAGCAGGAAAGAATACAAAAAAAAAACATCTAAATTTTGTTCTTATACCAAAAGTTTTGCTCCACATAGGGCAACATATTAAGAAACATTAAAACTATATCTAATGCTGTAGGTGGACTATCGCTTTCTTGGGAGCTCACTGAAAAGTGAAAATAGAAATAAGTGGAAATATTTATTAGCATAAGAAAAATAAGACATCACATGTTGACATCACAGATATAGCCAACATTGGCCTGTGTGTAATGACTTCAATTCATAGTAAAATAGTACACTTGCTACACAAACATGAAAAGGGGGAGTTTATATCTCAAGGTGTAAATGCCAGATTTGCAGTTATTTTCAACATTAGACTATTCAAAGGATAATGCTAACATTTTTGTGATCCTGTTGCTTAGAGGACAGTGAGTTAGGGAATCTTCTCTCAATAATAAATGGAGAGCTGATGCATTTATTTATTTTATTTTGGAAAAGGAGCAGTCAAACTGAAGAGACTTTGATTTATCCTTGCCAATCAAATATTTGGGCTTTGTGGAGGAACTGGATACTGATGAAACAGAATTCACAAACTGAGAATTTGCAAGACAAATGTTCCTTTAACCCACCGTCCTGGAATATAGAACTCTTTTTATCCTATTAGTCACTCCATGTAAAAGCAAATCTCTGCACAATGAGACCTGGCTGCTTGGCGTACCATGAGTCTTAGTACTTTACTTAAAATCAGCAAGAAGAAAACTCAGCACAGGATTTCTGCAGCTTTTGCTTTCATGTTCCACTGAGAATTTACGTTGCAAGTAGGAACTTGTGCCAGCCCTCAGCTTTAATAAGGCATTGTACATTCAGATATTCACATTAGAAATTACGAATGCCAATTATAATAATATGGCACTTCCATATTTTTAGGGAGCTGCAAGAAGTAACTCAAAGCCAAATACCTCTACATCACTGGAGGTAGTCTTAATTTACACAAAATTATTAACTGAAAAAAGTAGATTTGAGAGTGTCCAATCCAATTTCTAAGCAGAATTCCCCTCCCCAATCCTGAGATTTCTTTATTCTTTTAGAGATATATTCACATCATGTTTTAAGTGAGATTTTTTTCAATATACTTCATCCTTGTTCCCACAAAGCACAAAACCTTATGAATTAAGATTCTACAAAAAGCCCCATAGGTAAAACATGCCTAAAGGGGGGGAAAAAAGAAGGAAATAAAAACACATCTTGTGGCCATTAAGTGAACCTGTGTAAGAATGCACACACACACACACGCAACCACCCATAAATGAAATGAAATTTCATTTCATTTAAAACATAATCCAAGAGAGAACTCTTGTGTAAGCTGATGAAAAAAATGTTCCAGGTCTTCACAAGTACTAAAATCTGCCATTTTAAGAATACATTACAAGATAGCTGGTATTTTGTATCTCATTAACCACTCAGAGTATTGAAACAAAAGATATCCACTAAGATGCATCAATGCTGCACAATTCAGCTGCATTTAATAATAATAAAAATAATAGAAAGCAATCAGCTTATAGCCATGATCCACAGCTTCACTCACATATGTGCATGAGCTGAAGTTTGCATGGATCTTGTCATAGGGAAAGGTATTAAATACAAACATTTATGATACCAAATTACACATCAAATTCATAAAATATTGACAACATCCACCCTCGCACACATTACAACTTCAAGCTACTTCGTTTTACTGTAGCTGTAGATATTCCTCCTTTCAGAGGAAAGCCTTAATGTAGGACAATTCAGAGAGCATGCGTCAAGGCTAAAAGGGATCAAATCACCTCTTTGTATTCAACACCAAAGACAAAAGACTGACAAATCCATTCCTGTCATTTTTTTCTATAATTTCAAAGATGCCTGCTATTTTTATCTCTCCGAATAAAATGCATCACTTACTAAATGACTAATTATGCAATCCAAATCAAGTACACTTTCATTATGTTCTTGAGAGACTGTTAAATTACCTATCGGCTGTACCGGGTATTTTTCCAATCAATAAATAATACCAATTATAAACCAGAAAAAAAATACATCAAATCAAGAGACTGCTCTTTCTCACACAATGAAAGAATCTTACTACTCTCAGTGAGAACACGTCTGAACAGCCACTCTTGTTCATAAAGATGGAACTGACAGACCTCGCTCTGGATATAATTAAGGGCTAAGCCCTTACCAAAACTTTGTGTACAAATTTATATCAAAACGTAACATTTTCATGTTTCTTAATGCATTCACTTTGTTTTAGATAGCCTAGGACTCATGATTAAACACTGCCTATGGGCCAGTTACTGATTAAGCAGTTCAGTGCTCTATCTTATAAATTGCTCAGAAAACTCTATGTTTGTGCGGGATAGGTTTTCTCTTTCCCAATGATATAACTGTCTGATTAAAGGCAGAAAGCATAGCACAGCTGAAGTAAGCCCTGCATGTTATATAGCACACAACACTTTCTTCAAAACACAAGTAGGATGGCTTCAGTCCAGAAGCACAGGACCTCTCTGAAGAAAATTTCAAAGAATCAAATTTTCAGCAAAAATCTTGAGAGAGTTTCACCACAAAAAAAATACAGGTATATCTTTTTATTCCAAGGCGTTGTACACAGGACAGATTACAATGACTGTTTGTCATTACAAAAATGAACAAACTGAACCTGAGATTGTGAAATGAATACTAGGAATCTAATGAAACAAATCGAACACTGCAAGAGTAGAATTAATGAATTTTGGGATTGTACAAACTTACACATAATCACTAGCACTAGCACAGTTAGTACTGCAGCTACCTGAGACACTGTAGTATTCTGAGTTAACTTGAATCAATTGTAAATGATTTTAGCTGATCTCTCCAGATTTATCCTAATTTATAAAACCTTTACATAGTTGCTCAAATGCTGTGTCATAACGAAGATCCTAACAAAAAGACAGCAACTTGAAAGCAAATGGTTGAAGAACTTGTTAAAAAATAGGATTAAATACAGTGAAAGATATTTCCCAGCCTTGGCATCCAGCAGGGAGCCTCACTGGTGCCTGGATAAGCAGAGGAAAGCCTTGTACACAGGCCTTGATATCTCCCCAGTAAAGCTGTATTTGCAGTGAAGGACATTGATAGAGATTCTCAAAAAAAGTTTGCTCTGGAAGAAGGGGGGGGTGGTAGACAGAAAACACAGCACAGCCCTTCAGGACAAGAAGTCCTCTCCCAGATTTACATTTTCCAAACCCATTGACGTATGTGAAAGAAAACACAGATGATAAATTTTCATTCTGAGCGCACATTTCAAGTCATCACTTCAATTATTCCTATCAGTCCTCTTGCCCACTGCACTCCCATTTTTACCTCCCCCAACACATGAATGATACTTTCCAAGCTTTCAGAAGTTTTACAAAGCAGTGCTTTTTGCGCACCCAATCTGCAGGTGCAGCAAAGACCTTGGCAAGGGGCAAACTGATTATCACTTACGAAAACAGTTACATCGTATTGTTCATATTTCTTCAAGGTCTTGAGCAAAGCATAAATTCTCATGAAAACGAAGCTATTGCAGTTCCAGCATCAGACAGCTAACCAGGTATGTCTTTCTTTTGCTTTCAGAGCTGATTTTACAGTATTTTGTAAGATATAACTCTTTTTTTCTCCTCTCATATATTTATCGGGTAATTCTAATAGGTATTTTTGCAGCCTTTAAATCCAAGTCTTAAATATTGTGCAGCAGTTCCAACTTTATTAAATGAAGACAGTGTACTTTTACTGACTTGTAATTCCGCTTCTGATCATTTCTACAAAAATAAGTACATTTCTTCTTTCTGAGAGCTCCATTTTCTTATGTGTATTTCAAAATAGGAAATTACACTGAGTTTTTAACATACTAAACACTGAAATCTCTGCTGATCCCTAGGGATTAAAGTTATTCGTTTCATGCTTTAACTTCTATTCTAGCCTTAGCTATTTTTTAACAACCCTGTAGTGCTGAATTAAAAAAAAGCACTTCAAAAATATATTTTGTTTCAATTCTCCTTTATGCATTTTTTGTTACAGGTTTACTCTTTATACTCTCACCACACCTTGAATTGGCTCGTTGTTCCTTTTTCCTATGCATATACTTCTTTGAGAATTTGATCTAAAGAGGCATAGAGCATGGGAAAATGGGGCGACTGAGGTACTTCGCCATTCATTCCAAACTGTGCTGTCAAGATGACTATTGAAATGTATGGAGAGAATGGACATACAAAGAAATGAAAGGTTAGTTTATGTAACTCTCACTTCACCATCAAAAAATGAACACAAGGTAGTGATATTATTTACTCTCATTTGTAATTCATTGTGATTTAATTCTTTAAGAGAATAGTATTTTAAGCATCAACCCAACTATTTAGCATACTGCTTGGTAAACTGTTCCATCTAAAGTAAATGCATTGCTAAGAAACTACTTCTGAAGTTGTTATTCCCATAAACCTTCAATTGAAAGTAAGGGAAACACAGTCACAGACTGCAAAAGCGCAACTCCAAACCTCTTGGTTGTCAGGAGTCAGTCTTCACGGAATGCACTGCCAGTCAGGGCACGGAGGCTCGATCATGCATACGTTACCCAGGTTGGGTGTCCACAAAGTACTAGTTATTGTTAGGACCCGATCCTGCAAGATTCTATGTACCTCTTATATTATGTCAGCTTGTAAATTCTTACTTGTAAAAACAAAACAAACAAACAAAAAAAAGAACAGACGCTTGGTAAACAGTAAATCAAGTAGTTAGCATACTAATTTTTTTCTTCTCTTTTTATTCACAGCCATCTTTGAAGAGGAACTGGAGTTTTTTTTTCCTGTTAACATTTTTTTATATTTCTGTTCAGTTGTTTCTGTTCAGTCTAAATAGAGATGTATCACATCAGTTCTGTGAAAAAATATTATGAAATCATGTAAGCATATATACTGCATGTCAAATAAACTGACGTTTCGTGCTCTGTTCAAAAGTTTCTATTACCCTTTATCACAAATTCTAACAAGGTTTGTAAAACTCCATGCATAGAGGAAGTAACACTATGTCCATTACAAGACATTCTACTTACTTATTATTATGCCATACTATTGTAGACGAAATAAATATTTTAAGATGTTATAACATTCCTTATCTCACTTGTAAAAAATGGAAGGCTTTTTTTCATGTAAAGAAATACTAAATCTTCTAATCAGAGTCAAGTGAAACCTGCAGAATTACTACATATAAAGGTGGGAAAAAGTTGCATAAAACAAGTTAAAATGTAAATAAACAGGAAACAAAACACCATATAACTTAAATCTAACCATAAAATAAAACATTAAATTGCATTAAAATTGTATGTTTTATCTTGAATACATCTCACATAATATATATAAATTTAACCTATAAAACTTCCAAGAACCCTGCACTACAAGACTACAACAATGCTCCTTTTACTTTTCTTTAGAAGAGTGTACATTGTTTAAATGGAAAGATAATAAGTAAAATAATGTCATCTAAGCAAAGGTAGCAGTTGGGGTGGGAATGAAATCAGGATCAAGAACAAACGTAGCAAACATGGCTGACATGAGGGGGTGGGGGGGAGGGTGGAGAGGGGGAAGTTTGGACACACTACCTCCATCAGCAGATAAGAATATAAAATATCGGATACTAAAATAATTTTTAAAAAGATAGTAATCAGTACTACCATGAACATGGATGCTATATCAGCTCCATGAAAAGGGAAGCCCAGAACTGCAAAGGACTAATAGTCTTCTGAGTATTATTCTAGATAATTTCAAATCTACCTCCAGTAAAAGAAGGAAGCTAGTAAAATTCACTAGTTTAGGGATTAAAAGTAGTTTTATGCTCGATTTTTCTCCACAGAGTTGGTGTGGATTTTCTATCAGCAAAAACATGATCAGAACATTATAACTCTATTTAAATATATTATGTATATATATATAAATGCATTACAATAAACACTAACATTTTCCATTACAACGACTGGAGTGTAGTTATGTCAGGCTTCATTTTAGCATGCTGTACAACTGTTCCTCGATACTCTGTAATGTGTAATGTGTTTTTCTTTTTTTGCCATTTTATCTCATCTGAACCAAGATTTGTTTCAATATTCTAAGTTAATTTTTGACTAGATATTTAGTATATATTTTATGCATAAATTTATAGTATCAGCTTGTACTTGCAAGTGATACATGAAACTAATTTAAAATACTGCAAGTCCCAATTCTGAAATGAGATGTATAAGCAAATAACAGCATAAGAGTTTAAAAATGGAAACTATTTATAAAAGTACAAAAATTAATTACCAAAATTATCAGTTCAATAAACAATGCAAATGTAGGCACATCCGTATTATCAAGAGAAATCACTCAGTAAGGACAAACATATAGTGGTCTACTTGCAGAACTGCATGCTTTTCATCATTTCTATACATAAAAATCACTTCAGCCATCCAATTTTGCACTGTCAATAAATAAGTGGCATAGCTAATGACACCAAATATACAGCACATACACAAAAGGTTAAATCATAATAAAGCACAATACTGTAGTTCAAGTTATTCTATATAGCATGGTACCTGCAGGAACACCTGATACTTAATGAAAAAAAGAAAAACTTTAGCTCTCTGTATATTTTCCAAATAAATAATCATTTATTTGTTCCTTCTTCCATTCTATACTTAACATATACAGGAATGGGAGATACTGATAAACCTTCGGGGCTTTATTTATACCTGAAGCATTTTAATATATCAGAAACAATCTAACAAAAGCCCTCGCAGAAGTCAGCCTACATTAAACTCATCATAAAGCTTTCATTATCACCGCATGCAACAGTTTCACAAGACAGGGGAAATAATATCTATTTCAGACATCAAACCCTCATATTTGGTAGCAATGAGTATTACATGAGCACTTTTGAAGTTTCCATGACTCCCTATTCCTGTCTTTGCCCCATCGTATCTGTGCTTTCACCTAGATCAGAGAACAACTGTGCCCAAAAAGACAGAGCAAAGAATTCTGCAGCATTCTTTTTTCAGCCGAGTCAATTATCTGATCTAACATATTTTGCAGATAAACAGATGCAATACCATAATGGAGGAAGAGAAGCTGCTTACTTTGAAAGGACACTGTTTATAAGAAGGAATATCATTGAAATTGCAATTTGAGGGGAAAAAAAGAGTGTTTACATTTCCTCTGCACTCACACACAAAAGCCATGACAGGTTTACCCTAGGAAGAAGTGCTGGGACTTAGCTTGAGGGAAATATGTTCATCTCAGCTGCTTTCAAAAATTCACTGACATGTAAAAGTTTAATTTTTCTACAGTGATAAGTGCAGAGACAGGTAGCAATACAGGTAATGAGACTACCTGCCAGCACAGGCATAAATGAGAGTGGGAAAGCAATGAATTTCTAAATGTTGCATTTTGCAAATAAGAACATTTTTACTCACAACGTACTACACTGAACATAAAGGTTCACTTTAAACTAAAGCTAAGCCCTCAAATTCACATTCCAGGATCCACGTAAAATATTTTTCTTCTTTTTTTTTTTTATCATTTAATTGATATTTTTTACCATTTAATAGATGAACTCTAGTTCTTCCCATTCCTAATACCTGGACTTGACATACAGTAAAGAAGCATTATGGTTGTACACGTTCTTTGCCTCTTGAAAATTTATCTCACTTTCAAAAGTCCCAAATGCACTCCCCTCAGAATGCTAAGTCATAACAACTGGACTTCACACATCCCATAGGCAACGCGTTGAGAACTCAGCACTTTTCTCTCTGTTGCAGCATGCTCCAGCTGCAAAGTGCTCGGGTCGGGCAGCACCTTTCCCACGAGAGCCCCCTGAGCAGAACTTCTCTGCCGCGTTCTCTGCGCTCCCCCTGCTGACAGTTCCTGGTAGGTACGGAAAGAAAGGAGCAGCTATCATGAGATGAAACGTAATGGACTTAAGATACAGCACGTCAAGACAGGAAAAATTGGGCTTATGAAAGCAGAGATGCGGGAAATAAAGGACTTGGCTTTTATGAAGCATATGAGGAGACAAGTGAGGGAAGACTCTTCGGCCACCACGTTGTTTCTGCCCTCTTCTGTTTTTAAAGCTGCTGTTTCTGTAATGCAACCCCCTTCAGAACTCAGAATAATGATAATTATCCCCATTAGCGAAATATAGTGAGCTTTGATACACACCCACATTGTTTTTGTTGTTGTTTTGTTCTCAATAAATCTTTATTAAGCAATCTACTAAGAGATAAAAAGTTTAAAAACAAAACCAAACACAGAATTGTTTGTACAAACAGGTCCAAAGAAGAGCAACAAGGCTTGTGAAGGGCTTGGAGAATATGCCCTACAAGGAGAGACTAAAGGAACTGGGGCTGTTTAGTCTGGGGAAGAGGAGACTGAGGGGAGACCTTATTTCTCTCTTCAAATACGTGAAAGGTGATTGCACTGAGGGCGGGGCTGGTCTCTTCTCACTGGTGACAGGTGGCAGGACAAGGGCAAATGGCCTCATTTTGTGCCAGGGGAGGTTTAGGTTGGATATCAGGAAAAAATTCTTTACAGAAAGGGTTGTTAAGCACTGCAACAGGCTCCCCAGGGAAGTGGTTGAGTCACCTTCCCTGAATGTATTTAAAAACCATTTGGATGTGGTGCTCGGGGACATGATTTAGTGGTGGTTAGGTATGGTTAGGTTGCAGTTGGACTTGATGATCTTGAAGGTCCTTTCCAACCTGACCAATTCTATGATAAGATGCACATATTACAATGCAGTCTGAATTCAGTCTTCCTGGCCCTATACATTGTTTTTCCTCCGTAGGTCTCCTCCTCCATTCTGAAGGATCAAAGCTTTGTCAGCCATAGGTTTAGAAAGGTGTTAAGTAAGTAAAGGGAAAGCAGAAAGGAAAATCTCATAACAAAGAAATAGTAATGACATACCAAACAACTTCTGTCAATTTATTTCTTCTGTCAAGCTCAAATTTCCTGCACGAACATGTCATTTCTTTTAATAAGAAAAATGCAAGGGTATTTGCTTATTTTTGTATCATAGTATGTCGTGGGGGGAGGGGGAAGGTTTAAATTCAGATTGAACACTATTTCAAGTTTAGTTCCAAATAAGTAGTGTTTATCCATTATTTTTTTTTCCTCTTATTATGTGATATTGCTTAGACAAAAAAATAAAAAATAAAAAATAAAAAATAAAAAATAAAAAAAAAATCACCCAGTGTCAGAGGGGGCTTGAAAACAATAATAGACTTTCCCCTCACAGGAGCACAATGCACTGTTGAAACTAAGCTATTACTTAACTATTGCTGAATTAGAGATATATGTAGTAAATAACAAATGGAAGTGCATGCCTTTAGCCCATTAGCAGATTTTGCTTGGAGTACTGTGAAGTGCTCAGAGTGATATAATTCAGCACCATCATAAAAGGTCCTGCACAATGCAAGCAAGCATCATTCATTTTGAAGTACCACAGCGAAAACAGATGACTTACTACAAAGTCAAACTAATCTAACTAGAGTGTTCAGCTGGAAGTTCAGCTGGAGTGTTCAGAAAGCTATGAAGTGAAAATAATCTTCAAAAATCATTATTTAATTTTCATTGTGTTACATATACATCTGCACATCAGTCCTACAAAATACAGTTACTCTAGAAATGAAGATATCAAGCCATGCAGTGTTACAGAATCACAGAATGATCAAAGTTGGAAAAGACCTCTAAGATCACCCAGTCCAACTGTCAACCTATCACCAATATTTCCCACTAAGCCACATCCCTCAGTACAACATCTAAATGTTTCTTGAACACCTCCAGGGATGGTGATTCCACCACCTCCCTGGGCAGCCCTTCCAGTGCCTGACCACTCTCTTGGGGAAGTAGTAGCTGAGAATTTTAAACATTGCCATTAAGATACTACTTCAATGAACAAGCTTAGATCCAAAATATTTTTCTGCAATATACAAAAATATTGTATATACTTTTGCTCAAATTCTTTTTTTTTCTATGTAAATAACCCATAATAATTTTGTTCACTTTTCTGAACACACCTAAATGCGGATGATGTTTCAGAGAGCTTCCTTAAATATTTCACAAAACTTCTAACAGATGTTCCTATAGAGGTTAGTTGTTTACCTGTTGGCAAAAGGGGTGTTCACTAGATTCACACATTTTTGCCAGCTCTGCTTCCTGAGATGCCAAAATTTTGTGTAAGATGAACAATTCAATGCATAGAAGGCAGCTGGATTGAAATGGAAGAGATTATCTTTCATTGATCCCTGGCAATTAGGTGTGCCTAGCTTGTATGAAAAACTAAATGCTGATAGCTAATTAAGGGATGAATGTCATTGATACTGAGTTAAAAAATCCACAATATTAATTACATAATATTATAGAATCCTTTCATGTAAATAGGGATATACCTATGTAACATATCAATTTCTGTTTAAACTATTTTACTTGAATTTAATTCTGAATATCACTACTTTGACCGTAAATAAGGTACTTCTTACCTTAGTCTCTCCATCTCGACAAAGAGAACAGCTATACTGACCTCTTGAATATAAAAACTGTTCATCTGTCAAAAGCAACAATACTGTTCACTACTAATAGGTATTATTTCTTCCTCTTCCATAGTCCAAGCGTTCCTCTGTACAAGCTACAGAGCTCATCCAGCCTTTTGGGTTTAACTCTCACAGTTGTCAAAAAGACACCTGATTCTTTCCCATTTGTTTACTACCAGCAGAAAACCTAAGCAGACTTCTTGACAAATCAGAGAAATTAGATACCTTCACTGCTAGCATACTGACAAAAATCCCAGCTGCTACATGTTAATATTTTCCATAACCAAATCAACGCTGAGAGAACAACTATTTTATTTCTTCACGACTGATACAATAACTAAAACGCATGAATTACTATAAGATGGGGCACTGAAATAACCGAAAGAAAACAGGAAACTCAGTCATGAAAGGTTATCATTATTTCACAGCCTAAGACGTGGAACAGTTACACTTCCAGTACACTTCTCTAGCCCACTATTTACCTCAAAATTTTGGTCATTGTGTTTTCTGTCCTCTGAATAATCATAGAAAGGGCTAACAATCAATGAAAAAACAGATAGGCGTTTCACCACAGGATCTACTGAATGATAACTGCTAACTAGAAACACGCAGCAATGACCCTTTAAATTGCCCTCGCGTGGTGCTCACTTACAGCCTTACAATTACTCCATCAAAATCCTTTGAAGGGTGCGAGGAGCGCTTCAAGCGAGGCTCTGCACCTCGACTAAACCGTTGTCATAACACACAAAGCATGATCATTAGCCTTTTAAAACATGAGTCATTCGCATGTTTATAACTTCCACGGCCAAACACGTGCCCTCTCCTAGTTTTGCCGAAATCCTTGTTTAGTTTTGTTCTAATGATGAAGAGCAAATAGTCTGACCAAAAAAAAAAAGTATAATATCAACCGAATTAAAAATGGCAAAAAAGATTTTACAGGAAAATGATCGTGTTGGACAAAAAATGCTGATTATAAATTATATATATTAATATATATATTATAAATAATATTGAGATTATAACATAGGAGAACACAGAATATCTTTTATAGTGCAGTCACATAATATCACAAGAAAGTTTTGTCGTTAAGACCTCACTTCTGTTGACAAGAAATGGGCCAGTATTTAAAACAAGGGCAGCCACCACAACCACTTTGTTAGAACATGTTTTTCTGCTGACAATTATACCAAGACAAAAAATAGTGTTTCCAATATGTTGTATTGTCTAAGGAGCAGCACAGTACATCTGTGTTGTGCTACTTGTAACTATAAATTAAAAATACTTGTATTTTAAAAGCAATTGCATTATCCTCAGCAGCATTTCTCAGGGTGATTCTTACTGGGTGAATCTTACCCAAATCTGTGTAAGATTTTATTAAGAGCAGATGAAAGAATTGAGATTGCTGTTTCCCCTCTCTTCCAAAAAGATATTTGGTTTTCAGTATACACTGGACAAGGTGGAAACCTCAGTTCCTAGCTTCTTAAGTACAAATTATGTAAAGGTTTTCCTAAGTGATTCGGTCACGAGAAAGGAAAAAAAAAAAAAAAAAAAAAAAAAAAAAAAAAAAGAAGGGAAGAAGCTTCAGAAGCCCTTCATCCTTTCATGAATGTGAAAATTACTACGAGAATTATATATTGATTTCCTGTACCTTTTGAAACTAAAGCTTTTCTCCCAAAAGCTATAAAGGCAATTGTTCCAATGTGGTCGGGTAAAATAAATAAATAAAATCAATTACTACAGAAATAAAACAAAGCACACTAAACCCCGTGTTAACAATAAAATGCAAATTTTAGTACTGTCATCATAGCGGAACTCCCTTTGTTGTTCATCTACTAACATAAGCACAATAATAATTAACGAGTAGAAACAATAACATAAAGGAATGATGTTTTACTGCTGCTTCTGATTAGATGTTATCTGTAACACTAAATGCATTGTAATGATTCACTTAAGAAGTTGACTATGTCTTCATAATTTTTCCAAACAAAACTCGTCGTTTCTGGGACTAACATGCAGGATTCTAACCCGCGCAGTGAGCTCTCTACACAGTAAACTCTCTAATCAATAGATTCAACCATGCATATTTACGATTAATTGACTTATCGCATGCTTAAAATTCTAGAGCTGTTTATAGGACTAGGAACAACGCTAACTAAAACTGTGTAATGGCCCGTTTCAGACGAATCATTCTGACTGTACTTACGTCTCGCTGTCATCAAAGAAGTCTTAGCAACAGTCTCCTCCTCCAAATGTATCTGGGTTTTGATTGTTTTTCTTCATTAAAAGGGACAGATATAAGTTGTAACTTGCATCTTGGTCGTGTTTAAAAGTCAGAGATCGCTATGGGTGGGGAACCTCTTAAAAAAGAGAGAGAGAGTGAAACAAAGTGCCCAACATGACATTCAAGAGAACTCTTCTCATTAACAAGGAGAACAAAAGATCTGCGGACATATGTATGAAGCAGACTCAAGGCAGCTTCTAAAAACGTCGCGTCAGGTTTCAGCACTCGAAACAAAAGGGCACGTCATTCCTAGTGCATTTTATGTGAGGAAAAAGAAAACCATGATTGCCTCAGAAAATATAGACAGCCTTAAAGGAAAACGGCCTGAAGGGCGGCATTATTTGACTTTTGCCAGCTCACTGCAAATACTTCGCCGTGACATGGATTTCTTTGAAGTCTCTGAATTAACATGATGTCTCAAACACGTTGGGCTCTGTGTGAAAGCTCGTTCATTATCTCTGGCTGTATAAACTCAAGCAGTGGCGGCTGTTTACCGAAACAACCTGTAAATGTGTTAGCCCGCGTTTGCAGAGGATAAGGACTGTGCCATCCCAAACCCACTTCAGACCGTAAAAGCGGTTCTTTTCTCACCCTTATCTGAATCATCCTCGAACAGACTGCCTCTGAACAGAGTTTACACTCCTCTTCTTTGATCTACTTTATAAAAACATCAGAACTGTTTACTTTGAAATGCACACATTTCTTGGGGCGTGGGGAAAGGACATGTTTTAAGACACGAACGAACGAACATATTCCAAGCCACTGGTCATTTTCTCAGCCTTTCTCGTCCTGTCCAACATCCTGAAGCATAATTTCATTGCCCAGTCTTAGTCTTAAATGAATTCATAAGAATTAACTCATTCTACTCCCTATTAGAGAGCTCAGAACTTCCCACCTTGATTTCTAACAAATGACCTAACAAACTGCCATGCTAATGCCCCTGCAATCTACTTGTAACTCTTCCCTCCGTGAAAACTTCTTTAAGAATCGGATACTGCATAAACGCAAGTCAGCAATTGCACCACGCATTCAAAGGGCAAAGAACACCCTTATCTCGGCCCTCAGCCTCACGGGCAGCAGTGAAAAGCTCCAAGTTCAAACAGCACCAGTGCGCCCTGAGCTGACGAAGAGCAGCACGTTGCTTACGGGCATCGTAGGGAGATACCAGAACTCGATAGTTTTCCCCAGTTTCTAAGACCAAGGAGTACTTAATCATACCTCAACTTGCTTTGCTGATAGAGAAGCTGCTCCAAGCAGGCAAGAAGAGCTCCAAATTTGGAGTTATCTCTCTCTCTATTGTCACTAGCCCCTTCCGAATCCTCGTCTTTCTTCCCGGGGAGATAAAGACTGAAAATTGCGGTGTGGTTCGAGTCGGGGTCATAATGGCCAGCGCAGGCCGCGATGCGGTTATCAGCGCTGCGCGGCCAGGGGGTGACTCAGGGCTGAACTTGGCGCCAGGTCATGCAGCCTTGAGCCCCACTAACTGCGGCGCTCAGAGATTAGGCGGATGTAACAATCACCTGAGAGGGAGATTAAAGGCCTCTCAACTGAGTCCTTTGTTCTCGGCCTCATTTGATGCTCGGCGAACCACGCCGCGGAAGGTGCTTTAAATGTTTGCCCCCAGCGCCGGGACGGCTTCGGAGAACGGGAAAAGCCCTGCCATCATGGAGAAGCGCTGCTTTTCGGTGGAGTGGTTGGCTCAAAGCAGCCGTAGCGAAGGCGAAGGGGAGAGGCGCGCAGTTCAGGGTGAGTGCAGGGCGCGCGGCGGGACGGCTGCTGGCGGCCGTCGGGGGAATGACAGCGGCACGCGCGGCGCTGCCCACGTCACCGCCCCCCCGACGCCCGGCTCCCGTCCCGCAGCACGCACAGCACACGCGGCCCCGGGGCGGCGCAGCCCCGCTCACGAGATGGAGGTGGGAGGTGGCGCGCGGCCCCGCACCAAGTTCTCGGCAGAGCAGCTGCAGGAGCTCGAGCGGAGCTTCCGCGAGCAGCGCTACATCGGCACCAGCGAGAAGAGGCGGCTGGCGGCGGCACTAGACCTCTCGCAGAGCCAGGTGAGCGGGTGTGGGGCCGGACGGAGGGGAAGGGAGGGGAGGGTCTGCAGCTGGCTCTGTCCCGCTGCCACAGAGAACTTCGGCTGGCACGGCTTTATGGGTCTGTACTGACTCATAAATACCAGATTTCCGGCCGTTTTTCTCTTAAAACAATGCCTAGACGCGGTGGCGTTGCGGGATTCCGCTCGGAGTGGAATCAGCCCTGCCCCACCTGAGCTGCAGGTGGGCCGAATCACTGTGCCATCCGTCAGAACAGCGCTCTCAGACCCACGTTTTATCGTTACGCCGCTTGTCAGACAGCAGGGCTGCTTGCAGGGCGCGTCGCTGCGCGGAACGGAGAGGAGCAGGGTGATTCTTGACTTTTCCTTTTTTATCCCCAGATAAAAACCTGGTTTCAGAATCGCCGCATGAAATTTAAACGTGAGACGCAGGATGCTAGGGTGGAAGCCCTTGTCTCAGGCCTGTTCCTGTCCTGTCACTGTTACCCGGACACGGGGGCATCCAGCTGTCTTCATGGGGTGGATGTCAGCATGTCCTCCTCTACCCCCAGCGCTCCCCTCCACCCCGCGGGGCCTGGCCCGGCCCAGCTGGTGCCCCCTGTTCCAGCTCAGCTCCCTCACGCAGCTCTGCCAGGCACAGCCTTGCTGCTCCACCCCGGCCCAGCGCTGCCTGCCTACTCTGCTGTGATTCCAGCCGTGACTTTAACCAACGACCACAAAGGACTGAGGTTCCAGCCCTACCTTCCTTCCTGTTAACAGCGCCAAAGATCATCTGTAATCTACCAAATATCTAAAGAGTAATTATTTATTTAGTTATATTAAATATATGGATGACTTATTTTTTTTCCCTAATGTTAAAAAGAAATAACAACCTCAAAGTATAATATTGAGAGTGGAAGCATATGACTTGAAATTTCTACAGCCTTCAGTTCACTGTACTGAAACACTTCTTATCCAAAAGTTTATTTCTAGAAAATAGCCTATAATCAGGTGGGGCTCCTCACTGGAAAAAAGGGAGCACTTATCATATTTCCATATATACAGTAACTACATAATGAAATATGTGGAGAACATAGTGAATAGCTGTACGTGACTAGGGGTTTTTAAGGAAAGGCTAGTAAACATCAAGCAAATTAAAATGAAAATGATATAATAGGTGTCAGCCCTCTGACCAAACACAAACAAGTTGCCTAATATTGTATTTCATCTATATATTTTGCATAGTCTCTAAAGTCACCCCCCCTTTATGTGGCTGCATTTAAAAAGAGGAAGCTAAAGGATTAGTTGTCAATCATCTTTTTGATGCCAGTGCCAAATGTACTTGAGCATTTTCAGCAGTAGATTTAAATTACAAGTTGTTCCCAAGTTTTGTTCTATTATATCACTCAAAAATTGAAATATTTCAGTTAGTTTTTACATCTACAATAACTTGAAGCTGCAGCACAGCATTGGGCTTGCCATCAGGTACACTTGGGACTGCTCCTTAAAATCCTCAAGCAAGCTTTACAGAGAATGGCAGGATTCAAGCCTATAGGTAGGGAGTAGTGAGAAGCATACCTTGCATCACCACAGAGCAACACCAGCAGGTGTGACTGCATCTCTCTTGCCCCTGATCTTCCTAACCTGCTTTCTAGTTAAATGACTTTGCAGTTGTCCATTAAAATATCTCCCTTCTAGGTAGAGATTGTGAATAAACAGAAGTTGACAAACATGGCCTACAATCGCATTGTACAATGCTTCTGTTCTTCGCTACCCCACCACTCCTGTTTCACGGTTGAGGAGAGCAAAGCTCTCCTGTAGTTTTCGGGAGACAACAAGGGATAGTGAGGTATAGGAGACAGACTCCAACCCACAGTTGTCAAGAAGCACCCATAACTTACAGGGCTGGGGGGGGGGGAACAACCCCAACTTTGTCACTCAAAGGAACTCCCCTCTCCCAACACACTGACCCCTCTTTCCTCCCTGCCCCACCAGGACTCCACTCTGAAATGTAGCCCAGGAGCTGAAGGGGCAAAGGATGCATTCATCTGTCACCGTGCACCCGGACTGTACAGCCCAGAGAAAATGCAACATGGTGACTCAGGACCAGTTACCCTGTAAATTCTAGACACTGCTTTCCCTGCTGACCATCAAGTTTGCTGCCAACCTTGCACCTGTTAGTGTTAAGACTGCATCAGGTTTATACATCGTTTTGAAAGGGAGGAGCCCCCAGGTTGTTACATCGAAACTCTTCTAGCTCCTGGGATGGAGGGCGACAAGGGGAAAATTAAATTAAGACTACAACGCAGCAATCAATCTGGTTTTTAATGCATTTAGAAGAACTGAATAAACTTCATTGAATTCTAAAGGAAAAGTGCTAATTAATCCCTTTCCCGAGAGGAGTGATAACCCTGATCCTAAGAATGACCACTTTTTCTTAATGGGAAGGGGAAAAAGTTTCAGGATCATTAGAGAAAAAACTAAAGCTGCTCCCTTCAAATGCTGCTTCTCCTGAAAGCATCAATTCACCTAAAGAATGTTTCAAAATATGCAATTATTGTGAGCATTCAGTGGGGAATCAAAGGCCAAATTTGCAGATTAAAATCTCATTCAGATAATATGGCTATTAACAGAACTCTAATTATGCTCCTAAATCTTTTTCAAGATACTGGTTTTGGTAATTGTAAAACTTTAGAACTCCACACTGTATATTTGAACTATTCAATCACTGTTTAAAAAATGCATCAGCTTAATGAACATCTGTGATTAACACAGTTGGAACTCTCATGTGGAAAACGGGCTGGAAGTGCAAAGCAATACATCAATTACTATTCAGAAGAAAAACTCACCTTCATTTTCCTCCTGTGCTGTGCCTCAAACATGATACTATACAACTGGCAAAGTTCAGGCTCTCAAACAAATGTAACAAGATACAGAATCTCTCTCAGCGTGACTGCAGGAAATTCAGGTAATACGTATGCAATATTTTAATTCTTCCCCATTATCCAAACAGCAGTTCACAAGTGAAACCTTTACCCACTTTGTACATGTACCACCTATCAATTTATATGCATATAAAAACTGGGGATGTGCAATTCCCATTCCAAGCTAAACTTAATTTTGTCCTACACTGTGGGGAATCTTGCAAATGCAAGTTTCTGCTCTGGCTTTTCTTCATTCAGCTCCCTGGCAGCAGCTGCAGGTACAAAAAAGGCTGTAGGCACAAACTGTAAGTGCATCATAGCACAATTACACATTTTAACTGTGCTTAGAGTATCTTCAGCACAACTAGAAATCAAAGGAAGATAGCAGTATTTGGGGGGGGGAAAAGGAGCTTTTCAAAGAGGTGAGATATAGAGAAGACTGAGAGGCACCACATCCAATAAGTTTTAATACTAGCTAGTACAAATATAAAATTATTACTCTTTACACTTAAAAAAATAAACATATACAATTACAAATTAGACAAAAGAAAAATCAATCTGAGCAGAAAACAATACATTATACCATACTTCATTTTTCCCCTATGCCTGCCATGTTTTGTTTTCACTATCAGGCATACACGGGATGGCATTTATTGTCCATTTTATTCTGAATAACTGGATGGAAAGAAGAATGAGGAGGAAGCAAGTGTTGATGGTAGCACGACAGCTCATTTGCCATGAAGGAGTAGGGGCTTTGCAAAGCACCGTATCTGGGGAAGAAGCTGAGCTGCACAGCAGGCACGGGGGGGAGAGGCAGGAGTCTCTGGTGCTGTGGAGCAAAGGGATAGTGGAAAGACAACGGAAAGCCTTCATCGGGAAGGAGGGCTGGCAGGGTGGTGCCCGGGGGGAAGCTGTAGAGTGGAGCAGGAGACACGAGGCTGTGCTGTTGGTCCTGGATTTGCCTCTTCAGTTTCATCCTCCTATTCTGAAACCAGGTCTTGATCTAAGAAATAAGAGGGAGGGGCAGGGGTGGAAGAAACGGCTCAGTACTTTTGCTTACACGTGCAAAGTACAAACAGTGGCAGTACACCAGACCTTTCCGTGTTCGCTTTGTTTTAACCGACTGGGTTGGACTGATGTTCGAGCTAACCAAGCACGGAGGATCAGAGCGGGGATTAATCACTTTAGGGCATTGAGAACGGCTAAAAGCTTCGCAAGATACTTACAACTCGATGTACACCGAGGCTTGACTAATTAACTTGTTAGGTAGTAAATAGCGGAACCCAGCCGAAGATCACTAGATCGGCTCAGCGCAGCCATGCGAGACAGCCGGTACTCACCTGGACCTCCGAGAGCTGCAGGGCGGCCGCCAGCTTCCTCCGCTCCGAGGCTCCCAGGTACTTTTGGCGCTGGAAGGTCTTCTCCAGCCGGCACACCTGCTCCGAGTTGAAGGCGGTCCGCGCCCGCCGCTGCCGCCCGCGTCTCCCGCACTGCGCCTCCGCTTCCGAGCGCTCCCCGCCCGCGCTCTCGCTCTCGTAGCCCGAGGACTCGTCTGCGCTCAGCCAGCCGCCGTCGGGGGCTGCCGAAGGGATGGATGGAGCGGCGATGAGGCCTCTTCCCCTAGCCGGGGTGTGCCTCCATCGCCCTCGTTGCACCGACACGAGTTGAAGTCCCGACCCACACCCGCCCGCACCCTTCTCCACCTCCCCTCCCGCCCCCTACCCTTCTCACCCACCTGGCTCCGACGCGCACTGCTCGCTGGGCTCCTGGGGGCTGGTCCTGCTCGGCCGCTCGGCGCAGGGCTCGGGCTGTTCCGGCCGCGGACGCCCCCGTCGGGGCTCGGCCCTGGCCAGGAGGGGATTGCGGCCGCGGCCCAGCGAGGTGGGGGCGCGGGGAGGGGGAACGCAGCAGATGTGGGGCCGCACCCCGTGGGATTTGGGTTCTGCCAGGGGAAACTCGGCCTGGCTCATGGCGGAGAGGGGCTGGGGCTGCCGGCCTCGATCACCTCTTATACAGGCGCTCCAGTCCCGAGCGGGCTCCTTTGCAAGTGTGAAGCCACATCAAAGTGGGAATCGCGCAGAGATAACAGCTGCCAGCGAGGAGGAAAGTTCACACGTCTGGCAAATGTCTACAAGGCCCTGGCTCCAGCGTGTCTGGGGGGCCGGGGAAACCCCCTTGAAGTGCAAACCTGCCCCTCTCCCCCGGAGGGCAGGGCACGGGCAGGCCCAGCCCCGCGAAGGGGCGTTTAAAGTTACCGACGTTGCCGCTACCAGCGGGGTTTTTATCCGCTCCCTCTCTCCTGCCGCGGAATCCCACACACCGCAGAGACCCGAAACCGGCACCGAGAGCGCCCGGCCCGGCGGAAGGCCGCGGGGTGAGCGATTCCCGGCGGCCAGCTCCGCTGCCGGGCGCGTCACCTGCAGAGCAGACCCGGGGAAAAGCGGTGGGGGCCGCTGACCACAACCCCCTATCCTCGGGGCTGAGGCTCAGCGGTGCCGCGGGCCTTCTCAGCTTGAACTTGGCGCCACCTGTCTAGCCAGAAAGCGTCCCCGACCTCCCTAAGACTCGAGCGATCAAAGCGCGAAGGGAGCAGCGCTCGCACCTCATCAGCCCTGAACTGTCCCCAGTCCGCGCGGCGCTTCCCAAGGAGGGCGATGCCTTTGTAACGCGGGGAGGGCACCGCGAAGGCATCCCCCCCCACTTCCCACCCCAGCAAAGCTGGGAGACGAGGTGGAACGGGGAAGGGGCCTGTGGCTTTCTACAAGAGCAACACCCAGATTTAAGAGTTAATATGAGTTTTCTCTAAGTAATAATAGTAATCGGTATATACGTCACGTTCCTCAACCAAACCAACTCCCGCAGAACTTCCCGGATCGGAGAGAAAACCATGTACATGCTGCCCGTTTTCATCGTTTCAAGCATCCCCATAAATCCATGGCCACTGGGATGAGTGCATCGCGTTACCGACCCCTGCAGCCCCCACTGCCTCATTCTAGCCCCGGTCGCAGGGGAGCGATGCAACCCAGGAACGGGAGCAATGCAAACACCTTGCACAGCCTGCACGGCTCCTGGAGCTTCCCTTTCAACACCATCCCCTAAGGCAGGGCTGAGAGAGGCCGCTCTTTCTCAGGCAGTGAGATCGCTTCGTCCTTCATGCGGTACTGAGCACAGCCATTAATGGACGTTCAGTTACCGCTGACACCAGAGTGTCATTTTGGCTGGCTTGCTTAAGTCCTTGCAAATGCCCAAGCAGTTGGGCACTGAGCTGGAAACCAGGTTCCCTCTCTGGCTCAGAAACAGACCCATAAGGGCCACCGAACAAATGGTCTTATATCAGAGGGCTTTTTAAACCTCACAGGTCCAAAGCACCAGGTTCCCCAAAAAAGCTCAGAATTTGCACATTAACTTTAATCACTTCCAGATTTAGTAGCTATTCCTGAACAGCTGTGCACGGTCCCTCTTTTTACAGAAGAAAAAAGCACCATTGTTCCCACTATTTCTATCTTATTTCAGAGCAGCCATTTCAGAATAACCCCATGCCTGGACAAATCTCATCTCAGGAGGAGCTCAGGCTTCACCACACAAGTCACGCACAGAACTTAGTTGCTTGTGATGCGCTGCAAGTAACCACAGAGCCCAGCTTCCTCACCCAAACTAAATGCAGTAATACCCAGAAACTGTTGGGATTCAGTGGCTCCTGAGCCAAGCACACACTTGCAAGCAACGTGATCCCCCAGGGGAACAGATGGTTCTCCAGCAGGACAAGGCCGACACGAAACCCAGGAGCCCCCATACCCAGAATCACCCCGTGGGCATAGGGCAATGCCCAGCTACTGGGGAAGAGATGCTTCACCTCCACTGCCAGAACTAAGCCAGGCATGAGACTTGAATCAGTGCCATACCTGAAGAGACCTTATGCCACCTTATGTCATTTGGGGTTGTAGGAAAGGGAAGCAGTTGACTTGTCCCACTGTTTGCTGAAAGTCTGTGAGATCTGCGACTTTTTTTCTTTAATTTGAATTAAATCAAATAGGCATTAAATAAGATTTTAACTCCTTAGGATTCTCCACTCCCACTCCAGGGGAGGTGGTAGCCACATCTGTGGACCACAAAACCTCGGAACAGATGGGGAAAGGGTGGGAGGTGTCACAGGGCTGTTGCAGCTCCCGCCAGGAAGAGGTGCCGACTTGAGAAACTTGGGAACTTTGATGATCCTGGGAGGGCAGAGTGAAATCTCTTCCTCACCTCTTACAGAAATATGGAGCTTAGAGGAGACTTCTTTCCTGCTCCATTCTTTCATATCACTTGAGATTTTGTATCACTAGAGTTCTATCTGAGATTAAAAAAAAAAAAGTCACTGGCTTTTCCCCTGTACCAGAATTATAGAATCTCAGACTTCAGTAGAATCATAAAGTCATTTGAGTTGGAAGGGACCTTTAAAAGTTATCTGACACCTCTCTCCTGCACTGAGCGGGGACACCTACAGCTCCATCAGGTGCTCAGAGCCCCTCCAGTCTGGCCTTGGGTGTCTCCACGGACGGAGCACCCACCACCTCTCTGGGCAACCTGTGCCAGTGCCTCACCATTCTTACTGTAAAAAACTTCTCGGGTATCCCCAGAGCTACTTCTAGAAGTAGAACTATTTGTATTCTCCAAGGATAGCGTTCATGCACCATGTCCGTACTTAACTCTCCCCACTTAATTTTTTGCGCGATAGCATAAGAAACTACGGCCAGAAGTCAGAAAAAAAAAGTAAACCCTCTCAATCAAAATAATTTCTAGCATAACTGGGCGGCTTTCTAGGCGAAAGCCCGAGGCAGCGGGAGCCCTTCCAGCCGCTTACGAGAAGGGACGCGGCCACCAGCGCTCGGCAGGGCTCAGAGTTCGGCTCGGGGGGGCGGTGAGACCGCTGATCGCTGTTTGTATCCTTCACTGCTCCCCTTTGGAAATGCTAACTAGGTTATCCAGCGCGCCCTTTGATGTCCTGATAGGTGCTATTAGATAGCCAATTAGGCATCAACGAGATCGATTGTTTCGGGATGGATGCTTTCTGTTTGAAGTAGCCGTGAACACTAACAGGGCCATCACCAGGCGCTCCTTTGCCCACGGGAACAATGCGGGCCGACACGCCATAAATAACAAATGCTCTGACTCACCCCGAGCGCTGCGCCCTCCCGGCTCAAGCCGCAGCTATTCCCATTCAGCACTGTGGGAGCAAACGCGCGCTTTGCATTAAAAGCCGTTTATCACGAAATTCCCATTCCGCTGTTTGCGCAACGGGGGGACAAAGCGCCGAGATGGCCTCGATGCGAGGCAGAGCAAACCGGAGCAGAAACCGAATTCCCACGCGCGCCATCATCCCCGCCCTGCCCGGGGACTGGTGACACCTCCGCAGTTGTTCGCAGTTGCCCAGAAAGAGTAACAGAGCTGAAACGGGAACTCAGGCACCGCACCGCACCTCCCGAATTCCGATCCGCAGCTGGGATCGGTTCCCTACCAGACACCTTTACGAAACAACATTAGGTCGGGGCTTAAAAATTTAATGGACAAATAAAGGAAAAGAGGCAAAACCTTTCAACAAGACGACCCGAGACCGAAAGATCTCTCCTCTTTCCCTCCCCCCCTTCCTTTCGGTTGGATTTATCAAGTTAATTGGCATCTAATTACGTATCAAAGAAAGAGATAATGGGCCGCAATTAGACGTAATGGCCTGGCGGTGCGAGATCCCTCCCGATTAGCGCACAACGCCGAATCACTTCACCTGGTTCGTTAACAGGTGCCGGCGGTGGCTCCACCGTGTCTGGGAGCTGTGGGGGGCACCCGGCCCTATTCCCAGCCGTTCCCCTGTTGGTTGCTCTCGCCAAATTGGGACAGGCGTTAACGCGCGGGCTGCAGCCGGCTCCCTGCCATTACCGCGGTGCTAATTCAATCAGGTTGCGCACACATTGAGGGGAGAAGGGCTTCAAAGTCAGCGTTCTACCCTCCCACCCCTTTTTCCTCCCCAGGGAGCCCCGTTTTCAGGTTATACAGCCCCTTCCTCGAGTGCCGCCAGCACCAAACTGCTCCTCCCCGGCTCAGCCACCCGGCCCTGCCATTTGCGGGGGGCTCGCAGGCAGCGCTTTGTCCCGCCGGCAGCATTCCTGCCCCGGTGGTGGTTGTGATGCGATTAAAGACACAAAGGGGGTGTTGAAATGAAGGGGCTCGCCCTGGTGGTGCAGCACATGTTCCCTGCGGTGCCCGTGACTGCCGCCAGCCCCGCGGCGAGCGGCTCGTGCGGCGCCCGGGCGGGAGCGCTGAGCCCTTTTCCCTTTTTTCTTTCGCCTCCAGCCAGAGGCTGCCAGCACAGAGCCCCAGTGTAGTTTTTAAGATCACTGGAATGTCAGCTTCCAGATAAAGACGATTTTTGCAGGTAGAGTAGGTGTTTGTTAACGTATGTTCGTCGGGATCTGATAGCTTTATGCGCTCAGTCAAATGAGTATCACCCCTCGCGTTCGTTGGAGCAGTTGCCGGGGAATGGGACAATATTTGCGAGCTGGGGCTGCCAAAACAGTAGCAAGACTTTTCGTGTGTTTGTTGAGCATACATGTGGCCAAGGAGTCATTATGTTAAGTGGTCATTAGCACCATTCCGACCAGAGCTCGGCTTTTCCCTCGCTGTCAGTTCTGCAGCTCATACACCCAGCTAGCCAGACCAAGCCCAGGAAACCTGCTAGGACCTGCCTGTGTGAGGACCGCAGGACTCAGGGCCATTAACTCCTCAAGCACCCTCCACTCCGAGGCTGTTCCACAACCCTGCTTGTCCCTGCTGGGGCCCCAGTGGGGTTAAATTGCAGCACCGCGCATTGCACTGGCAGCGCCAACGGCCTCTGGCCTCTTCTAAGCCTTTGCACAGAGGGGAAAGTGACCATGAAGAGCCATGCTCGGGTGTGGAAAGGTGCAGTTAGGCCGGTTTGTATGGCCTCATATTAAATTTCATCCCATCCCATACCCAGCACCCCCTTTTCCCCAGCCAATCCCGAGCCTCAGGAAGTGGCTCCCTCTCTGCGGGTGGGAGCATATTGTTCTCCTCTCTCCCTTGAGCCTTTTCATCTCCCTCACTCCCCCCAGGCCCCATTTGGTCGAGGCCAGGCTGTTCCCCAGCACTGTGGCAGCCCCAGCCCGGCCGCCCCGAGGGTTGTATGCCTCCAACCTGGCCCTGAGACAGCACCAGGAGCTGTTCCAATGGTGGAGCAAACTGACTGGGTTCCTCCTGTGGTGAACATGATTATAAGATCACTTAACCCCTCCGCCTTTGTCCCCTTAAAAATGGGACAGTCCGTTGGCCCCTCCTTTTATTTTTTTCCGGGTAACTTGTATATTTATTTATCTTGAGTGTATTGCTATCTCCAAAATGTCTCTGCTTTAGAGCACATACTCACCACCGAGGAACGTTTTGGAGACATCTGTTTCTAATGATCTTTGAGAGAGAGCAATAGAATTTTAGATTTCTCTCCCTCCCAAATTTTTCTTCCTTCAAATCAATACAGTCATTTAGTAATACTTAAATTTGAAAAATAAACCTTCATTCAGTTGGATTCTTTTTTTTTTTTAATCTCCTCTCAACAAATTTCCTTAAACTCTAATATCTTCCTGAAAAAGCCTCAGGAAAATTGATAGCACCTAAATCCTTATTGCTTTTCTGAAACCCTTGCATTAGAGCCACATTAACAGTGCATCTGTAGGCAAATAGTAACCTCAAAGACTAAACAAGTGCAGCATGGATTAAAATAACTAATGAGACTTCCATATCTGGGAGCCACTCAGAAAAATCAAGGACCAAGGCCTTTGGAGGCACATAAAGTTACTTTGAACCAAGTGAACGTATTCAAACTACAGAGCAATCCCTGTATAAAAAATGAAATATTTGTGTTCAAGGATGACTAGCAGAGAACCTTCAGAACATTCGTGATACGAGTCCACATTACAAGTGCACTGGAAATCTTCTAATAACCCGAGAGATCAGCTCTAAAGTGATGGAAATGTTTATTACTCTTTTCATGTTAGTTCACAATCAGCTTTGAAAGATTTATGACAACTTACATCAGTCAAGGATCATTTCTCAGAGCCCTTTCTCTAGACTGAAATCAGGCCATTTTAATCATCAGACATTATCAAATCATGAGCATTATTCAAATAAAAAGTGCATAGCACAATGGTAACAAACTTTACTGCCATTTAGAGAAAAATAGCTTTGAAATGTTGCATTTCTTTTTATAATCATCCTCATATCCTATTAGGCACATGCAATATGCTGAGACAGTATAAGCTGCAAGGCCAGATCCCAAGATCCAAGATCTTTCCAAGAATGCAAGAAGCCCTTGTTAATCCACTGAGACCACCTGTGAAATTGTGATGAGGTATTTCCATATTTTTATAGAAAGTCACATTTTTAATCTTAAAAATCATATTATATACGTCATTTCCAGGGCTCCAATACAAATTCTGCTGTCATTGCAGGCCCAGTAATAAATATTGGTAACTAGTTCCCAATGTATCTACATATCTGGTTAAAACACAGCTCCCCTGAAGTGCCATACGGGAAGCAGCTGAGAGACTGGACAACCCTTGTAAGGAACAGAGGGAAATTCATATCCTCAGTAAATTGCAAGGTACAATACATGAAAGATTATTCTTTCTCTATTAGGGCCAGAACAGATCTTGAGAATAAGGACTATGCTTCATTTAATGGGAGGAACTCTTTCAGGGCAGGATAATTAGTTCTGCAGTCCATGTGACAAATTCAGATGAAAGCTAAAAAGTGATTAAGTTTGTTAGGTGATTCCTTTTATACTACTGTTTACCCCACTATGTGTGAGTTTGACTGTCAGCTTGACATGAAGTCTGTGATCTGGATCGTCCAGTACGTATGGAATACCTTGCGCAGTGCTGCACCAGAACTCCAGCAGGCAGATGCAGGCAGGAGCAGCCCAGATATAGTTATCGTTAGTGCAAATTCTCCTTAGTCACAGTCCGTACCAGTGGGTCAGACACTCAGCAAGAAAGCCCTGGGATCCTTGTACCCTACAAAGCAGGGTGCTGCCCAGAAGCCCACAGGCTGCGCTCTGCAGGCATTGCTGATGTCCAGGGTGGGTGCTGGCAGCGCTGCCAAGGCTAAGGCCCCGGGGGCAGCCTCATGCCCGGGCAGAGGTGGGGGCCGGGCCACGTAGGTGAGTGGCAGGGACACCTGAGGTCCGAAAGGGAGCGGTGGGACGCAGAAAGGCTCCGGCCTCAACTCCTGCAGCTGCCTCTTGAGCTTCATCCGGCGGTTCTGAAACCAGGTCTTGATCTGAGGGAAAAGGAGCGGGGCAAGAATTGAGACCCCATACTATACTATCAGCCGGGTCCCACCCCATCGTCCATCCCGCCAACCCGCCCCACGCTCACCTGCACCTCGGAGAGCCGCATCTTGCCCGCCAGCTTGCGGCGCTCGGCGGCGCCCAGGTAGCGGTGCCGCTGGAAGGAACTCTCCAGGGTGCTGATCTGTTCGGCGCTGAACGCCGTGCGCAGCCGCCGGCCGCCCCTCGGCTCCTCGGGGCACGAGCACTCGCGGCCCCGCTCCTCTGGGGGCTGCCCCGCTGCACCTGGAGGCAGAGGAGAAAAGGGTCAGGCAGGCCCGAGCGATGCCCGCCAGCCTCAATCCCTTCCCTAGCGCCGGGGAAACGCACCCGGTTGGTGCCGTTACCTGCAGCGGGGGGTGCTGCCGAAGGCTCCCTGCTGCTCCTGCCGCCTTTCCCGGCGCCTTTCTCCTTGCTCCGTTCGCTCAGTCCGGGTCTGGAGCCCGAGGCGAGCCGGCGGCCGGCGGCCGAGGGGGATGCTCGGCGCGGGGTGCTCTGGGTGGGACTCTTGGGGGCTTGGCTGCTCTGGGACAGCCACTCCACAGAAAAAGGGGCCTTGGTCATCCTGCCGCTTTTCGGAGCTGCCGAGAAGAAGGGTGTGGGGAAGCACGGCTCTTTTATACCTCAAGTCTCGGAGGAAAACGTCGTTTGTGTAAATACACATCAAAGAGCCAGATAAGTATCATCTAATTGCCATCATTCCCTCCCCCCCCCCCCCCAACAAAAGATACCGTTCACACATTGCCACAGCTCGAGGAGGCCCGGCTCCGCCGTGTCTGCCCCTGGAGGTGTTCGCTCCGCCGTCAGTGATTTACAGCTCTCACTGCATCCTATCCCGATGCAAATGGCATTTATGGTGCTGAGCGGCCTCAAATGGCGCTGGGGAATGCACCCCGGGGGAGCGCACAGGAACCCGCTCCCCCGGGCTCGGCGGGTCTTCGAGAGACGGCTTTTTTTCATGTCAAGCAGATGAGTCTCAGTCTAAAGGGATCTTCTGAGCCTGCCCTTCTCTGGCCTGAGCACTGTGCTCCCCAGACAGCCCGAGGCAGGCATTGTGTGCTGCTGGTGTTGCAGCATCGCGGCGTAAACACCAGGGAGAGGGAGCCGGGGGGGAAAAAGTTGTGAATCAGTAAGAAGTAAATGCCAGTGCTGTTGCGTTCTACAGGCCGGCTCCTGGCTGCTTATATAAAGTGGCTTTCTGAACTAAAGAATCAGAAAAAGACAATTATTCCTTAGAATTAGCTTTCTAATGGGGTTACATAATTTGTGCCATATCTTCCCTCCCCAGTCTTTGCAGCTGTACAGGTCACACAGGTTTCTTTGCTACCTTACTCTCCCTGTCTTTTCCCTTACTACCTTATGTGTGCCATTCAGAAGTGGTCCCATCCATTTTGGGTTTTGTGTACATTAGGAACATGTGGCTGTTGCAGTAATGCCTCAGCAGTACATTGACAAGAGGTTTCCAGTGCCTTAAGGACATTTATTTTATTTATTTATTTGTTGCAGGGTAACCTGCAGCCTTCCCTTTCCATCCTCCCTTGCCATGTAAGAAGCAAGCATGAGCACAACTTTCCACTGGTAACTCCCATCCCACCCCTAGCTGACATCAGCTCACCTCCTGAAATTGTGACCGCAGGTCTGATCTGGCTATCTGTGTTGCAGGTTTCTGCCTTACAGCCATCCCCTGCCGCCTGTACAGAAACCCAATGCTCTGCTGTCTATCCGATTGCTTGCTCTGTCATTCTGCCAGTCCTGCTTAGACTCTCAGCATTCACTTCTCTGGTCATAGTTCATGTAACCATGGCTCTGTTTCTTAGGCCGTCAGTGAGGTAGGTGATGAAAGACTGAATGCCTCCTACTGATTTCAGTTTGCATCAAATATTTCAATGTTTTCAATTTTAATGGTATAAAATAATATCTTTTTATTTATATCAATACAGTAAGATTTTTTATTCAAACCACCTTCATCTATGTTTCCTAAAAATCTACATTTCATCCTCCTGTCCACTCAGAATATGGTTGTTAGGTCTAGCCATCATGAACTCCCACCCCAACGAGATAAATACACCCCTCATGCCCGGGTTATTTTCATCCCTAGTTCCTACATAGTATTATATATGTACATGTAAGTATAAAACATACATGGTCTGATAATACATACACTGCAAATATACGTATAAGCATAAATATGTATTTATTATAAGTATAAAATATATATAAAATAATCCATTTGTAGGACTTTACCAGCTTTATGTTCTGTCGGTAATAAAGGCATCAGCAAGCTGATGGATTGGAAAAAAAGAATACATGACATATGATGGTGTTCTCTAAAAAAATCTCAGGTTTTAGCATCCACTGATGCATCTGTCACATCATTTCTTTACAGATTTTAAGACATTTTCACCATCTGAGCTACAAATTACATCTTTACACACTGCTTGTTCATTAATTGCCTTTTACTGAGGCAAACGTCACAGCAAAAAGATGGTGTAAAATGTTGAGCAATCAGAGACACAAACTGATCACATTGTGACAAGGTTAAATCAAATGTCATTTCCATTATACATAAATTGTAGAAGCATCCTGGATAGATGGCAGATGACTTCTGGATGTAACAATTTCTACAATGTTTAACAGCTGCTAGTTTAATTTTATCTACATTTCTTAAGCTCTCTCTACTCATTTGCATTATTCATCAGGTGTTTGTTTGAAAACCTCATGCAAAACTGTGATTCAGAAACACTGTTTAAAACCAGGTGATATTGCCAATGGGACAAAAACCTGCTCACGCTTAAGTCCTTGGGCTTTTGCAGAGATAAACAGGAAGAGATTGCCCCTTCACTTTGCTGCTACAAACACTGAGAGACAAAGAGCTCAAATACTGACACGACTACCACTAGGGAAAGTCTTAAGATCTGTTTGCCAAAAATAATGGCAGTGAGTTTTGCAGTTGTTTGTATGAAACACGGTTGTTCTCTCTGTGGACTCAGCACCTTCACCATGAAAATAAGGGCCAGCTGCCCCCGAAGACCACAGAAGATTGAGGATTGTAATGCCAAAAGGCAGCCTGCCCAGGCCTGACCATCCTGTGGGAGGCGATGTAGAAGGAAACATCTTAGCATTCAGGGAAACTAAAGTGAGTTGGTATTTGACACTCGACACAGACCACTGTATTTCTTGCATGCAGAAGCTGCAATTGAAGAGGCCAAGTTATGGCTTTGTAGAGGTTTGGCTGGGACAAGATGGGACCAAAATAACAGCACTTATACAAGGCAGCCCTGCACAAATGTGTTCACACAACAGTGGTCCCAGGCTGAGGAGGTTCTGCAGAGCAGGGCAGTCCAGCCTGGATGCCTACTATGCAGTTGATGGCAGATATTTTGGGATAGCAGCCCCGTCTTTGAGAACTAATTGCTGTTCCATATCTTCCAATACAAAGGCCAATCCTGCCCTCCCTAAGCCAGATGAGTAACCTGAAGAACTGTGCCCTGAGACATTTACTTTCCACTGAAGCTTTGAAAGAACTGAAGGGAAAGTAACTGAGGGCTTCCAAGTATCTTCAGAAGAGGTACTGGAAAAGGCTGCCAGCATTTTGCCTTGCTGCAGCAAAGGTACAGAAGACCAAAGGGACTGCCATTTTGTAAGATTAGGCTACTCTTTCTTGTAACAATGGAGAGTCCCGTGAGACTGGAGTAGAGTGAGCACATGGTCCTTGGGAGTAGCAGGGTGGTGATGCAACAGAACAGTAAAAAGGCAGCTAAGGACATGCAGGATTCATCTGTGTGTTCATCTATGGGCATGCATAATTCCTACTGAGGGATGCCCAAAGAAACAAGGGCTGCTGGCAGCTGCTGTGCTGTGTATGTGGTCTTAGTCCCTGCATGTTCATCCAACCGTTGCTATTTCTGAGAAATCACTCTTCAGGACTTAAAAGCATTACAAGTGGCCTCTAAGCCACCTCTTTATCATCAGTTATTATATCTTTCCTCCCTGACAGAAGAAGAGCTGTTTTTTTCCATGAGGAATGAAAAGACCATATGTGTAGAAGTACCACGAGAGCCTGGAATAAACAGAGTGACATAGATAAAAATTAAATTTCACTTCATGCTCGGATCTGATATAAATCAACACAGCTCTCAAAATGCTGGGAGCTCCCATGGCCCATAAGGGCATAAAGCTGCTACCAGCAGCTAAAGGGCCAGTGAAATGTTTTAAGAAATACAAGTTCTGCAGGAAGAAAACACTTACGTGGATTGGTTTTAGTAAGCTCTTACCCAAATTTTGCCAGATTAAAAAAGAATTCAGAGCTGGTATGAATCAGAACTATATTTAAACAGGTACTGCTGTTGTTACAGAGGCAGTGTTATCATTAATATCATTTTTAACTAAAAAAAAATTATAGTTGAAAAACAGCCAAGTTTCAGGCATGCAAATCCTTCTTTAGCAGTCATTGCTGTCATACTGTAACTGAGAGACTTCTCTACGGACACTTCTACAACAAAACTGCTTAAAAAAAATTTTTTTAACTACAACTTCAAAGGAAATAGCATGAAAACAGACTCTAGAAATGATTTTATCTCCCAAAGTCTCCCAAAGTAGATGGGAATTAATTGTTAGGTGCACAAATACACTTTGGGATCTGGGTTGCTTTAGGACTATGAATTATAGAGGCATATAAAATACACCTATGAAGAGTAACGTGTGTACATAAATTCATATAAATCCCACCGGTTTTAGCAATTATTCAGGTCTCTTGGACGGGCAGTCTGATCAAGACCACAAAAATGAAACACTCCAATACCTTAAAATCTTGTTAAAGTCTGAGAGGCTTTTTCAGGTGTGTTAGATCAAGGACTCTTTCTTTGTCAGTCTTAGTTGAAGAATAAGTGTTCCCATGATGGCAACTTCTATAATTAAATTTAACAACACGTTTAATATAAAACTGATAATGGAACATTTCAGTGCACTATTTCCACTTTTTGTTTCTTACAAATTCCTTCTCAAGAGATATAGCTGTTCTATCACTTCCAAAAAGTAACCTTTCACTTTCAGTATTCTGTAATTAATCATTTTTCTCCCTTAATTTTAGAGCTGGCATTTAAGCATGATGATGCCAACAGGGGAATAAACCACTGCATCTGACTACCCTGGGACATTTGTCACCCTTTGTGCCCATCCTGGTCTATGCACTACAACGCTGCATAGGTCTAAGCAGTGAAAACATTTTACTGACTCTTAATCCACCTAACATAAATCAGATCTTTGTACTGCTCCACAGCCAGCCTCTTTATATTGATGGGAATAAATGTTACCTATTTCAAAAATGGGTTTCAAAGCTCTTCTCCATTTCATATTTCAAATTATTTCTTCCCATTTTCTGTCTTTCTCACATTACACCATTTCTTCCTACTTTCTTTATTTCAGTCACTTACATCAAGTACTCTGGAAAGGTTACTATTAGCTGAGGAAGAAAACTTTAACTCAGAATAATGCAGAACTATATCAACAGAGGACAACTGACCCTCTGCCTTCACTGCACACCAAAGCAGGGGAGCACAGACGTGTCCTGGCATTCCCTCTCAGCTTAATAAGAAGGGAAAAGTGAGCATATAGCGGAGAGAGCAGGAATAGAGTTAGGCAAGATGCTTAACTCTATACCCGCAATATGTGATTCAGTGTCTGTGTTTACTTCAAGAAAAGCAGCATACTTCCTTTGACAGGCTTCACAAATCAGAGGAAGGTAGCTTTAAGATTTAAAGACTTAAGATTAAAGGGAACAGTTACACATATGTTCGTTTTACAAGCAGGATACAAAAACCTTCTGCTTCAAGTTTCAAGCTACAAGTTTGCCGGTTTCTAATGGGCAGATTTTACGTAGTCACCTGGAAAGCCGATCACTTTTCACAACGCTTTTGCTCACAGTGCAGTGCATACATCGACAAAGGTTGCAAGGCTCTCTTGTGCCATCTCCTGGTTCTAGTTAGGCTTCACATGCAGGAAACTGCCACACAAGGGAAGTGGAAAAGTTGCAGTTTAGTAGAGGCAGTGATTTTCCTGGCAGTGGGAGAAGATCGACAGAACTTGCTTTCCACTTTCCCTGAACATATAGATACACATGGAGGGCTTTTGCCTCTCTCCTGCTTTTAGAATTAAGTCACTTTCCCACTGCATTCATGTATGTATATAATGGAAATCCTGTTTTCCCCTATAACATCTCCTACACAAGTTCAAGTAATGTACTTTCTGCCCATACCTATTCTTTGCTGCGCATCAGTGGAAAAATAGTAATAAAAGCACTGAAAACTTGTGACTAGGATATGATGAAATTAATAAATTGATGAATAACGTTCCCTGATTGCAAGTAAGTATGCGAATTTCGTTCCAATTCACTTTACAGAAAACACAGAAAGGACTGAAGATCACTGCTGAGTCCCTCTGCACTCTCAGGGACAAGACCAAGAGGATCTGTGCACTCATGACAACTTGATCTGAGCTGTTCTCACAAATCTACAGGAAAGAGGATCCAACAGGCGGGTACCCTATTCCAGAGCTCAACAAGACACTTTCCAATGGAAAAACTGAAACAGAATAAACGCTGCTTCAAAATTAATACTTCTTGCCTTAACCTTCACAGAGCATGGAGAAAACTAGTTCTGTTTGTCACTACAAAAAACTTTTTACAGCAACATTTCACAAACACCGAGTCCTGCTCAACCCAGCTTTTTCTAAGTCTAATTTTTTGAATCTGTTTTTTAAACACACTATTTTTATTGTTGTCCCCTAGACTCTTTTGTTTTGCCTATATATTTCTTCAGTGCAGTGTCTAAATGGTAAACTATTCCTGCTGATGTCCACTAGTGCCAAATAGAGCAAAATAATTACCTTCTGTCATATATGGCTCTCTCACAGTACATCTCAGGTCTTCTTTCCTTTTTCCTTCTTATTTTCTTGATTTTGGAGAACTGTACAGATGGGTTCATAATCAGTTTGTGATATGTTACGGTCCCAAGAGTTTCTTTTCTGAATTTCTGCAGTTATTTTCCATTTCACATTTTTCCTTTAAAATATAGGAGTTAGAGCTTAAATTTAAATCATTATCACAATTATTTTGAGATCTAATCTTAAATGCTGCATGGGTTGTTTTCCATTTCATTCTCCATATCATTATTCACAATCCCAGACACAACTGGATCCAGGCCCTACCCTGATATGGATAGCACTACCTCTACTACATCCCCCTCATCTTCGCAATTTATCAAGTAGTTACTACTCTTTGCAGATATTACTCTTTGAAATGACTCACTAGTTGTGTGCCCAACTAACAATACAATCACCTGGATATTAACAGCCTAATATATAATCAGGTCACATGGATCTGTTGTAAAGAGGTTTATAGACTTTAACATACAGTACGCTCTGTGTGTGTGTGTGTGTGTGTGTGTGGTTTTTTTTGTTTGTTTTTACATATTGGGACAGTTATCCTGATAAATGAGGCTATTAGTTTTTTTTAAAGTTACTTTATGGACAAATGCATGTTAGCATTTTAAATTACTCTCTAAGCTTGTAGAGATTTCAAGTAGATTTTTCAGTATCTCTTCTGGTATCAAAGTTCATCTGGCTGATAATGTAATTCCCCAAGCCATTCTCTTTACCTTACCTTTCCACTTATTCCTGCCTCCTTTTCCCAATTTTGATTACTATTTTTTTCCCCAAGTTCTCCAGGAACTCACTCACTCTTCCTAAATGGAAAGTACAATAACACCAAGATTATTTCAGTTTTGCACCTTATTCACTACAGAACAGATTTAATCAGTTTTTAATGATCTATTACATTGAAATTAGCACGATAGCCTCCCATTCTCACTCTTAGTTCCTGATTAACTTTGATCACAGTACACACTGTTGAGAGAGTAGGCAGTGAAATAGCAAACAGTTCAGGCTTTATCACCATCTGACAGTTATCCATCTCTCCTGGTAAGCAAAGAACTCTATGTAACAAAATTTCTGAAGAACTCATCATTACTCTTTTGCTTTGTGCTTTTCTATTGTTGGCAATAGCATTTTGTCTGGCCAGTTTAATTCCTAACCTGCTGTGATGTTCTTTTCTATTTTTCTTGCTAATTCACCCTGTCTGGCTTCTCTTGCTTCTACCTTTTTCAGTACTCTTTTTTTTTTTTTTTTTTTCTTTTTCCTCTCTTCCCTCTCCAGGTCATTGATGAGACCATGCAGTCAAACTGCCTTGTTGGTCCTCTTTACTTCGTATGAGGATTGGCTGTTTGTATATTTAAAATGCGGCCCATTTTAGAACCCCCATTTTACCTTTTTAAAAAACTTCTCTGTGTGTCTTAGAATCCCTTCCCCATGACCTTATGCACTAACTGCGTTGTGTATTGAAATTTGCTTTTTTGAAGCCCACTGATATTATTCTGCTACTCTCATCTCTTTCTTTCCTTTCAATCACAAATTCTGTGATTTTTTTTCTCACAGTAGCTTTCTCTTGACTGCTTTCTGTGTTCAGATTTTTAACTAGTTGCTATTAATCACAGTAAAATCTGAAATAGTCACCTGTTCGTCTACACATACTCTTTCAGGTTTATGATTCTCTATAGACCCTATGGCACGAGCTCTTTTAATTTATACACAGGATAAGATATGTAGATTCTAAAACAACTAAGTGCAATATTGAGTTACCTTTTAGTATATAGTACTTGCAGTATTCTTTCCACTTGTCTTTTCTTCCTGTTCATTCTTGTTCCTTCCAATACTTTGTAATGACATTTCGTCATGCAGTTGATCTTCATGGAGAGTCGTTACTGTGCTAATGTCTGGAGATCTATATACTAATCTAAGGAGTTACCTGCTCTTTTTTGGCCTTTATCTTCATGCTCTTTGCCCTTTCGGTTCCCTGCATCAAGACACTAAGGGGACATCAAGACACTTCCTCCCCTGCATAAAGAACTATTTATATCTTCCCTTTTCCACAAAAACAAAACAGTAATCCTACTCTATAAGCAGCTGATCATTCCTGCCTACCACACAGAGCCTTGCATTTGTCTGTGTGATGTACCTTATTTTATTCTGGCTCATTTTTTCAAGTTGTCAAGATCATTTTAATCTTGGTCTTTAGCATGCTGGCAGAGCCCAACAGATTTAATTCATCTTCAAAAAACAGAGCACGTTAATGAAGGCACCAAGAAACACCAAGTGCAGGTAGTCCCACTAGATACAACCTTTTATTTTTACAAGCCACTGTCAATCATTCAGTGCTTATCCCAACAATGGCAGATTTGCCACTTTCAGCATTTTTTTTTCCTAGTCCTGTTTTCCTAGCTTGTTCACAAAAAAAAAAAAACAAAAAAACCCCAGAATTTCCATTATATAAGTGAATAATTTACTAGTGTTACTGTTTATGAGCTTGATGAGATATGAAAACAAATTAGCATCTATTTGCAAAGATTCTGATTCTGATGCTCAGGCTCAAATGCGCCCAGTCAAGCCTTCCGAAGTATGTCTTTTTGATAATGATAACTCAAATTATCCAGTACTCCAAACCCTTCATTTCATTATGACACGAGTTCTACCAGTACAAAACACATTACTACTTCAGTATTTATCAAAAAACAGAATATATTTCATCTATATAATGTCAACATCAGGACAACAGACTAACCCTCACATTAGAATGAAGAAATAAAAAAAGAAATAAAGTAATCTTACAGTTAAGACCCAGGACAGATTTACAAGACAGTTTAGATGATTATCTACAAATTTCTTACATTTATAATACTTATATTTTTCATTCAGCTCTTGGGGTGGGTCTAGAGGAAGGCCACTAAGATGATCAGAGGGCTGGAGCACCTCTCCTATGAAGAAAGGATGAGGGAACTGGGCTTGTTTAGTTTGGAGAAGAGAAGGCTTCAGGGAGACCTAATTGTGGCCTTCCAATACTTGAAGGGAGCGTATAAAGAGGAGTGAGAATGACTGTTTACATGGGTGGATAGTGATAGGATAAGGGGGAATGGTTTTAAACTAAGACAGGGGAGGTTTAGGTTAGATATTAGGAGGAAGTTTTTCACTCAGAGGGTGCTGATGCACTGGAACAGGTTGTTCAAGGAGGTTGTGGATGCCCCATCCCTGGAGGCATTCAAGGCCAGGCTGGACGTGGCTCTGGGCAGCCTGGTCTGGTGGTTGGCAACCCTGCACACAGCAGGGGGGTTGAAACTAGATGATCATTATGGTCCTTTTCAACCCAGGCCATTCTATGATTTTATGATTCTATGAATTAGTAAATGAACACAAAAAAAATTATTTGTTTAGTTTTTTTTGTATAGTTGAACAATATCTGTTATTAAACCATATCCCAAAGATGACCACTCTACCATTTAAGTTTGATTTATGGGATTTGAGTTTTCAAATGCTTTTAAAAGCTGCATTTCCAAAACTTTCAGATTCCTTTTCAAACTCAAAATGCATTTTAAAATAACTATATATAAAGCATTTTTGAGAAAGATTTGCTTAAAAAGAAGGGAAACAAGAAAAAAAAAAAGGAAAAGCTTTAAACAGAATGCAACAAGTTTTTGTAAGGATGAATATACATTGGATTGCATCTAAGCATCTATGAGAGAGGAAAACCATTTATCTACATTCTTTCTATCAGTGTAGTATCAAGGACTGAAACAATAACCCATATGCCTTTCACTGAAGGATTGTTAGCATCCCTCTGTTCGAACTGTAGTTTATTCATTTGTTATTAGAAACAGATTTTTTTTTTAACATGTTGGTCATTTGCAAATCACTTACTGAGAAGTTATGTGTCTGAGTAGCGCTTATGAAACAAATCCAACAAAGAAGGAACGTAGAAAACCATAAAAGCAAAGTTTAGAAGTGGTTGAAATTTTTCCAAGGAAAGAAACTTGCCAGAATCATGAATCAATGTTGATTCATGAAATATTTTCCAGTTTCTTGGTCTGGGCTTCTATAGAATGCTTCCTGGAAATCAAATCAACAGAATCCATCCACATTTCCTGGCAGGCTTCTGGAAGTGTTGGAGCTGTGGATCCTGGAAACCTGCTTTCAAATGCAGCTAGTGTAACCAGGACACAGTTCCCAGCACTCTTGCAGGAGTCCTGAAAAACCCAGGGATCCTGGGAAAAGAGACCTGCAAAGGTACACAGAAAGAGCACCAATGCACGGGAATGAGCACAAGGAACTGGAAAGGCTCCCATGGAGAATAATTTCATTTCAGAAACTTCATAGGTCATTGTCTGAAAAACAAATGCCACAAAAACAAGATGAGTGAGGGATATGTAGGAAAAAAAGAACTATGACAGCTGGTGGCAATTGTGGCTTATATAGCAAGCTCCATTTTTCCGAACATTCTAATTTGCTGTTGGAATGGAAACATGGGGACAGACTGCATAACCCTTATTTATGCAATAAAACTACTGATGCCAATATTTTCTGCCAACTAGATACAACTGAACTTGCTGCTTTAGTATCTTATGTCCTGTGTTTTCTTTTAAAGGGACATTCCCCACAAAGATAGAAAAGTTTAGCCCAAATCCTGCTGCATGTTAGTCACAAATAAGCAGTATCATTAGATGCTAGACATAACTTTATTGAGAAATCAGTGTCACATAATATAAGATGTGCATACATCTGTGTTTATGGACAAAAGCAGACTGACTTCCTTGTAAAAGGGATTTTTTCCCCCAGTAGATATTTATACTTGCTGTGGTTGTAAGGTGGTGTCTAAATACAAAAACTTAAATACTTCTTTGATGAGAACACCCCAAAGTAGTACCATACCTCAATGCTATGCATTTATAGCAACATTAAGTCCAATAAACTGAAGCATTATGCAGAAGATACAAAATGACTTTTAAGTTCTTGTATAGCACCAGTTATTGTCATAGAATAAAAATGATATTTTCTAGGTGTAGTAGTTGCTTTAGATCTTGATAAAAACGGTAAGAAATATAAGACCTAATTATTGTGGGTGCAAAACGTAAACGGCAAGTAAATCCACAAAAGCAATTTCATCAGCCTGACAGGCAACTATATAAAATACATCTATTAAGATAACATGAACAAGTTTGTGGAGTTCTCTGCGTTAGTAAAGCTTATGCTACTTCAGATTGCTCTGTCTTTCAAAGGCAAGGCGTGGCTTTAAGTAAGTATTAAATTTTTGATGGAGAACTTATTTCTGAAGATAAGGTTATTGTCACACTCTTAAACCACTGCATTATTTAAATATAGGAGGTAATGATTAAATGTTTTCACATTTGGCAATTTTTAGAGAAATATTATTTAAATTTATTAAAATAGAAACACACTTTACTTCCTCAAGCGTAAGTAGGAATACTATAAGTAATGACATGTTAAACGTACATATGATAAGTAACAAAAGAAATCATCTTAAAAGTAGAACAAATGCAAGAAAATCCTGTTGAAGACTGACTTTTCCAGCATCTAAACCAGTAAGAGCATGGAAGTCAGTCTAGAGCTAATATACCAGTGTAAAAAATAATGGAAGTATTTAATGGAAAGAACAAACATTCCTTGTGTTCAATTGAGAAAGATGAGAAGTAGAAGGCCCATGATGGTATGTATTGCCATCACTGACATGAGAAAAGGAGAATCTTTTCTCTTAAACATTGAAAAAACTACAATTAACCATGTACACATGCATTTCTGTCAAATAGAATAGTACAATCTGCAAAATACTACAGATTAGAACATTCCCATCTTTCTCCATCATTAAAACATGCCAAGGTAATTAGTTCACATCTGTTCTTCACAAAATTTAACTTTCCTGTTTTTTTAATACAGTTCCAGCAAATCACTTTCAGGACAGATCTCATTTTATCTGTTTCTTGCCCTTTCCCACTTCTCTTCCAATACTACTATTGTTTCCTCTGGTAGAATTATTTGTAATCTTAATTAACTTGTAGGCTTAAAATCTTGACCTTGCATAAACCTGGGTAGCTCAACAAACTTTCTAGCTAAAACATCACATTTCATTGCTGTTTAGGTATTTGTAAGCATAAGCTCTATAAGTAGGTTAGCACCAAAGTTTTACAAGATGCATATCCAAAATTAATACAGTTATCTTCTATTTAATGCTGCTGGAGCACTGCAATTTACAAGAGCAACCTCAGGAGCAAAAGACATAATCAGATGTGCCCACATACATACATACACAGTTGGCAAAGTGACTGATGTACCAAACACAGAAAAATAGCAACTCGTGTTTACTCTTTTCACAAGACCATGGAGGCAGCAGCAAAGCAACAAAGTGGTAATATTTAGATTCAGATCTTACTTTCATGTGGAAACAGGTTAGTTCAATGACAGTAAAATCAAAAGAAAAAAATTTACAACATGGTATTCCTCTCCTTCTATAGTATGCCCAAATAAAAAGATAGCCAATTATTTAAGTCAAACATAGTTTTATAATATTCAGCATAAAAGCAAATCCCACCAACAGTCAACAGATAGTAGAAGTGTCCCTGAATTATATGCACACTGTGACAGGATACAAATGTGCTATGTTTATATAAAAATATATTCAGCATTTAATGAAACATAATCTAAATAATCTTAGGCCAATTTTGCAACAGAAGCCGCAAGTATAACTTGCTTCCACAGTACTTTTCAGATATTTTGCCTGAAGGCTAATTATTTTTTTTATGCAAAAGGACAGTGGCAAAATTAGTCTCTCTTTACTTTTACCTTTATCCACTTGCCAAGGAATCATACTTCATTAGTCAGCATTTTACTATTCCACATTAAGTAATATATCCATTTCAAACTGAGACAATATTTTAAGTCACTTAAGTATTTGCTTGGGAATTGGTTCAGGAAGTATAGAGTCAATTTAGTCCTGTTTCATACTCTATACTTGGAACAGAACAGATGAAATGTAAATAATTACTGAAATGTTGCCTTCATTCTGCGCAGTGTGTCCTGAACTTTCCGAGAATGTTTTTCTGTTGGTATATGATGGAAGTTGGCACAGTTGTCAGCTGCCAAAGCAGAAATGTCTGCATCCTTAAAATGAGTTATTCTTTGTCTGAGGTAAGACTGCAGCTTGAAATCTGGTGTAAACGTATAAGGATTCTCTTGAAATGCATGAACTTGGCTCACAACTTTTGCAATATTTCTTGAAAGAAAATATGATAAAAAAGATTAGTTTATTTTACTGCTGACAAAGGAAAAAAAAAATGAAAGGAAATACAAAGGCATTGAGCATTTACTTCTATAGTATCTGTCCACTTAGTTTGATGTCAAAATGACTGAAATGATTTAAATTGCTAGATGAGAAATGTGTTAGCTCTCATTATCTCATTAGATAATATTCCATCTTACATATAGTTAAAATAATTACCTAAGTTTAGTCCATTTGTGAGCTCCATTTGTCATTGTGAATCCTCCAGTTTCAAGTTGTTGGACATGCATAGCCAAAACATGGGCTGATGGAATTGTTGGAAGTGTTTTGAATCTTTCTCCTTCCATCAAACACAAGCTGTCACTTTTCAGAAACACCTATTGTGAAGATGTACACCGATAAATGATGTGTTACGTTCAAGGCTAGTCTTTACAAGAAGTTCTCCACTTCAAGTGCTGAGCTCTACATATCAATTTTTTCATAAATGTTAACTGTTACCATTGTAGGTGAAGACAACATTTCAAACCAATCTGTTGGTAAGCATTTTGAAGTACAGAAATAGAGAATTAACTTTAAACAAAAGACATTCTGTGCACATTTTTAAAATTTCTGGTTTACAGCCAAAATTGCATTTTAGAATTTCAGTCCAATTTTGAATCAGATAGACCAATAAAATAATGCCTGTGTTAAAATAAACGCTTAAGATTTTTTCAGAACAGATTACATCCAGAAAACTGTAGAACTCTTCAGGAAAAAGTATCAAATTTTCTAGTTTGTATTGAAATGACTTTCTTGATTCTTAGTCACCTGGGATACATTTTTGAGAAAAACTGAGGTGAAAATGTAAACTTGGATCAAGAGACAACAGTCCTAGAATGATTAAAAATTTCCTTTGCCATTCAAAATAATAATTTAGGCTTTCATCCTGCAGAGGTACTCCTTTAGTCAGAACTTATGTCTTCCTCAATCCCAAATAAATATTTTGTGTTAAAGACTTTATACTATACCTCAACAGCCTTGAGCTCTTCCATTATTTCGGCTACTTTTGCAGGTAAAATTTTCCAGGCCTTACAATAAAAGAAAACACATTTTTGTTCCTCATATTAATGTTCTTACTCGAACAAGATTATTTTAAGCAAAACAGTTACAACAGAGAGTCTCAAACTTACTGGTAACTGCCGTACAATAAGATTTTCCAAGCCTGCTAGGATTTGCATCGCAGTAGCAAAATTTCTTTGTTCATAGCAGGATTTTGCTATGAGAAGAAATTTTGATAACAAGCTCACTTGCAGCTGGAAAAAAAAAAAAGAATTAAGATATACGATTTTTTTCAGCTTGTGTGGATTTAGAAGCTATCAAATTCAGCCATTTGCTAGGAATATGCTTTATTGGTGTATTGCCCGAGCTTGGAATTGGAAATTAGGCATAATGATTCCATGAAATGAAGCATCCTTGCAAATCTTGGAAGGTGCTAAACCCAAGGTTTACTGCTGGTAATTTCTCAATTCTATTGCTCTTAGAAGGCTGAAAAGTCACTAAAAGAAAGCTCCAGAGGGAAAATAAAGACTAACATAATGCTACTCATTGAAATACACTCACATACAGTGCCTGATACTGGTCACACACATTTGAAAGTTGTCAAAACACACTGACGTCATATGACCAACCAGTACCATATCACCTGTTAGAAAAATCTATTTAGAACATATTCTGCTAGGATTTAAAACATTTGTTTAAAATTTTCTATCTTATATATGTGTTTTGAAAAAAATTAGAAGTAGGGAAATCCAATAAAAACCCAATAAATTATCCAACAGAAACAGCAGTAAGGGAATGAGAGGTTTAGTATCTGACCTCTGAAAACAAATAAATGTGAGCAGATGCAGACTCAGGTTTTTCATAACGGTTAGAAAGGAATCAACTGGTAGCTGCCTAGTACAGATAGAGACACACATTTACTAAGATATTATTCAGTTGAGAAGCCAAAGCACTAATCAAGTTGAAGGAGTGACTGCTAAACTATCAAGAAGGTATTTAAGCAATATACACAATTCCGAAATTTCAGTTAATCACAGTATTCAACTACATTAATATATATGTATACACATTAACAAATATTTCATAATAACACAATGAAACAATGACACACCTTAGATGTATGACATGTTACAATTTCGGCAGCAACCCAGGTGCTGATACTGTCTGCATTTCTTAGTAATTGTATAAGGTACTGGTCATGTATACACTTTGATAGAAACAGATTACAGACTTTAAAGGAAACTTCCTCAGTAGAAACGGCTCTATAAAAAGGGTAGGAGAAAAGACAAAGATTAGTCATTCTGACTTTGGGTTTTCGAGGAAAATTCTGATTGTGAAGGAAAGACATCAAATTCTTATCACTTACAATAATTTTGCAGTGCTTGTAGATTTGACTTTATAATACTTAACAAATTTACAAAGGGAACTACTTTACTTTTTCTTCTTGTAATTACAAGATAATCATATATGATTACACAAAAAATACATGCACTAGACATTTCTGCATATAAAGACATCTTCATCATTATTATCAAATAAAACAAACTGTTCAGGCAGAAACACAACTAATGAAACAACAGCCAGTAATTTCAGCTTATCTAAAAATGGCTACCATTAAAGAAATTGAACCTGATACATTGCGTCTTCACACAGTTTCCCCATGTCTGAAAGCCAAATCAGCATAAACCAGCTGATTTAAGTTTTGCCCTTCAACAATCCATAAAAAATAATCCCTAGACAGAAAAGTCTACTACAGGCAATGTTAATAACAAACATGAATTAGAAACTAGCTGAATGCACCGAGTATGTAAGAACTAGAGCATAAATCTAATATAACTGACTCCATGTGGCCATATGAAAACATTAACTATCATTTAGCAAATAACGTTAAATAAGTTGGTAACCATTCTACATTTGAACTACTAAAGGAAAATTCTTTTGTACCTCTGAAGATTTATACTTCATCTACCTTGTGGTACAAAATGAATGTTGCACAGAAGTTGTGGAGTCTCCATCCACATACAGAACCCTACTTCACACAAACCTCAGGCTCTAGCCAGCTTTGCTTAAAGAATCTGAGCTGGGCTTCACCATCCTTGTAGGTCTTTTCCAACCCCCTTTTCCAACCCCTATTATAACCCCAGCTATTCCATGACTACAACGATCATTTCTGTGCATGGACACTTACCAGACACATGCACACATGTTATCAAGCAGTCTGTTTCAGTAATGCTGCAATTCCTTTCCTCAAAAAAATAAAATCTCTGAAGTGACCCCCACAATACAAGTCTTCAGAAATATTTTGGCATGACCCACTTTAGATTTCAAAGAAATCATCTTGCAAACGTGACCTGTTACATACACATACATGCGTAGGTACATATATATATACATACATAAAGTCTCCTGAATTTCAAAAATGTACGTAGCCAGAAAGTCTATTTAGTCAAAAGAAAATATGAAATATTTTAAACATTTCTCTCTTCCTGGATATATTAAAGGTGTAACAATAATTTATTATGCACTAACAAAATAAAGGAACAGTGAAAAGAAGAAACTTACTTCTGTACAGCAATACATTTGTCTTTGACACCAAGTGCTCTTGAATTCAGAAAATGTACTGGATGACATTTATGAAATAATTCCTAAACAAAAAGAACAAGATGTATCTGTTTTTAGATCCAGGAATTCTTTTAAAATGCTAGAGGATGAAAATGGCAGACTTCTTATTTCATTCTTCTTTGTTCTCTCCTCAGCAAATTTATCAGATGGATCACTGCCTAAGAATAGTATTAGCCCATTCTACAATTTACTGCAGAGATTTCAAGAGAAAAATGAAGTATTTAATCCAAAGAATAATGAAACAATGGAAGCCTACTAAGCTTGAAATGGGGTAGGAAATGGTAGAGAAAGGAGGCTGAGTATATATCAAGAAGACAGGTATAATTTGTACTTCCAAGTAAGCCTAGTCCTTTGTACCTGTTGCAGTAATGTCAGCTGACAACAAAGCTGTTGCACACTGTATTCTGTTAAAAGATATGGTCCAACTTCATCTGCTTTAGCAAAGGAGACTGGGAATTCTTCTGTAAAACTGCTATAGCATGGCTTTGGCAAAACCGATGAAATAGTGTACAGTCGCTCTCTCTGATAATGTGCAATAGGTCCCATACCTTTGGAAAGTTTCCAGTTAAAGTTCTGTAGAAAAAAATAAGTAAAGCTATAACTTCTCTAAAGCCAACATTAAGTCTCCCCTTGATTTAACTTTCTGGAATGTTTTGTTAGAGAAATACCTTTGTGGAGGCAAAACTCTTCAGCTAATCTTCAAGGCCAGCCCAGACATGAATTGGTTTATTCATACTGCTATTTTAAGCAAGTTTAATATGCACAATCGATGAGTCTGAGCAGGAGGCTGCTAGACCTCAATCAACAATCGGTATTTTAAAACTTCTATGTATTCAAGCTTGCTGCCATACAAACATATAAATTCCCAACTTTTATACTTTACTTAAAACTTCTTAGGACTCAATTACTTCTTGTACTTTTCCCTTCATATCAAACAGTGCTTCCCAAATAAATACTCATTTTTTCATTCTTTTCCCTTCTTTCAGCTTTCACTACCATGCAGTAACAATAAAATAAATCCATGTTTTTCCTGTTTGTTCTTGCCTTTCATTGACTGAATCCCCAGTATAATTCACAGAATTCTGCAACTTTATCAAGAATGTGAGTCTAAATTCAGCTTGAACACTATATGCTTTACTTTCATGTGTCATTCTGGTCACTTTGGAGAAAGATCTTTTTTCAGTGAAAGTCTATGGTATATTCCAGCTTCTGAGGTTACCTTTCAGAAGCAGACTATATAAACTAATTAATAGAGATAAATGCTCAGATCAGTTTTTGCTACAAACTTTAGAGTTCTAGAAGGAAATTCCTCATCCCCCAAGAATGCTCTCCTATATTTATAGCCTTACACATATATATATACACCCAATAAGAAGTATTAAGGTTTGACAAGTAGGAAAAAAAAGGTTTACAAGTATTTGAGTCGCACACTAGCATTGACAACAAAGAGTTTCAGCTCCTCTCAAAATTTGTATGATCTGATCTATTATTACTGAAACAGTTGACATGAGTGCATTTAAAACTTAAAATGAAACCCATATTTATACAACTGATCTGAATTCAAATTAAAGTTTATTTCAAAATATTTCAAAATAAAACTGAAAATGGAGGTATACAAATATTACTAAACCAGGACCTAGACCCTGAGCTGGATAGTCTATTTTTTATCAGAAAACAGCGTATGGAAATGTCCTCCATATAGTTCAGTTTGAAGACAGGACACACCTTTCTGGACATATCTTCTGAGAGCTTTTTACATATGGAGTGTAATGTTTTTCTGCCCTCTTCCTCTTCTTCTTCACATTTCTCCATACTGGAGCACTGCTGAGAACTGTCACTTTTCCTAGCAGAAGCATCCTCAATCAATGACAACAAGTGCTCACCATACCCATTTAATGGAGCAACCTGTAAATGCAAAACAAGTTAATAGCATATTGAACTCAATTGCTCATAAATTATAAACAAGACAAAAAATACTTATAGGACTCAGGTCTGTGCAAAACCAGCCATATTGAGTATGGTTGAAAAAGACAGTATTGTCCTTTTATTGTAATTAGGATAGATTTTTTTTTTGTAATAGCAATCTTACATACACCCTAATTATTATGTTTTTTCCCTTCTTTGAAGCTTCCATTGAAGTTTCTGATTTACCTTGGAAGAAATAAATTCTTTTAGGGTACATAAAAGGTTTGCATTTGTTGCAAAGTCTACACTGTAGCAGTCTTCAATCCAAGCCTGCAGGATGTAGAAACTGCGGTTACATATTTTGGTAAGTGATGAGGAGGGATCCAGGCTTGCACTGGTAAGAAGAAAAAGTCATTTATTGCATCAGAATTAATATCCAACTCCAATTTAAAAATAAATGCTGGAAAGACTGTATGTGATGTGGTATTGACTGTACTGTCTAAAATTCTTATGTTTCATGTCTTTAGAATTCATGACCCTATAGAAACAAGGTTGGCATTGTACTTACAACTCAACACTGAACAACTGGGAAAAGTAAGACTCAGAATTCAGAAGATTAAAGAAGATAGATAGCATATTGCCAAATATAGCACTTGCTCCAATTTCACTCTCGCATGCCAAGAGAATCTTACAAAAACAAACATCAAAAACAGAATTTAATTAAGTAGTTATTTTCAGACACAGCTATTTGCTATATATGGGGGCAATTGAAAATCAAATTGAAAAATCAATTGTGCTTTGATAATATTTTTCATAGGAAATTACTGTACCTGGATAAAGTGCTGCTAATTTGATCAAGAATAAACTGCAAAAATTCCTCTTGTGTGCAGAAATAGCGAAATGTGTAGAGAAACTGCTGCACATAGCCTTCTAGAAATGCATTTCTGTGAAGCACAAGAAAAGCTTCAGACAAGCAAGAACAATTTCTTCTCATATTAGAGTACAGCAATGGCAAGAATCTTGAAAACATCAATAACTCACAGAGATTTAAATATCTCAAGCTCTACAGAAAACGTCGATTCATTTTTGTTTTCTTTTTACACATCAATATCGTGATTGTCAACAATAAAAGTATAATTTGCTTTTAAAAGAAGCTTCTCTATCTTGAATCTTGCAGAGAATTTTTGACATTTTTATTATCATCAAAAGTTACATTCTAAGCAGTACAGAAGAACATATTTAATGTCATTGTTTCTATAATCTCATTTGATGCCATTTTAAAATTTCTATGATAAGAACATGAAAGGTATATATTTTAAACAAAAAAGTATTTCCTGATGGAAACTCTCATGCTGTACTCCATACTACCATTGCTGGGGTACCTTAGAAGGACACTGCCCTCACTCCAGTTGAGGGTTAAAGGACATATTTCTCCCAACCTAGGCCCTGAGACAAGATTGCAATCGAGCAGTCCCAAGGATGGTAAAAGCAGAACCTACACATTTTCACATCTAGACCCTATTAGTAAGAATGTTCAAATTACATGTTCTGAAGAATTATTAAACTGCTGGCAATAACAAAGCCATGCTTCCATGGCAATTATTAGAGTTAAACTTCAAATAAGTAAAGGATAAAGAAAGATTAAAGTTATTAATTTTTGATTTAGTATCAATTGCTTCAGTTTTAAACAAATTCAAACTAAGCACTTCGGCTTGCTTCTTACCAGATTGTCTTTTGACATTTCTATGCCCATTTCTGCAAATAAACATGCACCGAAATTACACTAAACTAGATACAAGAAAGGATAATTTATGTAGTGGTGAGTAACCAGGATTTATCACAGGCCAACGCCTGTGAATTTTTTTAAAATAAATATTCCTAATCCTCCTCTTAATTAAGGATGTGCACAGTACACTATACCTAGAATATAAATAAGCCATTAAACCAAGTGGTGTCCCAGCCTGCAGAACTCTTATTCCATTTTGATTACTGCATTTGTGTTTCTCTGTGTTATAGTAAACAAGCACTGATGACTCATCTGTAGGTGCCACATCCATGGTGTCAGTTCTCCCGTTGTGAATGATGGTAGGAAGTACACTGGATTCCACACCCCATTGTTCTGCATACATTATCTGCTTAGAGAGGCAAAACCACTTAAAAGTATAACATAGGAAAATAAATGGGCAAATCAACACAAAATGCACTCTACTCAATCAAAAGCCAAATCACATTTTAATTTTTTTTAAACACCTGTATCATCTATCTTTAATTTAATCATTCTTTCATGGTTAATTTGACACTTAGGCACAAACCACTTCACAGCTCATACAGTGACTTAACTGGCCAAGGACACTGATGCAGTGTTGAAATTACAAATAAAACCAAAGCAAAATAAAGTCAGACTTGCCTGCACATACTTCTTCACCAGTTCAAGAAACTGCACCCTTGATTTCATCTCCTGTAGCTGTCCCCTCAATTTGGGCAACATAGATTTAGTTTCAGGACCTTCAGATCAAAAGCACACAAAGCATAAAAACATCAATTATTCTGATATACAGGGGAAAGTCCTTAAATGACATACTACACTCCTGACAAAGCCAAGTGCAAGGTGTTGCAACTGGGTCGGTGCAATCCCGGATATGTATACAAACTGGGAGAAGAATTCATTGAGAACAGCCCTGCAGGGAAGGACTAAGCCCTGAAGGATAAGCCATTCTATGATTTTATTACTGGCAAGCTGCTGTAATCTTACCTTTGTTTCTTCTTTCTTTCTGCAATAGTTTCTGGTAAAACTTTATGGTCTTTCTGTAGTTTTTAGTTTCCATCATTAGCAGTTGTTCTAGTTCCTATTTAAAGAGAAAAAGGATTCTGATCATAAAGGTAAATACAAAGTTCTGGTAGGAAACTGAAGTTTTAGGGGAGTTTTGTTGGAAAAAAATGAACAACCAAGTAGACAAGAATATGATATTAGCCAAGAAAAAATGCCTTTTACACCTGTGCTTACAGGAAAATTACAGAAAACATCACCTATACCCAGAAAAGCATTAGGTACATCACCATTCTACACATTATGAACTGGAGCTGGTATGTGTGTGACGAGACAGCACTGAAGTTTGCCTGAATCCACTTATATGAATATGCCTTATGACTGCACTTATCTGGTTGTTTTCAAGAGCATCTTCAAAAAAAATTGACACTCAGAAGCCATCCAGAACTCAAAGCAACGAGCTCTGAAATCAGTATACACCCCAGGAATGCTCTGTTAAGCAGGTGACCTACATTTGCAGCAAGAACTGAATGTCTGACTGAAAGCAACGGTTTCCAAATCAGTATGGTTGCATTATATTATGCAATCAACTCAGAGGACAGACAGGAGTGCTGCTCTATAAATAAAGGACACATCAATTTTGAAGTTCAGTTTACATATTTTATATTTATGGGCTTTATATAATTAAAAAAAAATGGAAAGCCGAAACGTCTACTGAGTTATATAACAGCAGTAAAGTATATCCTGCTTTTCACAACATATAAACTTTAATGTAAACATTTATATTTGTTTGCATATCAAAGGTTTCATTATTTTACCAATCAATGAAAATGGGCCATCCATGTTGAGTTCAGCCTCTGATTTATTATGGAACAACTAACACTATGCATGTTGTGGTTTTTAAACATGGTGGTTTTTGCACTTGGGTCCTAAGCTAACTATCAGTGACCCAGTTACATGAAACAGCATTTCAAATAGAATAAGTTCACTGAATGCAGAAAGCAGAACTCCCACAAGCAGAGTGATCAGAAAACACATAGCTCAGAGCTAACATTTCAAACAACAGATTGGTAAATAGGTTAGCCTTAATGGGATGGACTTACTAGAAATTAATTTGAGTTTGAGAAAAATCTGTCACTGTTTTTCACAAAAGCTCAAAAGGTTTAACAGCATAGTTCATTAGCAGCAAGTCACAAAAAGCCCTGTGGATTTTTAAAAGAACTACCATTTACATAGTCGCCATATAGTGAACAGGGAAAGCACAGAAAAAGATTCTGAACCGGAAATAGCTTGTTTTTATTTAAAGATATGTTTTTATTTCAACATCCAAAGTGAAAGCAAGTTGTTGATTAAGAGAACATAATCGCAAAAAAAAAAAAAAAAAAAAAAGGAATCAGAAAGAGTGGCTATTTTCTGATGTTTGGAATCTGATGGCTATTTGAGGAAGTGACTTGTCCCTTAAATTACTTAGGTGAGCAGCAGAGAAGTTGGTAGTCCTGTTATAGGTCTAGAATATAAACATTTCTGATTAACCCATAGGTTCAGTTGTTATTTGATTAAGTTCTGCATCCTCTGAAGTGCATTTGACTTTACGGGACTCTTTTCTATAGAATGTTTCTTAGTGTAGGGAACAAAGTAATCATAGAGTGATTTTGTTTAAATGGGAAATTTGTAATTTTCATACTGTTCTGAAGCATGAGTTTTTACATGCTGAAGAGTGGTTCCCTGAAAGTATGCACAATATTGGCAGAAGGGAAAGAAAAAGAGAAAATGAATGAGAGAGGCTGCAGGCAGAATTTGAAAAACTTTTGCTAGAAACCTTATAGTCACAGGTTGGATGCAGAGAAGTTTGGTGGAGACTGACAAGTAGCTTCTGAGATCTAGAGGAACAACCACGCAGGTAAAGAGGAAAAGGGTAAAGGCTAAGGGAGAAGGCTTGGGGCTGCAGAGAATAGAAAGCAAGCTTATCAAAGTACAGAAAAAAAATCTTATTGTGATGGCAGACTTGGACTTCCCCCTGGAGAAACAGCAGCCCTCATAGCTGACTTCTGTTCTTGCTGTGCTGCAAGGACTTGAATTGGTTTGCCTGGATGTGTTCTGTATGAAGGAGAGCTAAATCAGGACCTGGACCAGAGGTGATGGGAGGCAGGTGATATGCAGTAGCTTGTGGAAGGAGCAATACACATGTGGGAAGGATGCAAAAAGTGGGAGAAAAGATTGCAAACTTCCGTTTTATGAGAAAACTAAGCAAGCATCAAGCTACTTACATGATCTTGAATTAAAATCAAACTTTTCGAAATGCAGACGAACCTTTGCTGAACTTTAGAACTGCAAAGAACTATCTGTTTAACACCTACAGAGTAAAGCATTATTCGTTTTTATGACATCTGAAAGTGTCTTCTTTGATCCCTAAATATTTTGCATTTTGTGCTGTTGCTGTTGATTTAAACATGGAAGGTGAGGCTTGAGATGGACCAGTCTACCTTGCAAGGCAGGCAGAACTTTCTTCCAGCAACTCAAACCACCTTCCTGCTCAAACCATTCCCTTACCAGCCTTGCTTTGGCCCCTGTAATCCTCTTTGCCTGGAGAGTGGGCGTGTGTTTTCTCTGCTAGATTTTACAAATGAAAATTAGCTATTAAAACAATTTATTTTTTGAGCTTCAACTCCGGCAGAAAACTCCCCGTGTTTTCACATTGAGTCTATTCTATTTTTTTAGTTTTTTGGATCAGATAGCACATCATTCCCGTTAGCATTTATGAATTGTTAAAGATGCTATTTGTTTTCTAAATAAAAACTTGAAACATCCGTCACTGATGGAGTTTGGAAAAATAGCAGGATTTTATGAAAGTTTTCTTTTTCTCAGGTTAAATGCTCAGGGCTTAGATTTTGGTGCAGTTGGTGCATTATGAGCTCATGTTTTTATTTTAAATACATCAGGCTTCACAGAATGTTAATGTTATAGTAATGCCAGCAGAAAGATTGAAGCTGTTGATGCTAGGGTAGTAAAAGAAAAAAAAAATAGAAGCCCAAAAAGTACCTGACATTTTAAACTATCTTCTGTTGAATTTGCACTAACAAGACATTTAAAAAGCATTTTTAACAAAAGATTATATGATGGAACATTTAATACAAGATTATTAAAAATATCATATTCTACTAAAGACCTTTAATATAAACACAACAGAGTGAGTATTTAAGAGAAGAAAGGGGGTTTCACCTCACTATAATACAACAAATTCAGTCATACTTTCAACCAGTAAGTGAAGAGATACCTTAATGATTTTAAATCAATGTACTCACCGCTTTTTTAGCATCTATATTTTGTGACTCATTTGTTTTCTGCTTTCCAAGGTTTTTCATATAACTATGAACTTCTGAATCAAAACATTCAGCTCCATAAAATGCACTGCTCCAACCGGGACTACAGCCATGAAAATCAGGTGGACTGGGAGGCACAAGGTAGCTGTTTTCAGCTGTCTTTATCATGGCCTCTTCCTCTGGCTCTGCATTTTCTTCTGCAAAGTCTGGATCAACATGATAGCCATTGCTGTGTAAACACTGTCCATCTTTTTCAATAGGGATAGTATTCTGCAGCCTTGATTCTTTTTTGAAATTATCTGAGGGTGTCTCATTAAAATTCATTTCAGCTAATGATGTATTTGTTGTAAGCTCATCCTTCATGTCAAAGGTTGTTTCTCCTTCTCCTTTAGGGGGAAGTCAGAGAGAAGAAATAATAGTCATGCTGTAACGTATCCTTTGTTGAACTTGAACACTACACTTAGAAAATGCAGTTATGAGATTACCTATGTCCTCTAACAGTGCTACATGCTTACTGGGGCTTTGTGCTTGCTTTTTCTCAACAACAAACTAAAATACTGAAGGTTAAAGACATTTCAGAACCATCAAGTTTTGGTCAGTAAATTTCTGAAAATTAGAAAATTCATTCTGCATATGTAAAACAAGCATTTAAACAAAGCATAGTATGGGACCTTCTAAACAAAAAATACCAGACCTGTGCACGTATCAGTAAAAAGCTTGGCTCTTGAGTTCTTTTCCATATATATGTCTCAAAGCTTTTATTCCATGCACAGCGGGCAAGAGTATTTGACATAGCCAGTGGGGACACATGTTAAACTTTCTACTCCTACAGGATTCATTCCCTCAAGCTACGATGGGATTTCTCTGCAGTTATAACAGCTACTACCGACCTCAGGGGACTGTGGTGACAGTCAAAAGTTGGTGTGATGCTGACAGGCATTTTTACGTCTGCCACGAGTCTCCCTTTTCACTTGAGAAATCCTCCAGGGCTTGAATATGCCAGCCTTGGAGTCAAATGGACCCAAATTACTGGTGCAAAGAAGTCACATACCCCATGGGAAAGTCTGGCTGTACATTTGCACTCATTCTGAGCCAAAGTAGAAAACTGTAACCTAGCATGGCAGCAGCCAAGAGCAAACTTTCAAACTGAAATTTTGCCATAGAAGTTAAGTGACAGCAAGGGGGATAAGCTGTTCTGAAAAGAACACCCAATCTAAATTTATTCAGGACAGAAAAGTAAGCAAATTTAAAAACAGATTGAATAATATGTGCTTTATGTAAGAATTCTTGCAAACATGCTGGAAAGGAGATGCGGGACTACTGAAATAGGCAAGGTTTCATAACATAATTTTACAGAAATTCCTAAGTGAATCTGTGCCTTTTTTTTTTTTTTCCAGAATGAAGCTGCTGAGAAACTCAAAGGTTTTTATTACTACGTGTAGTTATGGATACACATACTAGTACCTTAATTTCTCTTTATACTTTCAATATATAACTAAGATATATTGCAAAGTAAGGTAATTAATAAGATATATTGCATAAGACTAAAGATGTCCAAATATCAATATTGTACAACTACTAAGAACCTTGTAGAGTACTGCATGTTTCTCACATCATCATCTTTCAGTTTGAGCTAATCTTAAAAGAAGTACAAAGAAGTGCTGTTAGGATGAACAAGGAAAAAAAATCCATTCTGATATTATCGTAGAAACTACTGACTGTTCACTTTAGCAAAACAAAGACCAAGAACAGTTCTTTACATATGCTGTTTTCATTCTTCTTTAAGAATTGCTCTACTGCTTCTTTAACCTATGCTAACTATCTTAAAAATATTAAAGACTCATACAATAGTAATCAAATACAAGATGTCCATGAATATATCACATTTTAATAATGAGATTTACCAGTTCAGTTTCTAATTCAGTTAATGAAAGAAGGAATGTTTTGTAAACCTTCAATCATTAAGTATGATAGGAAAAAAACACGAAGCCCACCGTGAAGTTGTTCAAATGAAGAATCCATTAATATAACTTCAGTGACTGCCCTGAAACTTACAAGGCATCGATAATGTTCAGATTCATTGATAATGTTTGTGTTGAGTGTTTTTCTGTAGACACACTGAAAACACTAATCTCTCCATTGATAGATTCCCAGAGCAAAGAGACACAAATTCCCTTCTCACCGTCTGTCTGATCACTGCTTGCCAAAAAGCTGTCAGATTTCTTCAGATCTTGGAACACACTGCTACACTTTGAGTCATCTGCCTCAGTTATGCTGAAAATACATGAGGATTGGGGAAATATAATGTTTCATATCCTTAGGGCAAAAAAAGGTAGCAATTAAAAACTGCTATTCAATGTCAAAGATATTATATACATAAATTCCACTTATAAATTTTTTAAGTATGCTATATCTGGATGCTGCAATAAAACAAGAATTATTTTTAGTACTTTTCTGGTAGATAAGTAATTGAAGATGAAATAATATAAATGAGAAATTAATTAAGCTAGTGTTTTCTTGCTTAACAGGTTTAAAAAAGACTGTCAGGAGGAACACTGAATCAAATGAAGTTTAAGTAAAATATTTCTAGCAAAGCTAAATTAATTTCCTTGTTTTTAGGTGTGATTAGAACAGAAAGATGTATCAAAGCAAATTTATTCTTAACTTAATGGATGTTTGAACTAACGCACAAAGAACGGAACTCAGATACAACAATTAAGTTGAACAGTAGGAATAATATATTTCACTTCTAATTAAACAGCCTATTTCTAACACAACTTCAAAGCTCTCCATATTTGATCGGATTCAACTTTTGATCTACATTATCCAGCTACCCTAGGATGGAGTTACAGACAAGCATAATAGGAAATATCTTCTGCTAAATTATTAAGTACTATTTGCTTTGCAGAAGGCCATGAAGACAGGGAAATAATCAGATGGCAGGAAACAAGTAAAGATACTCAAAGAGGATCAGTATATCCTTTCCTATTTCTAGGAAGTAGGGAGAAAAATATTAAATGGAATTATAAGAGGGGAAAGGTTGAAAAATACCTACCATAAAGGTGAAGCTCTTTCTCCATTTACTACCTGATAGAGATTCTCCAGTAATTTTTCATCCCAGTAGAGGTCACAGAACTTCTCACAAATTTTGTCAGAGAACATACCAAACTTAATTTCCTTTAATGTTAAAATGAAGTTACCTTGTTTAAAAACAAATAACAATAAAAAAGTAAAACTCCACAAGTGAACAAAAAGAGAGAAAAAATACATTACTAATAACATTCTTACATATCAATGATATAATATACAGAAGAGAATAAACATACCCATATCAAAAACTTCAACTCCATTCTCTAGATAGCCATCAAAGGCAAACTCTTCTTGTATAAGATGAACCACTTCCTGTAACAAAGTGTCATTTCTTCTGCTCTGCTGGGACAGGACTTCTATATCAAAGAGACAAGAGTCATTTTGATCCACCGAAGTACATGGCGTTAGTCCTTGCTCAGTGAAAACACTGTCTACATTGGCAGCACCCTCAACTTCTTGGCAGTTGGCTTGAGCAACTTGATTACTTTCTTCAGATGTGTTCTGTGTATTAATAGTCTTACAGTTTTGCACTTTGAAGAGCGAAGAGTCCTTTTCTGTTTGCATGCTGAGTTTGTAACTTGCAATAGTACTTGAAAGTAGCAATGGCAAACTATGAGAGCAATCAGAAGCAACCCTTGAATGAAGAGGCTTATTTGGTATTTGCTCTGATACAGCTAAGTGTACTGGTACAAATGTTAAAACTCTTTTCTCTGAATTTTGTTTGAGAATGATATTATTTATATGAAGAGAATTAGGAGATGTAAGAGAAGTTAAGGAGCTTGAAGGTACTTCAGATAAAATGTTTTTTTCTTGTAGAATACGTGAGGAATCAGATGGTAATGGAACTACAGAAGTAAATACATTGCCTGACTTTTGCTTTTCTAAAGACATCTGGAATGGGTGGCCTGGAACTTCTAAATGACACTCAGGTATTTCAGATGTAGTTTCAACATCTGTGTCCTTGATATCACAGCTTTTAGAGTCTTCTACACATCCTGATTTATTGCGATCAATGCATTTTTCTTTTCTTAACTTTTCCTTGAATTTTTCAGTAGCTGGTGTGTGAAACTCTCTGAAAAGGAACAAAGAATTTTGACAGGACTGTGCCAGTGATGTAACAGTGAAGTTACAACTTTAACTTATTTTGCTTTAGGATATACTAACTTTGTTATATTTGCATTTTGCTGCAGAATGATAGGCTTAAAGTGAGTTGCAGGAGAGGTGAATGCAACAGGTAAAGCAGCTTTCCCACAGTTTAGAGAAATCTGGCATGGTACTGGTCCTTTAACTGCAATAAGTTTACTTTCACTGGTAGTAGGCATAAATCCTAAAAATAAAAACACAATTAGACAAAGGATGAACAATACGTAAAATATAAATGCAATGTAAATATTAATCAACTTAGATAGAAAACGACCCATTCATCTGATGGAGAAAATCTCACATAGAGAACTGATCTAGAGAATGAAATGTATCAAAGACTGCTTACCTAGACTTGACTCAGAAGGGTTTATTTCAAGTATTTTGTTTTCAATTTCAAAAGCTACATGATCTGGAGAAGAGATTACGTCTTCCTCAACAGCCTAACAATAAAAAATGAAGTCCAAACTGAAATTATTAGCATGCCAATGCGGAGAACTGTGCACACAACTCTACAGAATGGTAGAGCTGTTTGTAAATCTTGATAACCTACTGTATTAAATAAGAACTTTTAGGCAAAGGTTTTGTGCAAAGTCAATTCCGTGAACTAACAGAACACCATATACAGTATATACAGATTTGAAACATAGCCAGAACACAATAACTACATATTAATGTAGTGACAAAATTGCTTTCTTTTAAATGAGCTTTATAATTTTATATTATAAAGCACCTGTATCCTTGCCTTAATTCCTTACCAAGTAGTGCATACCAACCACAAGCACATCATTTGAAGACTTACTTTCAGACTTCCTTATGTACATCCAGTGAACTTAAACATAGCTGCAAAAATACATAGTTAAGAACAGACAAAAAATATTCAGACTACTAAAATTAGAATGTCATTTCCATATCTACTTCACATTTCTGCAAGGAATATAACATTTTTAGTAATATCTAAACACTTTACTATTAACGCTCTCACAAATGCAATACTTACAGAATATTTGAAAGTTAAAACAAAACAAAACAAAAAATCTAACTATATTTGCAGTGGAGAAAAATACAACTGGAACACACTTTAAAGAATTAATTGAAAAAATGTAGACAATTAAAAGAAAAGGTGAAACTCATACCTTAAAAACAGATTTATTCAACAATGCCAAAATACTTCTGCTGTTTACTCCTTGTTCAAGTAAATAATGACTGCATGTCTGAAAAAAAAAATCACAGTCTTCAGAGTAGATAAGTTTTTAAGCAAGTGAGATATTCTTGGACAAGGACAAAGTCAAGGTAAATAGTCATTTTAATGTAATCCAAGATTAGAACGTCTTATGACCTTATTCTGTGTACCCTATTGACAATTTCAATATAAATTAAAAACACACCCGTCCATGTCCCTAGGGAGGTCACTTCAAAAAACAAACCCAAGAGTGACTGGCTATCATTTAATTAGATATCAGGTTATTACAAGAAATAAATATTTTGATATTCAATTCACTGAGATGAGACTTTAGACACAACTGAATTTCCAATAAAATTGCTTAAATCCAGTAACCTTAATTGCATCAGCTACAGAAGGTCTTTCTTCAGGATTTTTTTTTGCCATATCCAGAAGAAGGTTTTTTAATTTTCTTGGCAATGCTAGTTTGTCATTAGGTGAAATGCTGTATTTTGCTGCCATCCACAGAACTGCAGCAACACCATAAATGCAGACCTATTGGTATAACACAGGAGAGAGGTAAGATGTAAGCAATCAAAAAACAAAACAAAACAAAAAACCCTTCCTCAATACTAAATCCAGAAAATTGTCCAAAACTTTCCCTTATTTCCCCACAAAATGACCACCAGCATTTCCAAAGTACAGATGACACCTGGCTTCTGAAGAAGCTGATTTCAAAAACTTGCTGTTATGCATGCAGGGCCAATAATAGTAGCTAATTTTCTACTGTTGGAGCAACAGATGTAATTTGTCTTATTCTTTATCAAGGAAAATTATACAGGAAAAAAAATGCTTTTAGAATAATTTTGAAGAACTCCTTTCTCATATAAAACCTATTGCTGCAAGTCTTAGTGTTCTGCAGTAAAGTCCGGCCAGCAGGAATTTACTCTAAAAAGGACATGATAATTCAGACTTTCCAATACAAGTCATATTTTACAGAGACGATTACACCTCTCAGAAGAACTAGGTATTGTGTATTTAATTTTAGGAATTACTGTGCTACCTGCAGCTAGACCAACTGAGTTGCAATGATGGGGGACCTTGAAGAATACTTGATCTTCAAAAGCCTTCTTATTTTATTTCAAAAATTACAATTTTCAGACAGAGCCAGAATCAGACTATTTAATGCGTAATTTACAAATGTTAGCATACCCTACAAATGTAATTTTCACAAAGTTAAAGCACTATACTTCTTCACATTGCCTACAAAAGGTATTAAAAAGGCTAAAGGGATGGAAACCCAAGCACACTACTAAATAATACGGTCCAATACAATGTTTTCTAGCACTCTTAAGAGCCAAGTAAATGACACAAAACAACATAACAAGGAAGTTCAGTATAAAGAAACTAACTTCTGAATGATTCAAGCTGTTGAACAAAAGCTAGTGGGTATAAGATGTTTGAAAAAGGAGAAAACAGCTCTATCAAAACCGTATGCTTTCCTACTCCTTAGATCTAGAATTCCAAGAGATTAATGTGGTCATAATTTTAATGTTTATTTATTTATTTAATTTAGCACACACTTCAAAAAAGTTCTTTTTACTGATGTAGGACAGTTACCGTGGCTGGCACTACACAGTCTGGATTCCCATACCATAATTTGAACTGAATTTTCATAACAACCAAGTTATACAGGTACAAGAAAAAAGTCAAAATAGGAAGCCAGCTTATTCTGTACATAATGTTGTAGAGAAACAAGAAAAAAGATTTTATTTTGTAAAGAATAAAGAATACGGTATAAAGACTTCAGGATTATTAATTTCTACTGGTAAAGCTGCTATATTGTATTTTAGGGTTAGTTTAAGCTTTTGAAGCTATTAAAAATGCATGTTGGATCAAAGCAGTTTAAGAAGAAAGAGAAACTTTAAAGGAGAAGATAAACATTTTCCAGTTACAGATAATTTTACAGACAGTCAAACTCTAGCTTTAGTAGATTTTTAATGCAGGTTTTTTTTTCTGAATCATGACTATTATTTCTAGTTTTAAGGAAATCATAGGCAGAAGGTACATGTTAGTTAAACTTCTTTCTTCCTACATAATAGGACAATACAGTAATACATTTTTTCCCAGCTCTTAAAATCCATCTCGCTCAGATGCAATTGCAAAGGAGACAAATGTTCACCTGCTATTTATTAACATTTTTATCATCTTTGTCTGAGAACAACTTAGGGTTTATATCCATAGGAAAAAGCACTAGGAAAAATGTACTGGTAAGAGACATTGACATTACTAATTATGTTCCCAAAATAAAAATATGCTGACAGCAATATTTTCCAATATTAAAAAGGAGATTCCTTTGGGCTTTCGGTTAGACAGTCTAAAATATTGATCTTAGCATGATCTCCAGAACATAAAAACATGACTTCAGTGCCTGTCTTACTATTGACAAACTGAAAATAAGTAAGCCTCATGGAAAACTATTGAACAGATTTTGGCAGTTACTGTTTTGGAAGGCAAAATGGTTTTTTAGAGGCCAATATATAATGAACCACAGAAATGTTAGAAACACTGAGAGATTTATTATCATAGCCTTAGAAGAGTTTTGCTTTCTTCTTTAAGGGGCAGACGGATACAGCTATCCTCTGATAAACCAAATACCTACATAACCTACCACATTACCTTCTCAGTATCTACATCCTCTTCTTCAATTTCAGGAGCTAAGTAAATTATATCACAAGATTCTAAATGAAAAAAAGAAACCAGAAACAAAAGGTAAGATATTTGCTTAATTCTTCTCTTCCTCTCAAATGAAATAAAAGTGGAGCACTCAGTATATTGGTTTACCTTCAGCTTTTGGAGCAGTAAAGAGGACTCTTCCATGGCAGTCAAGCAGTACAGTGTCCAAACATAAGATCACTGCAAAACAATCCACAAAAGTAGAAGGAATAATAAGTGTCTGTTTGTGTAACTATTTCACACCAATCAAACAAATAAAATAATTTTAAAAATAATTTGCATTGTCACCAATTACCCTAAGTAGTGACAAATGAAACTTTAATGCTGAAACAGAAATCATTCAATTGATAGAAAATGCATAATTATCTAAAGCAATTCCAGCAGAACAAAGACAAGAAAGCAAAACAAAATCAGACCACAATAAGTGAAAAGGCTTTGAATACTGGAATTTAAAAAAAAAAAAGAAAAACAACAAGATGTACTATAGTCTTCTCACAAGGTACAAATAACTTCTTACCCTAAGCCATTAAACTATCCTCTCCTCTCTTCCATCTTCCTCCACATCAACACCTCTCCCCACATCAAAGAACAACAACAGAAAAATCCTGAAGCAATGAAATTGGGATTAAATGTAAAAAAAATGCTCAATCAGAATTTTGCCTTTGATCTGCGTGACTGGCAATATCGCCACTACTGCAGGCAATCATAAGGCTTGAACATGAAAATAGTCATTATGTGGAGACAGCTGAGACACGTGACCAGATGCAGAACTCCTCTATGAGAAATAGGATATGGAATCCTCTTTTGTACAAATAGCCATAATCACTCACACTGTCCCAGAGAAGAAATGTGATGTGGACTGGTATTTGCATGACAAAGCCCTGAAACTCTCCACAGTTAGGTAAGAAATAACTGTCTTCTAAAATTGCCTTAAATCATCTGGGGTCTTTGGGAACTTATTTTTCTCTCTTTAAGGACATGAGATCAAATAACAAAAATGAAATGATTAAAAACTCGTACTAGGACTGAGTCTATCCATTTCATATCTTGAAAGCACACTGTAATTCAACATTCTGCAATGTAATAAGTCATTTGGATAGCAATGTAGTCCTGCCTTTGTAGGCTACCACCAAATAAGCTCTTATTTTACTAGATAAGAGTACTAGAACAGTGTATTCTTATATCAAACAAGAGGTCAAATTATTAATTAATATTAAATAATACATGAAAGAGGTATAAGAGTAAAAAATATTAATTTGTTATTAAATAATAAATTGAAGAGGTCTAAGAGAGAAAAAAAAACACATCTATTTGCTTTTGTAGTTATCTGTACAAAGCACATTTAAAGCCACTAAAAAGTTCATACTGCCTAAGGCAAATAAAAGCTTGCGTACTACTTTCTACAAACTGGACCTGAACTATGCACCCTGAAAATCAAAGCTCTTCTGAACTAGAATCTTTAACAGCCATTTCCACAGCACCCTTGAGAATTCTTTTTGCTCATTGCTTCTCAACAGCTAAAGCCTTTGGCCCTGAATCTGTAACACTGTTCATTCAAACCAGATCTCAGCCAAGTTCAGTACAACACAAGAATTCTCACCTGGGTCCTCTAAAGCGCCTGTAAACATCATGTAAGCAATATCCTCTGGAAAGAGGAGAGACAATAAGCAAAGCCTCAGTGGAGACTGCAGTCACCTTTTGTAGTAGGACTTAGTTAAAAAATACATGAACAGACTAGCTTTAGAGTATGTTTTCTTACCCAGGTAATTCCTGTTTAGAATAACAGAAAAAAATTGCACTCAAGGACAGATTTAGAGGAAAAGGTTGTCTAATAATACTACTAAATAATAATAAATCCAGCTCATCCCACTGTTTACTACAACTCATCAATTACCAATCTTGCTCTACCAGTGTTAAGACTAAGGATATTATAATGTACAGTTTATACAGTATCACATTAATTACTCTCAGAATAGGCAGAAATCTATCCAGCAAAAATATTCTAAATCTGAAGACAAAATTCAAGATCAAGGTAGTTTTCTATTCGTCAAACATGAAATTTTAAGTAAGATGCCTTCCATTTACAAGTTTTTATCATTATGTTCACTTTTACTGGCTATGTAAGTTTCAGATCATAATTTAGTTTTCACTGTTATAAAGATTTATGCAATCTCAATGCATGTAAGTATTGTAACAGAGGCTGCCTGCACATATTAAACTAAACTCTAAGCCATTATATGCAGTTATTTGGAGCAAACATTAGGAACATCTTACGAGGCTGAAATAATCTTTCTGCTGTGAGGTACATCAAGTACCTATTTTTAAGGGTGACACTGCTTAAAGTGCTCAGAAATCTCTTTTTATGGACAATTTCCATTGTAACATTTCTATATAATGAAAGATAAAATAGCCAAAAGTGAAAACCAACAAGATACACTAAGTTTTCTGTAGCTTACCATCCATTTTTTTTATATTCAGTTACAGCCTTCAAACTCATCCCTTTCCAAACAGACAAAAGCAGGCTATTTAAATAAAGGAAAAGGAAAGGTGGGGTGTGGTGACGGGAATTTCAGTTCTTTTTATCAGAACTGTTAGAGATTTTTTTAGCAGGATAGGCTAAACCAACATTCAGAATGCCAGTGGAAATCTAGGATGATCTTCTTCCATGTCATATGCAACATACTGCAATTCTGTCAAAGGACAGTTCCCTGTCTCTCTCTCAGAAGTTGACTTCTGATAATTCTGTAAACAGAAGCATGGAGGACAGTAACGTCATGATGAGATCGTGGGCACTCTAAAGTAACAAAACAATCTTGTGTCACAGGAATAATGTGTCACATCAAAGAGAGAAAGTTTAACATGTAAAAGAAACTCTTTATCCATAGCCTTCAAGACACAAGTCCCATGCAGTTTTCTCAAAAGGCACGATACAGTTTCTCTGTACCCAACATTTCTAAACACAAAAGCTGTTTAACTGCTCGAAGTCATAAAGATCTTTTTCCCTACAAAAGCCATGAAAACACAGAATAAAGAAAAAATAAGACATTGTACAATGTCATATATGAAAGAGAAGTTCAAATGGAGCAGGAATTCAAAGTCACAACTTAAAAGGGTGAATTTAGAAGTATTGGTTGTTATTTTTTCAATACATGAAATAATCATGAGATATTACACATCAACAGAACATCACTACAATGAAAATAAACAACTAAGCACATAGTTCAAATAATTAAGATCCTACCTGGATAATCTGTGCAAGTGTGCAAAGTCCTTAAACACTCATGACATAAGGCCCAGAGTTCATGGTCTTTCAGAGGCTTACCATACCAGGACAACAGGAGTTTTAGAGAGATCCACTGAAATAAAGAGGATGCAGAGTTATTAAAAATCATTGCAAACCAAAAATGTTTTTGGATGTAATACAAACAAAAATCCCAATATACAACGCATGCACCAAAAAGCATTAAGAAAATTTATTGCATGTGACAGGAGAAAACTAATCATAATTCTTACTGAAAATCATTACACAATTAATTGCTACGTAATGAATCAGAAGCTTCTTAATTGCATATCAAAAGTTTAATTCAAGTGGAATTTCAGCAATAGAAGTGTTTCAGAAAGAGTGGGTCGTTTGGAAGCTCTTTCTTATCATGCTAAGTAAAGATTCGTTTAGAACATCAAAGATGACACAATTACAGGGATGTTACCTAGACTTAAAAATCTGAATGACTACCACCACCAAAACCTCCCCACATTCAAATCCTGATTTATCCTAACAGTTACATTACAAGCCTTACCTTAAATATTTCATCAATATTTCTTATTCTTCTGGGAAAGATGTTAACAGTATTGACAGAATTAACAACAGATTTGTTTGAAGTCAAAGCACATTAACTGGTTTATTATCACTGGATATTCAATTTTCAATGACTATATTTTTTTCCTCTTTATCAATTTAGATTTTGATATCTGAAAAATACTTTCATGTGACAAAGATACTGCTCCACATAAACTAACTGTTCTCATGTATTTTCTTAAACAGAACAACTTGACACGATGGTACTACACAGACATCTTCCAGATTGTGCTGTGCTAATAGAAGAGGTTATCAACCTCATTTTGCGACAGCTGAACATAACAACTCACCATAGGCAGAAACCTCTGGATTAGACCACACACTATTTTAAAACAACATGGCATATTTTCTGTTGCATGTGCAGCCTCTAAGATAATAATTTATGTCTAAATACCAACTTCAGGCCATATTAGAGAAAAAACACTACTGACATCAATTCAAGATTAACTCTGGAAAAAATAAATAACTGGAGCACGTGAATTAGAAACAAAAATCTCAGCACCATTTCGCTATTGTTTTACGAACATCTTTATATCTCAATCAATGTTTGCAAATTCTGCCTCATGCACATCTGCAGTACAACATTATTTTTGACACATCAGTCTCTGCACTGTGATTTGCTGTGATTAATTTTTCATAGCCCTGGATACAAAACTCCCTTCATGAAGCACTATTCAGGCTTATCATAAAACACGTAATGAATAGACTGCTGCATCACCTTTAATAAATTAACAAACAAACAAGTTCCCCGCAATTTATGGAGAAGAGAAAAAGAACCACATTAATTTTTGTAGCTGAAACTTTGTGGATAATTCAGTACTAATCAGGTATTTCACAAGAAATGTAATACTTTGCCCTTGTACTGTTTAAATATTCCCTAAAGATGAACTAGATAGGTTACTAATATTTCTTAAGTTGTGCCATTAAACACACTTTTTTTTTTTTACTTAAAATTTTCTATTTTCTGCCTACCTTTAACACACAAAAGATGAATATTTATGTTTTTATTAACCTATTCCCCATTGTGACATGTTACAAAGAATTAGAAACTCCAGAACAAACAGATTTGAAGCTGGGTAATCTGGTTAAGATTTGTGCTCAAATTTTGCTATTAACAGCATCTCTGAGTTAAGCATTATTTCACAAATGTGTTGCTTCATTATATCTAGAAATAACTAGTAATAAAGAGACATCAATTATGCAGCAGGGAGGAAGAGCTCAGAAAGTAAAAAGAATGAATTAATCTAAAGAACTTTTGAAACAGATCTTCATGCTGTTGACTAATTACCATCCCTGAGCAGTGTTGAGTTCCCCCTCCATAGCACTGGTTCTCAAATGCCTCAGAAATGCGTTCACTTGCAGACATTTTACAATTAAAAAAAGGAGCTCAAGCTTCAAATTCATCCCGGAGAGCTGACGCAAGTAAAGGGAAATAAAGAGAAATACCACAGATTGAATAGAACACTTTGGAATGTGGGAGTATTTTTGTAGTAAGCATATGTCACTGTCTCATTTCCCTCTAAGAGAATCCCTCCTCTTGAAGTTTACGTCCCTAGAGGCTCTAATAAAAGCTGCAGCAGAGAGATGGACTTCCTGCATTCTGTATACAAATCACCTCTCTCTTCAGGAAGAGGTGATGAATAGCTAGCAAGGGGAAGAAGAATCTCTCACTAAACTAGAGATTGAAGTTAGCTGTACAGCAGGGAACTGAAAGGTATTTCTCATCAACTTTGGGATATCCAAGCTCTCTAGAGGAAGAAAGAAATGACAGAAAGAGCTTTAAGCACAGCAAGAAAGTAGTAATAAACTCTGAGAGCAGCAGCAGAAGTTTATGATAAGAAAGAGCAAAGTGTCAGTGATAGATAACAAAATGGGATGAAAAGGTACCAAAAACTGAAATTCTGTTTCAGAAGAAAAATGATGCATGAAAAGCAAATCTTAGCAGAAGTGAGAATCAATGCTATTCACAGGACAGTCAAATTAACCTGACACATGGAAAAAAAAAAAAAAAAAAGATGTAGTCTGGTTACAGTTTGGTGAATGCTATTTAAATGTATACTCTCATTGTTCATCTCTGACAAACATTCTAAAGAAAGATTAAACTTCAAGTATTAATACCTCCAATTTTTATCCTGTACTTACATAGAGACAGTAAGAACTGACTGCACTGTGACTGCCTCTTACTGTAAATCATGTTCTCCTCACACCCCTAACCATATCAATTTATTTCTGGAAAAAGATACCTGAGAAAGTCATACTTCTAATACCCCTAGTTATTCCAAATGCTTACCTACCCCAACTGGAAAGAGAGGAAGTTGGAGGACTTCATTTCCAGAGCCCCAGAGACCTGCTGGGGACTTGTCCTAACATTTTGGGGAGGTTATCCAATATAGTCAATGTACATGATAACACGCGCTTCATCACACATTTACATTTGTGATGAAGAATACATGTACCGGTTAAAATATTTTCCTAATGAAAATTAATACTAATCTCAACCTAGGTTATTTAAGCATCAAGGCAAGTATTTTGCTCAATGCACATTCAAGTTCTGCTGTACACACTTACATTTTGGTAAACATCTAAGTGGAATTCTTCCTTACATAGACATAAGTCTCAGGGTTTTTTATTTACTTGTTTTTAAAGTTGTTGATTGTAGCTATTGTTCTTTCCTACAACTTCAAAAAAACCAAACACTCAACTAACCCAGAAAAATTCTGGAATGCTGGAAAACATAGTTAAAATCCTTAGCCAAACAGCTTATAGCATACTTTGGTTCTCAATCACCTAATCAGGTATTTTAGCAAAACAAGATCAAAACAACCCTTTAGCATCTGTAAGACCTCAAGTCAGTTAAGTATTCATTATTTTAATACTGATTAAAACTTTTATTCTAGGTCAGTGCCATTAATATTGCACCAAAGAGCAAACATGACAATTCAGTGCCTCTTTTGAAATTTTTCTTCATGTTTTAAAATGTACCTTTTCATATCAAGAATTATATACCCATTTTTAAAGCATGAAAATGTTTTTCCACAGCTTTTCTTTGGTGTTGTAAAGATCACTTAGTAAGTCTATTATTTCATTGTTGTTACCAGAACTGTCCAAACAAACTCTTAGTAAAAACAATACCAATATAGTATATTTTGTGAACATAATGCTAGCATATTTTAAACAGCCAAAGCAAGTTCCATTATTCGTTACTTAATAAGTACTATCTGGGAATAGACATGTTTTCTTTCCTTCAAGTGGTATTTCTCCAGTGTTCAAGTGTCATTCTCTACCTTTCACTTCTCTCATGCTTGACTGGGTATGAATGACCAACAGAAAACAAACGTGTATATGCCAAATTCCTGTTAATCCTGCCCATATGAAGGCCACAGTACTAGAATCACACATACATTTAAAAGTGTTAGAGATGATATACACCTGATTGGAATGAAATTGGTTAGAGAAATAAGAGATCCCCACTCAAACTTGAAGTGAAAAATATTTATTTATGGCATGCAAGACTATAAAAACCTCTGAGAAAACCCTCACAAGATACATTGCAGAAGCCAGACAAAAGCAAGCATTTTTTAGTAATGCCTACTAGCATTAAAGCACACAACATTAAGAAGCAGTTTTGGGATATTAGAGAAGTATTGTCCACTGGAGAAGTATTATTGACAGGCAAGGAAAAAAAAGCTGTCTGTTCTCCAGAGTAGACAAGGTTGATCTTCAGCCAGATGGAACTGATATTGCACTGTCTCTAAAGAACAAGAAATATTTAAAGACATTCTAGAAGTACTCTTCTAAAAGCCGTAAGTATGCTTATCTGTTATAGAAAACTAGTGAAAGAGCAGCACTGTAAATCTTCTGGAGCATTATCCATTTATCCCAGAAGATAAAATTACATTACTGGGGCTTCATACTTTTTTGTGTCTTTGCAACAAATGAACAAACCCTCAGATTCGTTTTTTTTTGGTGGTTTTTTTTTTTGTATTCTGTAAAATTCTGGCAATGAGAAATGAAAAGGAACTTGAAAGTGTACAGAGAAATCAGGTGCAACTCCTTCATATAACAGATAGCACAGCATGATTTTATTTTTGAAGTTGTCAGAAAGAAAGACAGAGGCAAGCATTTTAGAAGCCTGAGGAAAAAAATCTGTCTTAGAAGAGACCAAAAAAAAGCTGAAAACATTTAAAACAAATAAAGCAAAATAACCCAAAGCCTTACGTAAGACAACTTAGAATTCTCCTTAGATTTCAATAGCTACTGAAAATGAAAGACCCTCCTCCAGTACGACCTTCAGAAAACAAACAGATTACCATGCTAGACACTCAGCTTTTCAGGGTACAGACAGCTACTTTAGGTTCATTTTTTTTGTAAGAAGCCTAGGTATTCCTCACGTATGTTGATATATCTAAAAGCTCTTTTTGTTCCTCCAGCAGTTCAAGATAAACATCTTTGATTACTTAAGACCAACATACAAATTTAAGAAGCTCTGAAGAGTGGTAGAACATGAACATTTAGTGGAGTTTATGACCAATGAAAAAAAGAAAAAAGATACAAAGTATGAATCTATAAAACCTGTTAGCCTACAGAAAACAACAGCCACTCCATTGTCTTCATTTCAGATCATATGCACTAATGCAGTGCTTATTTGGGTAGCTGGATTACCTTTCCTAATTCACTGTGATTGTCCTGCAAGTTCAGTGGGAACAAGATAACCTCACTTCTACTAAGAACCTGCTTATTTGGCAGAATGAAGTTCTGCTGAGATTGAAAGAACATTCATTGATTATGAAATATTTGAAGAAAAAGAGGATTTCAGAAGGGCAGACTAATCTGAAAACATACTTTGGTTTAATTTGCTGTGTGACAAACTCAACTGCTGCTGCAGGAAAAGAAAATAGGACACTTGTTACAGCTTTTAGATTGTGGAAGAAGTTTGAGAAAGCATAACTCTGAGGAAGATTATTTTCTAAGTATCTTCATGTACCCAAACAGACTTAAACTATTGTATTGATAATCCACTAAGGACAGAATATATATCTTATTTCAACAGATTTGTTCCCCTCTAGAGAACTCTTGTCAATGCAACCAATTTATTTTCTAAAGAGATGGCAGCTTATTCATCATACCTCTCTAGTTAAGAGGCTCAAAGAAAGCAGCTGAAGCATAGTACCTTTATTCCTTGGACAAAATTAAAATGACTGGAATTGCTCTGCTCCTTGTTAAATATACAACTACATTTGCAAAATAAAGCAGGCTCATGTATAACCAGAGGAACAAATGACATAGCAAAAACAGAAGAATCTGGAATGGTTATAGATCTGATTATTCTTTTGCACTCCCTTCTGGATATATGGACTTGCATAGCTGAGACCAGGAAGGAAAAAAAACAAAACACAAATGAATCTTTTCTGAAGAAAACCTTGTGGGATTTAAAACTAAATAAAGGAGTCAATATGCATATAATGAGTAACTCCCTCAAAGAGCAAAACCTTACCATATGTTTCTTATTCATATTTATTATCTTCCTGCACTGAGAACTTAGTAAGCACAAATTATTGAAGGAATAAGATAGAGGAAAGAAAAAAAGGCAGAACAAAGTCAGTAATCTTTTTTTTTTTTTTTTTAAAAAAAAAAGCTATGATGGACTAAAGGCTGCTTACACAATTGATATTCTAGGTTACTACTCCAGTTGAGGTGTCCAGGCAAGATGAAAGGAGGAACCAATACAAACTGAAAATAATTCCAATTACACTGGATGGCTGGAAGACTGGCTATTAGAGATGGAGAACAAAAGTGAGACGTCAGATGAAAACAGGAAATATCTATTTTAACCAAAGCAGAATTTCTAGAAATTAAGTGAGTAAAGTTTGTGCTGCTCATTTTTTCCCCGAGTCAAAGCAAGGCTGGAGAAGCACCAGCCATCCTGCATTCTTAGTAAGCAACTCTCTCAATCACAAGGGCTATTTATATCTCTTTGAGTATGCACAAGAGAAAATCATCAAGTCAGAGACCAAACTTGTCCACCCTGAGAATCTATAATTTGAAGAGACAAGTGATCATGCTACACTATCAACAAATTGTAGCAGACTAATATCAGCTTTCCCTCTTCTTATTTGGCTACGTATATAGAGACAAAATGCTTGAGACAACATACCTATCATATTGTGCACGTTTGACTTCTATCATGAAATACACATAACACACGAAAGCTGTCATTTAAGAGCACAGAATACAGTATATGTACAATTTTCAAAAGCCTAAATGCACATGAGGATTAAAAAGGTGGAGTCTTTTCCCTTCCTGAAGCAGACAGGATATTGCCATTGATTTCAGTGAGGTCAGGTTTACAGTCAGAAACTGCAACTTCCATAAGCGCGTGGGAGGCCAACTGCAAGGTAATGAACTTTATGGATTGACAGTAACGTAAAAGGATTAAAAATTTACATATGCTTTGGTAACGCTTTCTAACAAATGTAATTAGCTATTAGCTATGAATTATGCTACTCTGACACACTAGCAAGTGTACTCCAGTACCATTTGTAAAAAAATTAAAATGAAAGTTGATTTTGTAAATTCACTGTAGCATTTTACTTTAGAAGAGAAAAAGCATCACCACATTTCCAGTGTTAACTCTTAAACTGTGCAGACTAGCAAAATTTGACTTTTCAGAATGTTAAAGAGGGAAGGGAGAGAGGGATGGAAAGCAAACACATAGAATTTAAGTCATTTCCTCTCCACATAAATGACCACAGCAACTATACAATGAAGACTTTATTTTTACTACCTGCTCATTACTTTTGATTTCTGACCCTCTGCCTCCACAAAGATTATCTTCATTATTGTTTGCGCTCAATGCACCGCTGCTTAATTCTGGAGACCTAATTAGGTTTGATCCATATCTGCTCCCACTGGGTTTTGTTGTTAACACTGAAGTCATCTTGTTAAAGTGTGATAAGGAATTTTCATTTGACCCTTGAAACGTTTCAGTACAGTCTTCCAATGCCATGTAATTGTCTAGCATTTTTGCTCCAGCAATTGATTGATTTGGGCTTTTTAGCATACCAGCTGTATTGGACACTTCAGAGGTAGCATCAGAACAGTCTTCTTTACGATCAGATGAAATAAAACCTATCTTTTTACCATTAATAAGTGACATGTGTTCTTCTAGATTCATGCCAGACACTTGTGTACGCACACAAGCAGCTTCTAAATGAAGATCAGTAACCTGGTGATGCTTTGGTTCTGTTTTTGATGGACTACTAATAGCAAGTGAATTAAGATTTCCCTTTGAAAAGCCAACCTCATTATTATTGTCTAGAGGTAGTGACTCATGCATAAGCAAGTGATTTTTCCTAGCTAGTGGTCCACTGCTGGTTACGGATGTAAAAAAGTGATTTGTTTCTGTAGGTTCAAGTGGTAGCTTTGGAAAAGTTTTAATTTTTCTCAAAGAACCCTTCTTAAAAATGCCATCTCTCTCCAGGTCATTAACACATGATTTTATATCCAAAGCAACACTAGCAAAACCATCAGTATATACTGCATGTTTGTCCTCTTTGCTCCTTTTATCTTCAGTTGCAAGTAGAGAATGTTGAGTTTTCTCATTATCCAGATCAATTTGCATTTCCTTTAAGCCACTTTCTCTGCCAGTCACCACAGGAACTACAGAGGAGTCCTTATGACAAGTAGCTGTCACATCTTCTGCTGCAGGCGAATCACCTATGTTGTGTATCTCATTTGAGTACAATTTAGATCCCAAACTTTTCTGAAACACTCTTCCTTTCCACATGTTATCACAGGCATCTAGATACAAAAACACATGCTTATATTAAATGCGTATTCAAATCTTCTAATCTTTCCTAATAAACCTTTATACTGCTTAACTGAGGTAGCTGAAAAAAGCATCTTCAGTTACAAAAATTACGTTAAAAAAATGTAATTATTTCAGGATAAGTCACTCTTAATCATAAAGAACACACTATACAGAGAGTCAAAATAAGGTAAAATACGTTTTGGATACATTTATTTATTACATTCATTAAGAGATTTTTCCCCTGCTCCCCACCTCCAATTCATAAATATTTATGAATTTGACATCCAGAAAGGAACCCAGAACAGGAAAGTATATACAGTATTTTAGAAATCTCTAGATATGCTACAATTTAAAATTCCAGCCTAAGTATATTTTAAGCTTACCTTGAGAAGCACCAAATGATTCAATTGAAAGAACTCTTCTTCCAACAGCAGATAGGCTTCGACAAATACTACTTGATGAAGCAATCTTCAGTTTTTCCTCACATAATGACAAAATACTCTAGAGAAAATTAGTGTTAAATACTTATTAAATAAGGAATAGATATGCGAATTTTGAGTAAAGTGAATCATGTTAACTTGCACAGTATATCTGAAATTATAAGATGTTACACTGGAGAGGTCTTTCTTGCACAGTTCATTATACTCTACATTTCTATTATGTAGTTGAATTCATTTATCGTTTTTACCATGGGCTATCATGAGATTATTTAATACAGTTCAAGTTCTAGCCTACAGTTAGAACACACTGAACAACTGATAAAAATTAATCATTTTAAATGTCATCCTGCATGAATAATGTACTGCGAATGTAAAAAGCTAGCATGGATTATTTTTTAAGTAGCTAGTGAGGCACTTGAATCAAGCAGTATGATTGCCCTCAGTATAGCTCCCACTACTCCTTTCTGCTCAACAAAGAGTCCAGTGGAAAAGGAAGGGATAAATATAGATAATTACAAAACAACCTTTATATACTACTCTAGGCCAGCCTTGGTCCACTCCATTTTTTGACAGTGTGAGCAGTCAGCAATAGTTTTCAGGGATTACAGACCAATTACTACACAATCCCTTTCTTGATATGATCTAAAGTACAGGAATAGAAATACAGGAGTTGATCAAGCAGGCTCCATATCAGTAACAGTCTCCTGTCTGGGCAGACCTCAACCAGAGAGTGAGTATTACTTGCTTTATGGAAACAAATCTATTAATTCCTCTGTCACAGCATTCTTTCTGCAAGGTATTGATCAGGGGTGCTATGCAATTTTAAACATACACTATCAGCTCAGAAGGAAAAGATAACACAATTTTCAAGCAGAAGAACTAAAGCCAAGGAAAGTCACATTTATGTAACTGTTATACACCATAAACTAAAAATGAAATGGGAAGAAAAAGTTAATGAGGAGGTCTAGGTCCACAAGTGTTACACCCAGTTTTCTTAAAAATGCAATCACCCCAAGTCATTTACAGCCGATATCAAAGTTGTATTTCCGCTAGATTAGGAAGATAGAAGTAATTCTGCTGAGTCTGGGAAAACCAGCTTTGCAGTAAAGACCAAGCATATTACACATAAATAGCATTTCTATTAATAACCACATATGCATATGTATTTTTGATTTTTTTAAAAAAATGGAAAATTAAGGAGAGTTGCTTTACCTCAATATCTGGCCTATTTTCAGGATTCTCTTCTTGCATTTGTTCCAAGAGAGTATGCAGATCTTGCCCAAATTCTGATTCTGTCTCAGGTTCTACTATATATTCAATAGCTGCTTTCAACGTTGCACCCAAAGAATAGATGTGTGCCTGTATTAAGTTTCAAAAAAGACATCAAATATGTTACCAACTCTCTGAGCTCTGAGAACATAAGGGATATATCTTACATTGTTTGCATTTTAATTTGTTTAATTTAGAACGTGAAGAAGTAAACGGGGCTTCACTCCTGCTTTGTGGAATATACTCACTACAGACAAAAAGAAATAATCCTGTGGTCCTGCTAGAATGTTATTCTTTCTCACTAGTAACGAGTATTACAACTGTTCATTAGTTACTTTTAAATATAAAACTCAGCTATGTGTGCCTGTAAATGGTATTTAAGTTAGAAACATGCTGGAAGATTGAAGTGACATTTCTGTTAACAGTAAAAGTGTTTGACAAGTTAAACTTACCATCAAGGTTAAAGAAAAGGAGCAAAAACAGTATAGCATAATATCATTTCCTTGTCTAAGATGATACCTATGGATTCTAAGAATGACTCCATATTAGCATACTCTTTCTGTTAAAAGCCCACAACTTTGCAATTAGATCAAATGAAACGAGCTGAGCAAGTGATGCTCTCAAATCTAGTGCTAATTGTATTCATTTTTCCATACAACACAGCTATCTCTTATTTTAAGTTTTTTGCTTAAAAGAGACCATTTCAGATCTGTTTTAGTAGTACAGGTAATTCATCCACAATGGCTTGTATTTTATTTGTATGTTCCATTCAAAGGATGCAATTCAGTAAAATTCTAATCAAAATTTTAAGTAAAAATTTGCAAAAAATACATTTAAATGTAGATGCAGTACAGCCAGAAATTCAAATTTACGGAACAATTTTTTCCCCGGCTTTCAAATGAGTACATAAATAAAAGAATGAACAATTTTGTATATTAAGAATCTGTTTGTACAAGGAAAATTAAGATTAAAAGTGATTTCCTCCCTCTGTCCTCTCATTAAAGCATGTTAGCGTCTCTAAGTTCTATGAAAGGGAGTTCGTGTGATTTTTGTTGCAAGCTCAAAACAGTCTGTGTTAGCAGATGGACATGAAACTATAAAGCCTGAGCAGCTAAACCACTAACAGGAAGACAACTTTATCTTCATATTTCCAGAAGTTATCCCTACCCAAATCCACACTTATTTCAAATGCAGAAAAAAACCTCTAATCTGGACTAACAAAGTTACTCACACAGGGAATATAATTCTTAGAAATAAATGTTCAAAGGATGATGATTTTACAGTTTGCACAAGTTGCTGTAAAACCAACTGGCTATAAATTAACACCTTTCTAAACCCCACCTAAAACAGAAGGCCAGTAACTATTACAAAAACCTAGAATTATGCTTTAGTATCTTCCAATGTGCAGAAGAAATTTAACTAAGATTCCTTCTCCAATTCTGGAAAACGTATGAAGCTAGTTCTATAACTTTTTTTTTCTCCAGACTACTTCATGAGCTTTTGAGCAATGAAAAGGAAGTGTAGAACTTATTCCTTTTGACATTAAGCACCGTTTCATTCAGATAAGTCATCATATTAGATCATTTCTTAATGGACAGCATGACACAAAACTGAACATATAACTCATAGAAAAAAATCAATTAAAAAACAGGGAAACAAAACAGTTATGAATTTAAAACAGCTCTAATTAACATTCTGTACAAATGTAACCATATTGTGGGAATTTATACACTTGACATTAGAGGGTTATTCAGTGTACTTGATATGACCTACAACTAGGTGACATCAATGGCATTATTTGATATGATCTCCAACAAGTGATTGTTAAAAAAAGAAATCAGTCACTGCTCTAAAAAATGATGGAAAGAAATTGTAACGTACGAGTTACTGAATTTTAATGTTCAAATATAAGCAGCATATCCAGAAACTCACTAAGGTGGACTCACAATAAACAGACCAAACAATGTCAGAGAACCAGATGAAGTAATATTACGTATGAATATATCTTTACTTAGAAGGTACTGCTTAAGAGAAAAACCAATTTAAACCTCTCTATTCTACTCCTAACCTCAACAAAAGTCAGAAAAAGTTTTATTTGGAAAATTTGCTTTCAGACTAACATCCATTATACAATTGATACCAAAGCTTCACTGATGATACTTTAAGATAATATCGCTAACGTGATTTTTCATCACGCAGCAAAAGTAACAACATGTAGTATTTGTACTCTATCAATGAACCTTGCACTTTTTTTATTCGGCATAGTGTTGCATTTTATAGAATTGTTAAGGTTTACGGATGCAGCAGCAGGAAATAAAAATAAATCTACTTATTCATTTGTAGGGGAAAAGAAGAACAAAAAGAACACAGCAACTAAGCCTCCAGGAGCAGACGTTGTCATGCTTGCCATGTCTTTAACAACCCACATCAAGAGGCTGTACCTGTAGCCCTGAAGTAAGGATTACAAACAGTTTACCTCAAATTGTCAGCTTACTTGAAACATTTTTTCTTCCCTGCATTTAACAAGCAGATTACTTCTGCAAACCTGGGGAGACTATAACATGGATGGAATAGATTCTCGTTCTTGCCTTGCCTCTTGTTCAGTTGTGGAATTTTGTACATGCATATAGACATAAATTTCAAGGCAATTTTATCATTTAGACATTACTTGTATGTTTAAATCTCCAGAAAATGTGTACGATTCCTCATCTACAGAATGTAGCATCTATTCTAAATACATAGTGCTTAAGTTTATGTAAGATTACCTAGACCTCCCTTGGTAAGGAATATAATCTCATTATGTAAAAACTCAAATACCAGCTCCAAAAGCAGGGCAGAAATGAGGAAAACTACTTTGAGAACAAGAAAATCCATCTTTTAAAAATTTTCTTCATCCTTCTTCATCACCTGGATGCGATAGGACATAGGAATAGGAAGGGCAGAGTGATGTATTATCTCATCTCACTTTTTCCAACTAATCTCTGTTCACAGTGAGGAACTTGCATTCCCTAGACTCCAAGATCTCCAAACATTTGTATCTAGAAATTTTTAATTCTTTGCAGGCACAGAAAGAAAGGTGAGGTCAGACAGATTTATAACATTCCAACATTTTTTGCTTCTACTAATTTTAAAAAGAGATGCTACATATTTGAGGGACCTCTTTCATGGGAAAATGAAAGACCTATTTTGCCCTTATTTACTTAGCCACGGACACATCAGCACAACTTTATAAACACACTGCTTTCTATTCCATCTTATTTTATCCATATATTTAGTAAGTACATGTTCACAGGTATATTTTTACATGGTATTTCTCCCCTCTCCCTCAGTCTGGATCTCCCTTCCACTTCCCCTCCTCAGGGAGCCACAGAGAGCAAGGAGGTCACCTCTTGGTCTCCTTTTCTCCAACTAGACAACCCGTAAGTCCTCAGGCTTTCCTCACTGCACATCCCTTCCAGCCTTTCACCAGCTTTGTTGCCCTCCTCCAAATGCATTCACATACCTGAACTTGAATTTTCAGATTGTGGAGCCCAGAACTGCACACAGTATTCAAGGTGAGGCTGCACTAACACTAAATAAAGCAGGAGAAATCATCTCTTTTAGTCAGCTGGCTATGCTGTGTTTAATGCACCTCAAAATTCAGTTTGCCCCCTTGGCTGTCAGGGCACACTGTTAGCTCATGTTGTGTCTGCTGTCAACCAACACCCCCACATCCCTCTCCAGCCGCTCACCTCCCAGTCTTTACCTATGTCCAGAAGTTCACATATTAGACTTACAGGTTATAAAAAGCATAAAGAGAAACAGACTTGTTGCTTCAACATATGGGATAATTCACATCATCACAGTATGCCACTTTGCATTTGCTTTTATTAAGGTATCCACAAGTTATAAAGAACAGTTTTTCAACTTAACCTTAGGCCTTCTATCTAAAGTGGATCAATGTGAAAATGAGTTTACAGTCATCCACTAGGTGGGGTGGCTCCCCAAGTTCATGCATCAAATCTGCTGCTTCTGTTTACCATGCTGTTTAAGAAGAAATTTTCACTTCCTCAGAGGAATGCAAGATGATAAATGCAATAAATAAAGTAAATTCACAAGTATAAAATATCTGACGCCCACTAGAAATGACTGCTCTCTGTGAAAACAACCTCACAATCTAAACTTTCCCCCTGCCAGTGAAGATTTTGCCTCAGGTTCTTCTGCGGGGGGGAACAGTAAGGGAGGTGTTAACCAACAACCAAGAAATGGTTTTTAACCCTGCTAAGGAGAATGGTTTATGAATTATAGGAATTGCTACATTACAGAAGCTGATAACTAGCATGCATTTCAAGATCCAAAAGGGAAAAGACACACTAAAACAAATCAACAACAACAACCAACTTTCTTCACAGTTCCTAAAGCAACTTTCAAGCTAAAGACTAAATGTGACTTGTAACAAAAAAATACCCAGGCCATGATGACAAGACTGCATTACACTGTCAGCTTGGGGAAAAAAAAAAAAAAAAACCAACAACAAAAAACATGAAGAAAGAGAGGTTATATTATGTCCAGATCTGGAGGCCTGGCTTTCTAAGGAGTACATCTACGCTTAATCCAAAGTAGCAAGGATCATTGTATGGATTACTGAGAAGGCTACTGTGGATATAATGTATGCTTTAAAAAGCAAAGCGGTAACAGAAGAAAAGATGTCCTAAGAAAAGTCACAAGTATGATGTGAGGTCCTGAATATATTCTTTTCAGGAAGGTAGCTCTATGTTTGAGAAAAATTTGAAGGCGACAATCATACAAACGACTTCAAAGATGCATTCTAATAGTACTAGAGTGTTTTCCAAGACAAAGGCATAGCAAGACTCAAAAGTAACAAAACAAATAAAAATTCAAAAGGTGATGATACCAAGTGTATTTTTTTGTTGTTTGTTTGTTTTTTAAATCTTCAGGCTAAGGGAGAGAACAGTTTCTGACAGCACTAAATTTTTATACTGCGAGTGAAATATATTCAAAAAGGCTTCTGTCAGTTCCAATCCAAAGTTATTTGGCTTGCTGCATACCATTTTATGACCAGTTAACATTACAGGAAGTGAAATCAGAGAACAATGATCTACTCTGGTTTGAAAATTCACGAATCAAAAGATCAGGAGAGGAAGCAAAAGCTCCAAGCCTACACAGTGTGACAGAGGCTCTGTTGTACCAATGTTTGGCAGGGCTCAAGAACTAAGCTTCTATAGGAACTCATACTTGCAGACAAACAATGCAGAAAAAAAGCTCACAAAAGAGCTTTTGATTAACAACTGCACAAGCACTTAGGATATTGTAATTATGAATAATGTCTATTTACATTTTGTATTGAGATCAGAAATTTAGGAATTCAGCAGAACTAAAAAAGAAAGACTATAATAGAATACTTCTTGTAAAATATTTTTGGAATTATAGGAAAAGAATAAGACAATTTCCGTTTTGCCACCGTTATCTGACCCTTATTTTACCTTGCACCACTTTTTTTTTTTTCTTTTTTTGCGATTCCTGGAAAATATATTGATGCTTTCACTCTGTTAAAGTTCAAATCATTTAAAGGTTCCAGAATTGAAAGCTTCAGTATCTTATAAATCTTAAGTTTTATAAACAAATTCAAGCTAATGCTTAACAAAATTGCCACTAGAAGAAAACATTTAATAATTACCTATTTTTTTTTCCAAGATGCTAGCTCACTCTAAAGTTTGTTTTATGCAAAAGGACATCAGATAGCAACATCGTTCAGCAACAAAATGACAGGGAAATGGACCAATTATTATTTTCAATACTTTCCTTCCTTACAGAACTCTTTTCTGCATAAACAAACTGTTTAATAGAAGGTGCTTTATTTAATATTAGCTTTTTATTCATTTGACATTTTGAATGTGTAGACAGTCTGCAGAATGTGCTAGAAGCACTAACCAGAAGACTGTACACAAAACATATACTCCATCCTGAATTAGCAGCACATGCCAAAAACATAACATGTAAACCAACGCTACACTTGCAGTTTATCCCTTCTAAATGTAGCCGCTACTTAGTTTTGTCTGAAAAGTTCTTCCACAAAAGACTTCTTTAGAAAACAGAACAATGAAATGCAGCCACAGGCCAGATTCTCCTCAAATAATTTATTCACATTCGCAATTTGCACGTATTCCAAGTCTTGAATTGCCTCTTTATTAGCCTAGCAACTAAGCGAACGCTTTCAAGTCTTAACATGTTCTTTGGCAAATGTCAGGTGATCAGTTTACACTGCAAAACACAAATAAGATTTTGCAGATGCAATCGTCTAAAAAGCAATGTTACAACTCACATAGAAGTGAACCAAACAAAATCTAAGTGCACTTACACTGTATGACTGTATTTTTACTACATTTTGTTACGCTTTAGTTTCTTGCGATATGCTCTAGATACACCTGAATTAAGGAAACTTTACCTAGTACGTCACTCTAATCTCTCTGTTTTGTAGTTGAGGGTTGCTTGTCTGTAATGGCTCAGGAAAACACTTTTTCCTCCACAAAGTGTCTAAACTTCGTCCACACATCTTTTTGCATTCTGGTTTTACAAGAATTTCCACAGTTTATTGTGCAACAAAGTAGTATTTCCTCATGTTTATTTTAACACCACCTGCGTGCACCTCATTGTTGCCAAGTACTTGTTTCATTTATGAGGGCTGGCAAGTAATCACCATACGGCTGCTGCTATGAAAGGCTTCGTAGATTTCGAGCCTAACTTCTCCCTTATGGCATCCTCTTCCAGACTTAAGAATATCACTGCAAGTAATTACTTCCTTTATGAATGCTGCTTTACCATCTGGACTTGGAAATTTATTTTACAGCTAATTTTGTCAACACGGTCAATAGTCTATTCTACTGACCCTGATTTAAGTAGAAATCTGATGGCTTCCTGTGAAGAAGAACTGCAGTGTTAGAACCTCCTGAAGGTCCTGCCACACAAAATGGATCAGAAAAATAGTGCAGTTTTTTGTTTTTTTCTGCTACAGCTTTCTTTGAATAATTTTAGTATCTTGTTGATCGGCTGACTTGAAGACTTTGGGCAACATTCCTACCTTCGATAGTTTTGAATGATATTGCTTAATTTATTTTTTTATTTTTTACACTTCTGTACACTTTTATTTTTAGGTTACTCCTTTAACCTACCAGAGTTTAAAATCCCTTCCAATTTATTTGAACAATACTTTGTTAAACTATATATATATATATATATATATATATATATTTAAGTATACCTTCTGACTTGCTTCTAATAACTTCCTTAGATTGCTGTATACAAGCCTTTTTTTGGGTCTTTTTGAGGTCTTTGATAGGAGCTTAAAATTTATTTTAGAAACATTCTATAAGCTCATAGCAGTCTCCGTATTATCTGCAAACATGTTATTTTAATGGCTGTTTTGGTTTTCTATATAGCTATGTAGAACATTTGACTGCTGTCCACAGACTAAATTTCTAGTATCTACAGCAGTAATGAATTCGAAATGCAATACAGTCGATCCAAAGCTATATCCAGAATAAATATGAATTTTTCAACTGAACTGCAAGATAGTTTTAAGAGGCTGTTACTCTAATTACTATAGGAAAGACAGACATATCTTGAGCCACTGTCAGTGACTGCTGTAAGCATCGACTTCGCTTTAAGAAGGCACACAAAGAATAATGTGCACTGTAGCTGACTGATTTAAAATCAGTCTGTGTCCATGAAATTACTCTTATCTTTACAAGTTGATGATACCAATTAGGAACACGTTTCTTACACTTCCATTTTCAGCCTCCTATAATCATAAAGATTAACGCTAATGAATAGCGCCCCAATTGACTATTCTCCTGCAGGACTATAGAAATGTAATTATGACAGGCAAAGAGAAGCATTGCAATAAAACTGCTAAAGGCCTCAAAGGTTAGATAGCAAAAGCTACAGACATTTATCTTTAAAGCTTCTTAAACAATGCAATTTTTAAGACTCTTTTTGGAATTAAGTTTCACGTGTCACAATTCTCCTTATGCTTTATCAGCCATTAACCTCCTTACTTATAAGTTACCCCCCACAGGTAATTCATTTATCACTTAAGTAAACTAACCCAACTTATTCCCTTGTAGGCATAGAAACAAGGAAACCTGGGAAGCACTTATATGCATGCTGAGCAGACTAGTTTTATCTTCCCTCAACTGCAAACATGTAAGATCTTTTTCATTGTATAGCAAATCAATAACTGCAAGTAAAGTAAGTTTTGTTTAAAAAAAGAATACTCTTTATCTTAAGGGTAAGAGAAGCTGTTTACTGATAAACTCGCTGAGCTGAATAATTCATTCACACAGTCCTCTGTGGGGATATACTTATTCTATGTTTTGGAGCTAAAGAATTTAAGGCGAGTACTTACAGTTAAGAGCACTGTGGGCCAATAAATTCGAACAGCTCTCCAGTTCCTTTACTGCACCATGAACCAAAGACATCAGGATTCTAACAAAATATTTGCTACTGTATAGCAACAGTTAATTCTTTGAAGTAAATCTATGAAGATTCTTCCTAGTTTTCTAAAAGGAATGAGGATCTTTCATGAATTGTAGATGTAAAAAGTTGGCCAAACACTTCTAAACTTACATTATTACATAATATCTCATGAGACAACATCCAAAGAGCATCACTGCCTCTGACCTCATTTAGTCTCTTAAAACACTGGATTTTTATAGAACAGCTGCATGCATATAGAAGAGCCGCCATTCTATGATTCTATGTGACTGAAATAGCAGGTAGGTAGGTAGCTCTCACAGTATGTCAGGAATGGAAACAGAGGAGGATAAACTAGGAGGATTTTTGTTTGTTTTGAAAAAAAGATTCATAGAGGAGTACTTGTTGCAGGAATGAACCTTGCTTTTTCTTGTCCATTAGATGAGATATGTAGAACTGATGTATAACATGCTATGACTTGAACAGTACAACCTGCATACACAAAAACAATTTTACATGGCAAGTGCAACATACATGCTATGTTGATAGATTGCTTCTTCCAAAATGACAGACTGATTAAATCAGTATGCCTAAGTAAAGTGGCAGCACTTGTTGACATTACAGTTGACAGAAAGGAGCCTCTAACTTAAATAACTTGATGAAAGAGATCAGAAATTCAAGAATCCTGGAGAAGATATATACTAATGAATAAAAAACCTGCTCTAGTGGTCACCTGAGAAAGCCTAAGCCACCTGCAGTGCATTTCCCAGGTAATAAGATTCTAAATTTCAAATAGAAGTACTCATTTTTCTCAGAAGCTTCTTTGAAATTCTGTAATTAAGGAGAACGACATGTAAGTGGCAACCATTTTTTCATAATCCTGGAGGTTCTGTTGACTAAATTTAAAGCAGACTAATGAGATAACTATAACCATCCAACTTGTTGTGCAGACTCAAGTAGTCTCAGCATTTTGTCTGGAGGTTAGGAAAAATTCTCTTCTGCCACCTACTTTTAAGTCAAGCGTTTCAAAAATAAATTATTTATGTATGCTTTCATACAGTTATGAAAACCTTTTTTCAGCCAGTGCAGATGGTTAAAAATATTTGTCATTGTTCCAGTGAATATAAAGTCTCCAGACACTAGCAATAGTCATGAATCTTCACTAGCGACATGAATAACCACATAAAAAAAGACAAAATGCAGGATAGAAGTACTCTGACATCAAGTAATGACATGGAAAGCGTTCTGAAATGCAGTAAATTATGGAAATAAGTAGAAAGCACAGCAGAAAATTATATTTTTTCATCAGCCAGTAGGGCCATTGTGATGGGTCCACCAAAGAAATCCATTTGAATGATTAGAAACAGAAACTAACACATTATTCCACCAAAACTAAGGAAGAAACCTCAGCTATGGATGAAGCTATCAGAACTAATCAGACAAAAGGGTTTATCCGGAAGAGGGCAGAATGAATGATATAAAATATTTGCGCACCTTTAACATTAAAGAGCCTAGAGTTACCATAAGTAACATGTCGTACATGTAGTACATGTACATGGCACAACCATATTGGGAGAAAACCATGTGTGCTTCTTTCTATAGCTTTTTGGTCTTAATGGGAAATATCTGCAAAATCATTCAACATTCCTCATCATTCTTCTCAAATGGTAAGCTATCGTAGAAACCAACTGCTTTAAAACAAAATGCTAACTTAAGTTATCTTTTCCTCACAGAAACAAAATCCTCAGATAAGCAGGTTAGAAAAAAGTTTGTGCGTGAAAGAATAAATCTTCCCTAATCTTAAGGAAAACAGATAGCTTTAATAACCCTGGCTTATAACAACTTAATAGTTGTAAGTAGTAATAATAGTATAATTATATATAATAATAGTAGTAAGGAAGAGATAAAATACTACATACGAGGTTCAACAAGGCCAAACGGAAGGTGCTGCACTTGGACTGGGGCAATACCAGGTATTTATACAAACTAGGGGAAGAACTCCTTGAGAGTAGCCCTGCAGAGAAGGGCTTGGGGGTCTAGGTGGATGAGAAGCTGGACATAAACCAGCAGTGAGCACTTGCAGCCCAGAAGGCCAATTATGTTCTGGGCTGCATTAAAAGAGGAGTGGCCAGCAGGGAGAGGGAGGTGATTGTCTCCTTCTGCCCAGCTCTTGTGAGGCCCCATCTGGAGTACCACTTCCAGGCCTAGGGCCCACAGCACAAGAAGGATGTGGAGCTCTTGGAACAGGTCCAGAGGAAGGCCACTAAGATGATCAGAGGGCTGGAGCACCTCTCCTATGAGGAAAGGTTAAGGGAACTGGGCTTGTTTAGCTTGGAGAAGAGAAGGCCCCAGGGAGACCTCATTGCATCCTTCCAATACTTGAAGGGAGCGTATAAACAGGAGCGGGAATGACTGTTTACATGGGTGGATAGTGATAGGACAAGGGGGAATGGTTTTAAACTAAGACAAGGGAGGTTTAGGTTAGATATTAGGAGGACGTTTTTCACTCAGAGGGTGCTTACGCGCTGGAACAGGTTGCCCAAGGAGGCTGTGGATGCCGCATCCCTGGAGGCATTTGAGGCCAGGCTGGATGTGGCTCTGGGCAGCCTGGTCTGGTGGCTGGCAACCCTGCACACAGCAGGGGGGTTGAAACTAGATGATCATTATGGCCCTTCTCAACCCAGGCCATTCTGTGATTCTATGATATTTTTGTTGAATAGGTAAGTTATCTACACAGAGTCATTTCTCTTCTGGAAAGTTTTTTCTGCCTGTAAGACAGGCTTCTATTGATGAAAATAAAAGTGAGCCTGAAAAGTTACATTTCATATTTAGAGACAATAGGCTCAAGAAGGCTGTGAGAAAAGAAATGTGGTAAGTTCGCAGGCTCAACTTCAGAATTAAGTAAGAAGCTGTAGGGGATTTCTGGGGACATCAAGCTACACATTTAAGTGATCCTATACATTTAACAAGAAAAGAAATAAAAGACAGATGTCAAAAATTATTCAATTGTTGGTCTCACATTCCTTCCTTTGGGTAGCTCTTAGTGTAAAACAACTAAAGGGTGATATTTATTCAGTATAAAGTTCCTGTCTTTTCCTCAACTGGGTCAATGATGTAAAAGCAAGAGCAGGAGGATGTCATTTACTCTTCTATAGCACAGTAGAAGCACACGTAACTAAATAAAAGTAATTTATTTTTGTCACTGAAAGAAAAGACAGCTTTAAATACACTCAGAAAATAGAATCTTTTAGACTACAAGAGAAGAAAAGTTACCATTTGCTGATGAGAAGCCTTTTTGCTGTTGGACAGAATTAGTCTCCAAAGGAGGCTATATGAAACTAATGGAAATAGAACTCAATAAAAAGGACACTAGCTGTTTCAAAGGACTTATTTCTCCATCATATAAAAACAAAACCAAAAAATCTTCCAGAAGAACAAGTAAAAAGTTTTCATTTTCCTCTCAGAACTAAAGAAAGAACAGAACAGAAGTAATAACATCACAACATTCAAAGCCACTGCTTTAAAATGCCAGAGAAGCAGCAAAGGCAAAACTTCCTTTATACCTTCCACTGTTTTGATTTGGTGGAAAGAAGACAGCTTTGTAATTTAGAGAAGGATGAACAGCTGAGACCTGAGCACTAGCTCAGTAATGATCAGCTACTGAGAAATACTGCAGTACGAAACCATCAGCTTAGTTTTCTTTAGTAGGACCAACATATACATATATCCTGAGCCTTTTGCTTTATCTATTCCCTAGATCAGTATATTTAATTTGGCATTTCAATGCATGCATTTATATGCATATAAAATATTTACATGTACATGGTAGATAACAATCCAACTGTCTTGACACATTTCATAGGAATAAAAGTCATATGAATTTTAACTATTGAGATTTTTTAAAAATACACTTAGCTCGCCTTTTCTGTTTGAATTAATGTTGTTGAGAGACTTGAAAGTTTCTGTTTGTTTGTTGACTAAATCATCTATAATCCACTGAGAACTTCAAGCCAACAGTTGCCATATTCTAGCAAAGAGAATGCCAGCGTTCAGCCTCTTCTAGTTCTGACTCACAGTTGACTGCAGTCACTGCTGGGATTCCTGCATGCCTCATGCCTGCTCTAACAGCAAAAAGCAACAAGAATTTCTAGCTGAGAAGACAGAAGCATGAGCTCCACTTTCTTCCTGGTCTCAGTCCCATACTTCTCCCCTCTCCTTCCACGGCAGCACAGTATTTAAGTCCACATCACTTTTTTCCCCTAGTTTTTATACTAGAAAAACTTCAATTCTACTGCATACTGCATTTTTAGAACTACTGCATTTTATCACCTCTAAATAATGGAAGAAGTAATTAAACAGAATCATTATCTGGTCTGCTTCAGATAAAGAAAAAGGGAGACTGAAAATTCACTGATTTCTTTTACAGAGGTTCACTAGAACAAGTGGAATTGAATAGCCATATTATTAAAAGACTATAAATGCAAGTTCACACATGGCAGACATCAGTCCTTCATCTCACTGAAAGCTCATATCTCAGAAATGTGGGGTTCTGCATCAATGAACCTCTGTGTCAGACTCAATGGCAGTTTTGTGATAGTGACAAACAGCTACTTGAAACTGGATTGAGACAGCCAATGTTTTTAACCTGAGGCAAGTTTCTATTGTAGTGATGGAAATAAAGCTATTAATGAAGTCACCAGTATTTAACTGTTCCTGTTGTGCCTCCCATTGGTCAAATTTAACAAGTCCAGCACTGTAGTGCCCACAGCCAAAGAAAAAAAAATGGGCCACTTCATTAAGAAAAGCTTTTCCTATTTAGAGAAGGGAATAAAGAATTGGTTTACACTGAAGATGGATCATTTGCTAAGCACATATATATTTATGCAAGTATGCCAATTTTAAAAGAGCATTTTTGCAACTCAGTCTCCTCATGCTTTTCTAGAACAGAAAAATGTCACATTCTATACTACTCTCTACAACAGCACACTAGTAGAGCATTACATAATTTGAGACTAGCCCTTTATACTCAGATATTTATTTCTAGCTGACTTAGCTCAAGGTCCAGAGAAGACAGCAAAAATGGCCAGTATTTACTATAGCATCTTTCCATCTGTGCAGGCAAATAACAGCTTCAGTCATGAGAAAGCTTTTACTAAGCACAACCACATCACATACTTGCATGTGTATTGACAATAAAAGTGAAAATTATATTAAATGTACTATAAAATAATCCACCTCTTCTTTAGAATTACAGTATACATCATAACATTAAAATTTCTCTCCTAGGAAAGGTAGAAATATTTATCTCGTTTATCCCATTCCCCTCCCTCTTTGCAGCACTAACCGTTAACGGCACAGTTTCTAAGGCACAATGGTAATAGCAACAGCATGTAAGGAGACAGCAATGTTACAGGAAAAGGTTCAAAAGGAACAGATACCCAGGAGGTCCTAGAGAACTAAGGCACCTGTTCAACTGTCTTTTTATTGTGATAATACACTTTTTTTCCCTTCTTACACCAGCAAGAAGAGGACATGATAAAACCGCCCTATTAAATAGTGCTTGGCAAGACTCTTTTTGAGATCTCTGGAGCCCGTCAGAGGAAGCAATCCATCCTCCATCCCTTTTATTCCAACCCGACAGGTTCTAGCAGTGACAGCACTAATGAAGTCACCAGATGCAGAACCTAGCCACACTTCAGCATTGGCCCCTTTCAGAGCTACTTCCCTCTTAACATTATTCTCAATAAAGAGAGCTGGTTCTAGTATCAGGTATAGAATAGATGAGTCCTTGAGAGTTAGTTTTTACCTTCATACTATTAACAGTAACTGAAGTTGGTGTTGTTCTCACTTTACAAATAGAGAGCAAGTCAGGAAACAAAGCACAAGTCTAAAAGAAACCATGTGAAAATAATTGCTTTTCAGTTCTGTGCATTGGCCTTTGGAGCAAGCTTTCTATCTCTTGCTATTTAAAATACTTACCAGAAACTGAAATTTTTAATAGTGTTGTTTCAGACACCAGGACAGTAATGCATTTCAGTTTGTTTCCTGTGTCTATTGCCCTGGTGCACTTGTGAGTGCCAGCTAAGTTTAGTAACTAATTAGACCGGAGTCACAATTCCGTTAGAGGTCTGGATCAGTAATTCACAAAGCAGGAAACAAAACATCTCTTGTTGAAATAACTGTAGCTTCATTTGAAGGACTTTTTTTTTTTTTTAAAAAAAAAAGAGTTTAAAGAGGGAGAAGTCTCCTGGTAGCTATACAAACTACTTTGTATGCTTCCATTTTCAAAGCCACAAAATAGGTCATGTTTGAATTAAGTGAAACCTCTGGCTGACATAACTATTTCAAATCAGTTGAGCTTTGACACCAGACTAATAGCAATCAAAGATCACCACAATCTGTAGTTCCAATACTAATTTTCTCTTTATACTGAAATGGAATCATTTCAAAATAAATACTAGCATACTTTGTTGACAACAACAGAAACTAAACAGCCACAAAAACACTCCTTAAACAAAAACCTGAGTAAGATCATTACCAAGGAAGAAGCACTAACATAAAAGATTTCATGCCTCTATAGAAAGTGCAGCTTATTGGTATAGGGCAATTGAATCTTACAGTACCAAGAAAGCAAAAGTGCCCAGGATTTCCTCAGAGAGGTGTATTTACTTATCAGTGCTATTCCACTACTGCATAATAGAAGATTACAGCTAGGGATGAGAGAATAGACAAAATTATCAATACTTTTGAGAAGAACTTCTAACCATTAGCAGCAAGAAAGAAACAATTACCTTCGAAGTATCACAGTATTTTATGATGTTGTAAACGTAACTAAAGGATTAGACCTACTGCCTATCTTAGAAGCTGCTAGAGCAAATTGAGGTCATTATGGATCCCAGGCAAAATCTGATCAGGTACCTAAATATTTAAAGTTGAACCAAAGCTACAAGTAGCAACAGATAAAGCTTTGGAACTTCCATGAATACTCAGCATCCCTTGGCTGAAAAAGGCACAATTCCCAGATATATCTCTACCTCAAAGAAGAAAAAGACTGGCTTTTCAGCCTTCTGCACCACTGTAGATTGGTCAGTGGAAAACAGGTGAGGCAGCAGGTCAGCCTCATAGTGCTGGTCTCCTGCTTTGCAAGGTTCCTCACCTTGTTAGATAAAGAGTGGGAATGGGACAAATCAGTGTACCCAGCCCTTACTCCATTTCACAACAGGGAAGAGCATGATGACATTGCTTCTCCTCCAGGTGAATACATACCTTCAGGTACTTTCACCAACCTTTGCAAAGAATGCAAGAGGGTCAACATTCAGAGCAACTCCTGACTCAAAGAACCTTCAATGACTGCGTAACTTTTGTTTGCACTGTGCTTGATACTAGGATTCACTGGGGCTTATCAGGCTGTCAACGGTTTATGGGTGTTCAGCCCAGTTCCGTGACGAAGGGGACGGGGGATCCACGGGCCCACGCCCCAGGAAAAGGGAAAAGGGGAAAAGGGTAAGGAGATGGCCCTGAGAGCAAAGAACAGTGGCAACAATCTGAGGAGAAACAAACTAATTTACTAAATAAAATATCAGAATGCAAAACAACACACTATAATACAATATAATTACAATTTAAGCTGATAAATCCAATACTGAGAGAGAGAATGTCCCAAAAATCAAGGTAGGCCTTACTCTACTACTGACGATAAGACGGCTGGAGAGCGAGGTGCTGCCAAGACGAGAGACGGCGGAAAAAGGGACGAGGTCTCGTGATCTGCAAGTTTTTATACTGCGAGCTTTTATCTTTTCCCTCCGGCTGGAAAATGGTAACAGAGGAGCAAAGTACTGTGGGGAATGTAGTAGTCCTTCTCTTCTGAGAACCAGGTACATTCACTACATGATGTTATGATGTGGAGTACCAATAACCGAAAATCACAAAACCATGACAAGGCTTATAAGAGCTACCATACAAGAAGATTTAAATAATAAAAGTGTATGCAGAGGAGTTTTACCCAAGAAGAATATAGTGGCCTTGCATATCAGACAGAACTAAAATTTCAGGTCACTTTGTATTCCTACAGTCTTCCCATATCCCCATTTCACCTTGTCCTGTGTCTCTTCTTCAGTGTGTCTGTTTGTTATATGCATATCAGAGTTCAGCAGTTCCTAGAGATAGAAAAAGGGAAAACACACGCAAGTTCTAGAAGAGTAAATAACTCCACAAAACTTTGAAGCGTCTCTGTCTCGGGTCTTACAGGGTTGTTGAGGGACAAGGTACAGACAACATTTATTTCAGCAGATTTTTAACTGCAGCTTCAGAATTATAACAAAAGCAAAGAATCAAAGATATAATCACCTTTGGGCCACACTTTGGAACTTGCTTTCCTTGATTATATTTGAATATAAAGACTACTCCATTTTCCAAGTTGACATATAAAGCTGGCTCCCTCCTAGAAGCCCTCTATCATCAGCTTCCCAGTCCCAAAAACTCAGAAAACCCTAGCTTGGGGATCAAGCAGGACACTGCACAAAAAGTTTCAATACAACTCTAATGACCTATATAACTACATTCAAAAAGCATAGCAATAGAGAAAAACATCACATCCCTAAACTTCCAAGCCTGTGCTATTTCACATTCTCTCTCTACTACTCTCCTGTCCCCCTCTCTTAATCATTCTCATCTTACTTGGAGTACTACATAATTGCAAAATTCATTTACTATTTTTACCCTCAGGGAATACAGAGAGCTATAGAAATGACTGTGAAGATGGTAGAAGGTTCTTGTGTTGCACAATGAATAAGCAGACTAAATTCGTCTATATATTGAATGATGATAATTCAAATGCTTTAATTTGTAACATGTTTTATCTAAAACATATGCCAGAAAAAAAAATAGTGTACTAAAAAAAAAAAGCAACAGATACTAAGCAAGCACTCTTGCAGTATGCAATGAGATGGTTGACTTGGGAGGCTAATGAATTAGTATAAACAATTTAAATCTAATTTAATTTAACAATGTAGGGCATTTGTGCATTGCAAAGTAACAGATAGTCATTTGCTTCTTCATTAAATCAAAGATAATATTGCTGATTACCCTTCCATGAATTATTTTACTGAAGAAGACAGCAAACAAATTTTACACTTAGCCATAAAAGTTCACGGCTAGTCCCCAAACAAGCAAACATAACCAGTGAAGGATACCACTGAATGTAACACAGACCAGCTGTGGTTTAAGGCAATGTGTTATTCAGTCAAAACACACTCTCACATTTTAACAGTTAGTGAACAAATGTTTATATAGAAGATACAGAATTTTAAGTATACCTTTTGATTCTATAAAAGACACAGCATGCTCCTAAAGAAGCACAATTTACCATTCATAATCTTTAACTGTTTTAAGATTGTACACCAAGAATGCTGAGCAGTTAGCACAGTGAAAATACTGAAGAAGTTAAATCCAACTATTCTACAGATATTTATGAACTTGCCTCAAAAGTGTTACCGGTGATGTCAAATTCTGGTGGAACAAAGGCACCTTCTGGATCATCTTTGAAAGGAAAAGAAAATGTTTTGGATTAGAAATTAGTAGTTATGCTTGTATAAAAACCATACCAATTTAAGTTTGTACCATAAAACTTGTATCACTATTTGATACACAGGAAATGATGTATTCAGCAGTATTCTGGTTCACTCGTGCCTGACCTACAAAGAATTTGTTATCCATGTTTCTAATACTGTAAGTAAAGTGTTATTTTCAAACTTTCTGCCAGAAGATGCTATACTTTTTCTACTATGAAACAAAACAGATGAAACACCCCCAAAGAGATACATTTAACATGCCTAACCACTTCTCGCATGTCTTCATATCTTTATGCTTGGGCCAAGTTATCATCTAAGTTGGAGTGGATCAGCTATGGCTTGTATGTTTAATTTGTCCTGTTAACAGGACATTTTCATTTGCTAGTTTCCTCTGCAGACCTGGGTTCAAGCAGCAAAAGCAATCTGAAAAGTTAATTTCCTCCTCTTCCATGGGCTAGCTCAGAACCTTGACCTAGTGTTCATTATGGCAATATCTGGAGGAAGTACATTCCTTATGTAGATGCTGCCTAGCAGAGAACTGGGCTACTGCAGGAACCACTGCTGACTGAACAGGAAGGAAGAAAGGAACTTCCTAAAAGAAACCGATATTGCTGCTGCATACAAGCATACATGTAACATCACAGCATGCCGATAACTTCTCAACAGGAAGAAAAAACAGCATGCTCACACATGCCACACACTCATCATAATTTTAGCTCTAATATAACTTTTGTGCCTGTATTTCAGAAGTGAGATGCAAAACTCATATTGTGAAGACAGTAACCTCAGATGCATGGTATAAGACTTGTTTGACACATTTACACATGGCAGCTACCTTTGTTCCCTTCTTTCAAGGGAACAGTTTGAAGGCTGTACAAATGTACAGTTTTTAATAATTGGAAAAGATCACTGTATTCCTTAAACATAGTGTTTAAAATAGAGATTTGTCTGATTTGAACAGACAAGATGGTATTAGAGCCCTTGGCAGAATATCCTACTGGATGTTTGTCACTTTCCTTAGCACAGAACCTGCACACTGTAAAAGCAGAGGTGACAGGCTGTTCATTTTCTCTCACTGGCAAGCAACTCCAGAGGTCATCACTTTCTTCTGGAAGAATCAATGCATAAGTAACAACTATGAGAAAGCAAGAAAAGACAACTTCCAGAAGGGCCTTATCCAGCAAACAGTATTTTAACAAAATAATATTAAGGTTTGAGTGGAAGGGTAAGAGAAAGACCCAAGGACACAGTGGAGGGAGGGGAGGAAAAGAAACAACATACGCAATTTTTTTTTCATTCCTAGGAAAAACACAGTTTTAAGGAGAACTCATGAAAAAATCACTTCCTTAGAGAATAACATGACTTCAGAGAACAAAATATTCATACATCACCTGCATTTCACAGGAATTCCCATAATCACACATTTTAAATACTTGAACAAGACAAATTCACGGATCAATTGTTTGCCAGCTATTCTGTTAGACTAAAACTTTTATGAAGAAATTGATTTTTCTTCCCCAGCTGCAAGCAAAAATATTAGATGAGGTGTGTCTTTAATCCACTAGATTTATCCCCTGCAACAAGTCTTTCATATGTAATCCCTTATAAATACAAAACCAGCTTTTCTCCCCGTCCAAACTTCAAGTCATGGCAAGTTCCTTAAAACAAAGGAAATTAATTCCATGTGACCAACCTATAGTGCTTAAAATGGAGATATATTACATTAACCTGGATAAGTCTTTTAAAATAACTAGGATGAGCCTTCTAATCCAACTCAAAAAAGCCCTTATTGATCAGTCACAAACTGAGCATAGTTTCATGCAGACCTATATTCACCCATTCCTAAATAAGTCTTTTTTTCTTCCTTTATTTTAATTATAAGTCTTAAGAATAGAATATAACGCTTTACTACAGCCTCTCACTATGAGTTTCCATAGTTTTAAAACAAATTGCCTGGAAACACAAATACTTACCACTGAGTTGTTCCATGAAGCACACATTGCCATTGGTGTTAAAAGCCAGAGTGTCAGGAGTGATGCAGAGTGTCTGGAAGATTGCAGAATGGGCAATGCTCTTCAGAGAATGGCAACACTCCAGGCAAATTGCCCAAATATCTTGCTCAGTAAGACAGCTATCTCGCAGTGACAAAATATCAGCAAGGGACACATTCTCCTGCCAAGACATGAATTCATAAATTACTCCACATTTCATGACATTACTTTGGGTATCATAGATTACATTTGACACAAGTGACTACGAGTAATATTTCCAGCAAGTTCTGAGACTTTCCAGGACACTGATTAACACCCCAAGAAACATAAAATGCACAGCACAGTTAACCTGAACAAAGGTATCACAGCATGTTAACATCAAAAATAGACTTACTATGGGAATTATGTAAGTTACATAAACACTGCATCAAAGTTAGGGAAACAGACCATTCAGAGGTAAAAGCAGAGAGACAAAATTAAAACATTTTGATTAACCCATGTCTCCCTTAAGCTCTCCCAGGTGGCTTTGGATAAACTCCTTTTAAATTCACTTCACAGTGAAAATTTCCCTAACAGTGAAAAAGTACCCTCTAAACTGGCCTGTCTTACGAATGATGCTGTTGTGAAGTTTAGTGGTGTAGATCATTCAATAAATCCTCAAAAAGTCGAACACGCTGTATGAAAAGTGCTCTTAGACATAAACATCAAGCATTTTGGTTGTCCTAGGCTTCCCCACTATTCCCAGTGCTCTTGGGATCAAGACAATTCACAGACTTAGTTTCTCAGTTATTGTCTTTAAATATTACATCACCTTCCCTTGATCCTGTGATTACAGCAAGGACATAATGTGTCCAGATTAAAAGAAGATTAATGTATCTCCTCCAGTTATGATATTCAGAAATAATGCTTTATTCAAAGCAGCTGGACTTTTTGGCCTGCTTTTATAGAATACTAAACTAATACATCACCCACAGCTACAGAAGCAAAATTTCCATGAACCTAAAGGCATGAAAAAAACATTCAAACAACCAAAAAACTAATTCCACTGGCAAGGAAAAACACGCAGAGAAATAGAAATATCTACAGAAGCTACTTCATATCAAAGCGATACCATTATTAATTATAGATAATAACTATACAAATTAATGAGAAATTAAGATTGAAGACCACACTTTTTGAATGATGGTAAGCATACCTTGAATTAAAGACGCAACCAAATATTACTTGAAGTATAGAAAGAAAAGTAACTCAATGTCAGCAAAACAGAATGCAAACTGAGTTGTGGTGGTTTGAACTTTTAATTGTGGAAACTTGAAAAACAGAGTTCTAAGTGACTTTACATACCTCATTATTGGAAAACATCAAGAAGATTTCTATTACTATTTACAGATGGGGAAAGTTTGTTGATGCGTTTTTCAGAGAATGAAGTATTACATTCATAATATCCTTTAAACAAGGACCAATCCTTCGTTCAAAATTTGTTCTGCTTTTAGACTAAAGCATAATGCTTAATAACAGGTAGGAAATAAATAATGCTTCCTATTATTTGGCAACCATAACTTTTATTTTCAATATTGTAGTTTTCACCAGCCAAGAGATGTATTAATTCACTAACAGAAGTAATAGTGCAGTGCCATTGAGCACTCAGCCCTCACCGAGCTCAGTCCTACATAACACAGGAGAGCAAAAGCCCTTATAGTTCAGGTACATGAGAAAGACGATCTCACTTTCACTCTCACTCGTATGCATAATGCTGCCATCAGGTTTTGAGGATAGATGAGAAAACTCTGCTTTTTTTTTTTTTATGGGGAACTCCTTTCAAGCATGAAAGGCAGCACAGAGGTTCCTAAATTTGAAAACACAAACATATGAAAAGGAGCTGGCCACAAAATATCAGGCTTTGAAGATGACCATGCTGATAGATAAGACAAGGATAGGATTGGGAAAGAAAGAAAAACTGCCTATTCGGGCACAATGTAGTTTTTGGATCAAAGCAATGAACCAGTTATTTTAATTCTTCTAGGACCACACAGCTAAACAACTATGTGACATTATGGCATTTACCAAAGCTGCAAAGAATATTTCATTAGATGCAAAATAATCATGTCCATCATGTGCATATGGACACAAAAGGCTCAATTTACAGACACTATAAGAAAAAAACATAACCTATAAAGTTTAAGAGAACCTCAGTATTAATTAGCAGTCATAACTAGGACTTGATAGAATTTCTTTTGAGTCAAGCTTGAGTTGAGCTCTTGAGCTGATACTAATCACCAGTAGTAATATCTATAGTTTAAAGCTACAAAACCATCTTTGTGTTGGGGAGTAAATGAAAGATGATGATCTCATGCCAGACTAATTTATCTTCTTTCAAGGGAAAGGGAAAGTTAGGTTAAAAAAGAAAAAAACAAAAAGACCTAAGAAGGCTGGATTCATGTTCAGTAGCTTCTTTCAGCAATGGACAGACTGATGAAGATAAAAACAAAGCAAGACAACAAATAACAACAGAACAGCCACACAGTAAACCTTTCCTTCCAAGGACGTGGAGTTATTTACTTCATGGAAACGGTGTATTTCTCAAGTGACCACACCAAACGATCTTAGCTACCGAAGTAGCTACTGCAGCACAGCAACACCTTTTTACAGAATGAAGCATTGAAAATAGTAAGACATATATTTTCTTAGTTTTCCTAATCAAAGCTATACAGAAACAAGTTTTCCTTGAGGAAAAAATAAATAACAATATTAATCTTTTTCAGAACATAATTCAGCATCTTCTGGCAAGCTGAAGCTTCTGGCAAGCCATAACTGCAATATTTTGGTCCATGGAAAGTTTACAGGAAAACTTGTCACTGTTACAGATACCTTTCCACCTTTCCTCGCTTGTCTCATTATCAGGAAAAGATACTTGCAAAAGCCATTATTGTTTAATAACTGTGAAAAGTTAATAGGCCAGACAACCATACTTCAATTGTTCACTTTAGTTCTCAGTTTTCCCTTGTACTTTCTTCAGAAGTATAATGCAGTGCAGTAGCAAATGTAACAAAGCAGAGAGAAAAATGAAGAGAAAACAAATTGGCCACAGACAACATCTTAAAAAATTAAAATGAAATATCAAAGAGTTTTAGACCAAGAAAATCCTAGCCAGGAAAGACATTTTAAATACACTATCATCCTCAGTATTTCCTACTCATCTGCCCAGGCAGTTTCCCACTTTATGCTGTAAACCACATACACCAGACACCAGTCTCTCCCCTTACACTACACACAGTGATGACGAGCACAGGCTCCAGTCAATGACTAAGCATCTAGGACTACTTCAGCATTCACAGCCTTCTGGCATCTAAGTCCTATTGTCAAGATAGTACGCACAAACCTCAAAACAATCTGTTCTAGAATCACAGAAAACATGGTAAACATCATTCATTAAATTCATCAGATCTGAAGAAAAATCACTTTGTTGCCTGAGCAAGTCCACTGAGTACTCTTCAAATAAGTCCCTTTAAAAAAAAAAAAGTTCTCTAATCACCAGGTGAGAGGTGATCATTCTCAACAAGAATATTTGCAAACATTCATGTGCTTGGAGTAACTAAATAGAAGGGGTGGATGGGAATCCACAATCACAGTATGCATCGAACCAGTGAGAGAAATAGGCTCAGGTCTTCCTCACACAGAAGAAAGAGCTGACCTTCTTCTACCCTGACCAAACACTTCTAGCATTTAAGCTAACCTGTAAAGAGGAGGCCACTGCCAGCTTCCTTCTGTATCTGGCATAGGCCAGTCTGAGAGGGCCTACACCGAGCGCTAAGATGAGGAAGGGTACCCACATGAGTGATAAATACAAATCCTAGGTCAAGATCAGAAGAGCTGGGTCAGGTTCTATCAGAAGGGTGAAACTGCTGAGCCAGGAGTTGGCTTATGGAGGTTGGAGGGACTTCTCATTTCAAGCACCTCTACATCCTGATTCAGCTGCAGTTCTTGAAACACCAAATAAGAGAGCTTTACAAGTTTCGATTTGGGAAACAAGCTGCTCACGTATGGTTCACAAACTTTCACTTCCTAGTTTACTCAACTTACCATTGTTTTACCCAAACATTCAGTAGAACAAGGAATACTTCATATGAAAGGATACTGGGAGCAAAGAGAGAGAAAACAAACAAGTGCAAAACCAAATACATCCACCCAAAGCTGACTGCAGAACCATTCAACACAATAAAGAAACAGATTTAATAGTTTTTCAAACATCTTTTATTCCCTCCTGACAAAGGCCTTTTTACACAGGGCAGTAAGAAATGGCTGTACAAAGACTAAGCTGGTGGCTATAGTAAATACTTTTGCCCATTTTAGAAATTACCCTTGATTGGGTACTACACACTTCATAACTGCTGCTACTCCACAGCCACGCCAGGAACGAGACACCCCATCCCTAGCACCATGACTTGGCTGTTGCATGGAGCAGGTGGAGGAGATGGGCCAAGCTCAACTTGGAAGCTGAGATAACGGGGCAATAGGGAGTGAGGGAGCCCCGGGATCGCACCAGAGCAGAACGGCTGTGTCACCGCGGCCTGGCCGCTCCCGGCGAGCTGAGCTACCCCCGGGCTCCTCTAGGGCTGCCCGCCGTGCCGCAGCACGGGCAAGAGCCGGGGATACCGGGGCCCTAAACCGCCTCACCTCAGGTGCCCGCTGGGGCGGCTGCGCCAGCTCCGTCCCCGCACCTGCCACACTCACCTCATCCTCCAGCAACGTCGGCAGGGGCTCGAAGTCGTAGCAGTTCACCTCCTCCGCCTCCTCATAAAACCCATCCTCCGCAGCAGCCTCCATTCCGCCCGGGGAGAGAGCAGAGGCTTCACACCCTCAGCCCCCGCCGCAGCTCATCCCCACGCCCGCCTGCTTTAACCCCTTCGCCTCCCGGCGGGGCCCAACCACGGGACGCCCCCTACCTCTCCCTGCTGCCCTCAGCCGCCTCCCGCCTAAGCCCTCGGCCGGGGCAGCGCTGCCATGACAACGCGGCCCGCCGCCGCCTCGCCCGTGCCGCGCGGCCTCACTGCGGCGGCTCCCGCCCTCCCGCGGCGCCGAGCACACCGCGCCGCCCGCCCCGGGGCGTCCCCGGCGAACGCCCGGCGGGAGGGCGGCGGCGCTGCGGTGGCCCTGAGGGGCGCGCCCGCCTCAGTGCTGCGCCCCGCGCTAGCCCTGTTCAGCCTGAGCTCGAGTGTCTCCAAGGACAGGGCATATCGTGCACACACACACACACACACACACACACACACACACACACGCACACGCACACGCACACGCACACGCACACGCACACACACACACACGCAGTCTGATCATCTGCTTTAGTTCATTAGCCCTAACATTTTGCTATCCATAGGATCTAAAATAATTTTGTTAATATTCATCAAGCAAAGCAAGGGTTTTACATTCTATCTTGTAGGTAATTCTCCCTCCAAAAGATTAATACTCTAGTAAACTATACTTTCACAAACACTGTGAAACAAAGATACTTTGATTAACTGCTTCATAAAAGTCATCCTGAAGCAACTGGGAAGATTTCTCCCAATTAAATATTAATTGGGCACATTCCACAGTTATGGCATGCTACTTAGGAAAAAAAACAAGCCCAAGCAGATTGGAATCCTTCGTGTATATGGATTAGATGATCTAAGAGATCTTTTTCAACCTTAATGGTTCTGTGATTCTGTGTTGTCTTCTTACTAACATGTGGAACTAAACTGGTGTAGATAAATGTTCTTCATGCTGACAAATGTTTTTAATGTATATAATCACCTTTTAATGTATACACTTACAATTTAATAACTTGCACTTTTAATTCTGAACAAGTATTAGAGAATGGGAAATAATGAGTCCCTGGTGCTTCTGAAAATAAAGTCCAATCTGACCTGAAGAACAGCACTATTTCACTTAGAAAACATTTCTTAAAATGTGTTTCATCAGCATATTTGGCCATACATTCTCCTCAGATAGCATGATCTGCCCAAGAAGAGTTGCAAATTCTGTACCCTTGTGGGCTGGGGCCTTAATTGCATTGTGAAGAAAAATACATGAGAAATTTTTCCAGAGTGTAAACTGGGGCTATGATCTACACTCATCCATAAATACCTCTTACATCAGCACCCCACTTCAATCCTACTTGAGCAGTCATAAACACTTTTGTGAAATGATAGTTTAAGTCAAACCTATGGGTGCTGCATGGAAATTGACACACTAGTTTTGAAAAGATCAATAGTTTTGTTTTAGAAAGAGAAGATCACTCGCTAAAAGCAATTAGTAATGGTGGTAGGACATTTCCCTGCAAGGTTAGCACTCCTGTTCAGATACGTGCCCTGCATTAGTTGGACCTGGGGCTCAAATCTTGGATACTTTTTGCTGGAGTAAATGACTAACTGTATCCACGTAACCTGAGATGTTTGAGATCCGTCTCCTGGTTGCCCCGGTTAACTTACATGCCCTACTGAGGTAACAGTTGCACCAAGTATGTATGGAGTGGAAAGCAAAAGAGAATAAACACAGAGGGAGTGAAAGAAACTGTATTCCAGGAGATAAAATACATAGAATTCCCCTATAAACCAAGAATTGCAGAGAATTTAGCCTTATCACAAGTGCCTTGACAGGCAGGAAAGAACAGTCACTGGAACCGATGTGGTTTGGTAGATTTTTCCAGAAAAGTTGCAAAAGTAAATCTCAGATCTCATCAGCAGTTCTATTTTGTTTCCTTCTTGGCCTCCTGGTTGAGACAGCTGTCAGAAAAGTCTACGTAACTTGTTTGATACATTCACGTAACTCAGTTCTCACACTAGAATATTCAATCTTAGCATCTGCAATTAATCATGGTCCATGGAAATTGTTGGAGGACACGTAGCACTCAGTGGTTCAACATTCGAACAAAAAAAAAAAATCATTTAGATGAAGCTGTCAGTTTGTCTGCACTCATATTTCCTTTATTTCCTTTCCACAGCATTACTTAGGAACATTAAAGTTTGCAAAAAATTCTTTATACAGTAGCATTAGGCATTTTTGAAAGCTGTTTTGATGGATGTTTGACTATCTGTGGAAATAATCTTCTAAGGTTAGCTGAACATGCAAGTGAATATCATATTAAAAAGAGAAATATATAGAACATCAGTAAGGTTCTCAATGGTGAGGGTTCTCAAAAGGCAGAAATAAAAACATTATTGGGCACTAATAATATTCTATTAACTGAAAAGTAATAAGAAATGTTAGCATAGATTAAAGGAACCAAGGAGAGATTTTATTACCCTGTGGTCAGATTCTGAATATGAACTGGATCTCGTTATAATAATTGCACCAGGAATCATAACTTTTAGATACGTTACTTCTTTATAGTAGATTAAAGATGAAAAAATACTACATAAATGTAAACTTGAGGTATATTGTAGCTATTATACCTGAGAAACCACTTGACCAAAAGGTCACTGAATTAAAATAAAGTTTTTTGTTGTAGATTGGACATACAATCATAGGCAATACAGAGGGACTGGACCAAATATGTCAGATTTCTGTCTTCTCACAGTTTTAGAGCACAGCTTAGTGCTTCACTTAAGCTGTGTCTAATTTGTAGAAAATGCGGTTAGGGTAGTTTTCTCATTTTCTAGTAAGTTGTGTTTGCAGCAGAATAGCTGACTAGATTTCTGTTTCTGTTAGCAGTCAAAAGCAGACATCCAGAGAAAAGAGTATGAAGAAGTAGCTATATACATCTGCTTTTCCAGTACAGTCGTGGACAGTCACACTTTTGATGACCCTAAGACACCTGTTGGTTTTAGAGACCTGGATAACTTCAATGAATTTGTTCATTGACTCTTTGGGTCTGTATATTTTTACTGTCTACCATGCCCTACTGCAAAATTCCTCAGCTTACCTGTGCAATGCATGGAGTCTTTGTTTCAGTTGAGGCCCCTGATTTCTTGCATTGGAAAAAGTGGTGGATAGGTTCCCTATTTATCAACTCTGTATCATTCATGATACTACACAGTTGTCTTTTCTCTCCTTGTTACATCTTTTCAGGTTGAAATGTCCTGGTCTTGTTGCTTATTGACAGAATAGAAATTATCCCATGGCTTTGAACATTCACTTCACAGTACTTTTTATAATTGTTTCATTATGCAGTTAAAAATTGTGGAAGAGAAGTTTGGAACCCAAATGAATGAATGAATAAATGAGTGAATGAATAAAAGAAAGAACTGGTAAGTAAATGAAGGAAATAATGATTCTTGAAAGCTTTTTGAAAATAATATATTAATGATCTGCAAAGTAAGGATTTCTCTTAAATATGATCTACTGATTTAGTTATGAGCCTCACTTTTTTTAGTTCCAGGTATCTGGATTCATGATGTGTTGTCCAAAAATAATTCAGTAGTACTATTCACTGAGAATAAATCCATGGGAATTCAGAGAGTTACAGCCAGCACCTCTATCTCAACAATCTAAATACCAGTCACAAGAGAAAGGAAATGGTACAGGGTACTGCCGTTATGCTGCTTTGCACTACTGGTGATATCTTTCATGTTTCTTCGTAAGTTTTTCCTTTTCATTATGGCACTTTGGTTATTCTTCTTTATAGATTATATAATCATAATTGACTATAAAAATTTTGGCATACCAGCCTCGTAGATGAAAGGTACACATTTGTTACACTATAATTAGATTGTGTGTTCTCCTTTTAAGAGTTTTTATTTAATGGAAGTCTGCCTGAAGGCTCTCATTTCAATTTAGTTTGGGTGAAACTGAGGGAATTGAAGGATTGCATTATAAAGAATTGGTTCTTGTGTGTGTACAACATAGTTTTTTCGATTGTTTGGCTTTTGTTAATCAGAGATCACTTTAATGCCATGGGCTTTAATACCTTTTGTGTAAGAAACTACTGTTTTTCCTTTAGCAGTTATATGTATTTCAAGACAGGGAAAAGCTTTCTACCAGTTTCCAGCTGCTGCTTTCTTTATCTGCTACTGCAAAACCTGAAGGTATTCAGAGGTAAAGACATTGAGACACTGCAATTTTTAAAACAGCCCCATTGCTGCCACTAATTGTTTGTGGGTGTAAATCTGCTTCCTGAAGTGGTAGATTAGTTTGTATTCCACATACATCAGTCTTACAAAGGCAATAGAGATTTGTATTCAGACATGCAAAACTAGCATATTTTCCAATATACCTGAAGAGGACTGGACAATTATATGTATAGACAACATACTGTATGTGGAACTCCATATATAGGCATTCACTTTTCATGGGGTTTAATAGTAGAAATGTGAACTTCAGAATCATCAAGCACAGTCTTTGGTCATTGTAGGCACCTGTCACATCAATCTTTTCAGAAATGTTTCAGACACTATAGCTCCTATGTGCTAGGAATCTCCTGATTTCCAGCCTTCATTTATACTCATTCATTTTTGTCCCAAGATTCTCTTTTAGCTTTTAATCTCAGTTCCTATTTCTTTCCAGATTACATTATGTATACATCTGTTTTCTTGCCTTTGGCTTTGTTTTCCTCTTTTCCTAACAGTTCATTTTCTTATAACTGTTCTATTTATGACTGCTTTTCTACTGCATTACACTATTGTACTCTTTATAATCCTGATAAACCTTAATTTCATAATTTCCTCAGGTGTTCAGGAGATCTGATCTTTTCAATAGAGTCCTCTACCATATGCCTCCTTTGTGTATATTTGGTGTATTTCTTTATATTGTGTAGTTTTTTCATCTTCATGATTTTCTCACATGTTCACTGCCTAAAGACCTTGATTTCATTGTGTCTTCTCTCAATAGCAGTTTCATTTGTCCTCATTTGAAAGACTATCAGAAGATTCTTCTCTCTTCTCCATGGGACATTTTTCAGTCATCTAATATGCTCGCCTGATATGAACTGCAACTGCATCTCTTACATTCTCTCTTCTATGAACTCTACTAGATGGCACTCCCAGACATAGATAGCTCACAAAATGCATAGTTAATGCACTTTGCATTTAGGCATTTCCATTTTCTTTGTCATTCTTAAAATGACCTATGCTGTTGCAGTTGGATATTACCTTCCTGCATCAGCTGAAATACAGGGAAAGACAGCAGAAGTAATTTGGCCTCCTTAGGAGTCAATAACAAAATTGTCATGGCATAACTTCCTTTGAAAAGAACTCATTGAAATGGAAGGTCAAAGTCTGGAATTGTTTTCACTTGTATACAAATGGAAAAAGAATCTAGTAGTGGTCCAATATGTAAACACATAGCTTTTCTTCAATGGAAAACTAGAACTAGAGGAGATATGAGTCCAAAATTAATGCAGTGCTAAATCGCATACTTGGAGGTTTGTGTCTCCTTGTCTCATTAACTCAGATTACTGGATTTGTCATATGCAGTATCTATTCAGAAATAAGTGTGTGTGTGTGTATTGACACAGGTATACATATGGAGAAATTGATAACTGAGTTCTTTCTTTTACTGTCACTCTGGAGCATTAAGTAACTTCCTTTGTCTCAGTGTCTTAGTACATCCCAGGTATTCCCATGGTAGATTCAAATGGCAAGCTGGAGAATGTTTTGCTTGTTTTACAAGGGAAAGTGAGGCACTGTGAAGATAAATCACTTCCAATGTTACTCAGGAGACTCATATCAACTGGAAACTTAAGCCATAAACCTGGAGAGCCAAACTTACCCTATAATTGCAACACATCCTCCAATTGATTCTGAATTGCTTTAGTTTTGACATTATAACATTGTTTCCATAACACAGTATTGTCTTTATAGTACCTATTGGTCCCCTTGCTCTTTTAATTCATTTTAGTAGCGTTCATTTGAAAATGCTACAAAAAGTTATGAGAAGATCACTTTAAATGATAATGTGCATAATAAAGTCTAATATGATGCCTGTGGCAATTTCACGCTGGAACATAAGCTTCAGGGTAGCACTAGCCATCCTTCAGAAAAATACCTAATAATAAATAACAAAATCTTCAATTCATGTTAAAAAAAATAAGGTAACAATTAACTATGTGTAGGCCGAGTTCTAAGCCTGATATTGCATATGATTCTGACATTTGGCTATTTTCTTAAGCTTTCCTCTACAGATATTTATGGGATCATTATGACCTGCTCATAATTGAAAAGAAAACACTGATGAGACAAAGAATTCTCCCAGTATCCCAGTAAATCAAACTGTGTTGTTTAAATTCTTCTTGAGGCTAATAAATCATTAGGAAGTGTCCACCCCAAAGACATAATGTCTCCAAAACAATCAGTTGGTGTCCTTAATATCTGATACGAAATCCATGAGCGTCTTTGGTGCTCTATTTCTTTCCACAGAGACATCCATTTTATGCTAGGCATCTTTCTCAATAAAGACAAACTAGAACATAAGCGATATACTCAGCTATCAAAAAAGATAATATACAATATTTCCAATTTAATCTACTTAATTTTACTGTGATTAGTTTTTCAAATGAGGATTTAGCTACTATATTTTGGGCTTGGGTCACTACCTTTCTTTTTTTCCAGATACTGAATTGGAAAAGCATTCAGAAATTCCACCTGTGCAAGACAAAACAACTCAAACCTCCTGGGGAGCCTACCAGGCACTGTTGGTATTCCAACAACCTCTTCTTCATTCTTGCCTTATCAAAACAACTGTTCTCCTTGGACACCTAAGGGCTGCTGTGCTGCAATGTGAAGATCTCAGGAGCTGCTATCAGACTGTTCTTGCTTGGCAGAGGGCCCCATATTATGTTATTTTGTGCCAGAGCTGATTGGAGTGAGTCTGTTCACAATAAATTTCAGATGACAATACTGAACTACATCATTTTCTGAAGCCTTTCGATCAGTAACACAGATGGGTGAAAGAACTTTCAGCAGTAGGGATCATCCAATAAAATCACTTGACCTCACGAGAGATGAAGAGCAGTGTTTTTTAAGTGCAAACTAAGGCAAATCTCATACAGGGTCTAAGGAACTGTTTGTTGGAAAGCATAGCAGGAGCCATAGGGAAGCTATTAAAAATGCAGATTTAATCTCCAAAGGAGTTCCAGAGAGATTTTTATTTTTCACACTAGAGCCACAACTATACAGGAAATTGCACTTGCTAAAGTTGAGCTCCGCTATGATGGCCTGAAAATGCTGGGAGCAGAGTTGTCTCCTGGCAGGTGGAATAAGTATTCCTATTAGGCAAGCAAGCTTTGAGTTTGAACTGCAGTGCCACACACAGGTGAGTGCTCTTTTTGCATTCTGAGGAAAAAAAAAAAAGCGCACTGCTGTGGCCAGTGACCCTAAATTAAGACTCATCTCTAACTCCTCAGTTCAGCTACTGCACTGAAAATGATCAATCATTTGCACTACTCAACTCTCATTTTTGTAATTGCTGCCTAGATAATTTGCTGATGGATGCATTAGTAATATCTATGTACAGTGCCACTGGGGACTCCTTCATGCTGGGAAATCCTCCTCTGAGGAAAAGCAATCAATATCCAGAATCCAGCCATAAAGCTTACAAATAGAAGCAAACAACGTGGTTGAGACTGAATATTGGACCTTGCACATGCAGACCAGCAGGAGAGAAATTCATCCCTCACCCTACCATTGAAACAGGGCCTGAAGAACTGAGCTGCAGCCTGATTACAGGACTGCAGGTTTTCAGTCTTTCCTGTCTTTTTTAGAACTAATTCAGGGGCAGAGGTGACTGATTTTCAAAGACTGCTAAAGACACAATCATTAGCTGTGTATTAGTGGAGCTCAAAACAGTGTTTAATGAGCCAGGAAGAAAGATAAATTGCTGACTTCAGCTCAAAGTCTATAGTAGCTACAGTGAATACGTGTTTGAAACATTTGTCATTAATTAGGCATCATCACTTACCTCCTGGATGAAGCCAGTGCCATCCTGGGCATCATAAAATCCATGAACTGCAGTATATGTCTCCAGAATTTAATAATCCAAATGAATCAACTGGACAAAACTCTTTCAACCTGTTAGAGCTATTGATTCATCTGGATCTATAACTTGTTATTAAACTTTCATTCTCAATAAAGATGGTTGATTTATATTAAGAAAAAAAGAGGAAAGATTGTGTGCAGCACATGAATATCCTATAAAGGAACTCACAGCACACAGGAAGAAGCAGAAGAGATTCCAAGGTCGTGTTAATGCTTCTATCCAGTGTTGGATTCCACTGATTTCATGGAAGTTATGGTCTCTGTCTTGGTTTCTCCATGGGCACCCCTTTAAAGAGGCAGGAAAGAATAAGGTCCTCACATATCAGAGGCAATGCATCGCAATTTAAATCTGCCTTACATGGATTAGCAAATTATTTATATTCATCTTATAGAAATGAAACACTGTTACTTCATGGAATCATAGCCAGTAAAAAAAAAAAAAGCTTAAAAAAAAAAAGGACCTGCACACAACCTTCTCTCCTAATTAGACTTTCCTAATCCTGGCCCTTCCCTAGCATTCCTTAATACTGTGTGGAATAAGGGTAAAACTCTTCCTATCATGACTTCTCTCTGAATACCCCCTTAAGGACTCTTCCAGCTAAGAACTAAAGATACAAGAGCAGAATCACCAAATGACTCCAATGGGCCTACTGCATCTGGTGCCCTCTAGGTTTACCAGACATGGGTACTTGTCTAGGTGACGCAGGGCCAGTGGAATGCTGCTTTCTATTCCTACCTTGTGTAAAAGGCCATTTGACAAGACCAAGGACTTAGGTTCCAGAAATGTCCCCCTAAAGGCAAAACCTCCTTGGAAAGGATCCCAAATTACTAGCCTTTTTTTTGTGTGTGTGTGTGTATGTGAAGGAGAAACTTCTTGTTCTACAGAAGCTCAACAGGAACATCTAACCCATCAAATATTCAGATGGCAAACAGATTACGGCAGAAGCAATACTTCACTGTATCCCAGTAAAGCTGGCTGTAGTGGTGACTCCTTGGATATGTAACCTTATTTTAGGGAACCAGGGTGGCACAGAGTCTGTCCTAGGCTCAGGGCAGAACAAAGCAAAGCCTAGCAGCAGTCTGGTGTGCCAGTTCCTGTTGGCCATGCCAGACGTACCTCAGTTGTAGCCGACAACCTGGCACTGAGGCTCAATTAATCAAGAGAAGTTATATAACAAGCACAGAATTTCAGCCAGAAAAAATTCCAACGTATCTGCACACAAAACCCTCATTGTCCAGTCAGGTCACTTCTGTTATGCACCAGCTGCTTTTGTGAGCAATTTTTCAGCTTATCCTCAAACAGTGTCTGTCCTTGATCATTTAATCAGTATTTAAAGCTGTGTCTGTGGTGTTATTGATCCCACTTGTTCTTCCAGCATGTGTTTCGATGGAAAATCCAGCGCAGAGGAAAAGTACAGTGCACTTTCTCAGCATTCACAAGAAGAAAAATACGCATTTTTCTCCTTCTGGGTTTTACTGTTTGTTGTATAATAGCAATAATCTCTATCGCTTTCATATACTTGCAAAAAAATGGCTTTTGAGATCAATGAAATGTCTGAGCTTCACTTTGGCTATTAATCATTCTCAGTAGCCATTTATTGCTTCATATATTACAAACAACAGAAGTTATTACTTAAACCTTACCAGATAGCTGAGGACTGCAAATTTCAAACCTAACTCTGAGAGACAGATTCACTGATTGGCAATACCTGTGTTGTCCCTTATAACAATCAGTAATAATAGCAGCATGGTGCCTTCCACCTTCAGATTTCAAAAGCCAGTATAAAATGCATTAAAGAAAAATGAACCTTGTTTCTGTAGATGAAGGAGGGGAGAAGGTGAGGATATGGATAAGAAATACCTGTGAAGATCCCCTCCCATCTTTTTTCTTCCCTTCTGGGAGAACAGTATAAAGAACCTGACAGATAATACTTGTCCTTGTTGCCACCCTGGTGGCAAAAGACAGAAATCACTTTCTTCTGCCAAGTATATTCTAGGTTTATCCACTCTACTCTCCAACATTACATTATTTTTAACCTTGCTTTATTATTTAAAACATTTTATCCAGATCAGCCACCCAAACGCTGAGTTTTAGTGTTTTCTACAATTTAATAATGATCTTTCCTGCTGAGTCTATTTCTGTACGTAGAATAGGTCTATACTATTAGTGACAGATATTTTATGTTATTGCAGCACATGATTGCAATGTGCACTGCCCAAAAAGAATTGCTGAAAAAGCCTGCATTAAAACTTCCCTGGTTTTCAACAAAACATGTTACATTTCCATTAGGCTTACATAAGACATTGTACCCTCATTCCAAGTACCTGTGTCTTACCAGCATCTTCTTCTTCCATGGATTATTTCCCTCTGAATTTTAGGAACCATCTTTTAATAATGGAAGAATAGATCGTTTGCTCTTTGTAGCTTGAAAGAAGAGAATCAGAAGGGGGAGAACTGGCTTCTGCTCCTTACGCATCACTGATTGAATTGTTTCCACATTTCCAATTTAATCTAAATTAAACTTGTGTAACTTCAGAGGATGATGGAAGAGACGCAGGACTGAAATTGAGACAGCTCTTATCATGCTCTTGGATGTTTCAGAAAGTATTACTGCTCTGTTCCCCCTGCCCCCTATTTTCTGGCCTTACACAAGCCAGCACAGCAAAGTCTTGCCAACCAACCCCTTTCAGAACTGATGAGCTCCACATAACTGATGAATGCATATTAAACAAATATTAATTTCTATTCTAACTACCTGAGCAGGTAGCATAAATAACAGAATTGATGTAGCGAGTCAAAACAGAGATCCAGTTAGTTTAGCGTGTTCTCTCTGCTCCTGGCCAATGATGGATGTTTAAAGAATATAAAAACATAGGATGTACAGAATGATCCTTCCCCACTTATAGAAATCAGCATTTTACTGCAATTACAAAAAGACCTTTGTTGTCTAGCAAACTGAGAAGAGCAGTCTGGAAAGATGATTCTCCAAATGACTCCTCTTTGGATTGCCATATGCCCCTAAGCAATTTAGAAAGGTTGTGACTCTGTTAACAAGCTGGTATGAAAATATCCATCAGGCTTTGCAAGTCTGTAAGGACCAGATTCCCTTATATAGCCATGTATCTCTGCAGCATAACTTATGACACAATAGCCATAAAATTTGCTACTAGCAGTAAGGGCAAAACATGCCATGAAAAGTAGCTTAGAGATGCTCTCACCTCTCGAAAACCAAATAGACAAATGAGGTTGAAAATTTATTATCTAGGAAACACTGCATAGCATAGAAAAGGCAAAGATGAGATAGAATTATGTGGTTGTATTAGAGTCACTTTTCTTTATGCTCCAATAAAAAATAACAAAAGAGCTAATGAGCAACATAGCTGCAGAGAACAGCATGAACACCTTTCAAATGAATGCTTAATGAAAATTAGTAATAGCAACCTTGCAGCTTCAAAACAGACAGGGAAAATAGCTTTGTACTGAAACAAAGGTTTTCCTAAGACTTGATACATCCAAAATTATCTATAGTATCTAATGGGAACATGCTATATATTCTTCCTTCTTCAGAAAGTGATAAGATGGATGAGTTTTCCTTTATTTGCAAATAGGTATCAGAATCCCCTAAGGTATTCCATGGTTATGATTTGGAGACATTATTTATGATGTTATGTTCAAGATCTAATTCTGAATCCACCATTAAGCTCTTGTTTTACACTAGTCTGCCATCATACTTTTACATCGGTTTTACATAATTACATCAATCACCTGTTTTCAAAATCTATAAAATAAAAGTATAATTCAGCAGAAAAACTATACCTCATGTTATGTCTCCCAATTTCTATTTGTTCTTGTAACAGCATAATAAGAGGAAAAATAAAGAAAACAAATTTACTCAGTGAATTGTACATATAAGTGGAAAATCATGCATGAGTTTCCTTGCCATATTCCACCAAATTGCACATTATCCATCAATAACATTATGCAGTCATGTGAAATATTAAATAATAGGTTGGCTGCTTTCCATGAATTCCATTACATTTTTTCTTTCATACTTTAAAAAAAAACAACATACACAACTTTATTGAGTAAAAAGGTCAATCAGAAAATATCAAACAGTCCAATCATATTCTTCACTATGTCAAATATAGCAGAGATTTCAGATATCTTACATAATGGAGTTATTTCTTGCTTCATTTGATAGGCTGTATCTTCTGTATTGTTTGCTACTTGATATGGTGATGAATTTTCTTCTGAAAACCTCCAAGCATCTTTCAGGTCAGAAAAATGTATTTTGCTCTTTATAAAACTATATCTACTTCACAGATTGTCACTTAACCCTTAATACATGAGGAGACATTTCGTCTTATTGTTTAGAGTGTTATGATCAAAGATTATATTATCCACTGCATTCATTTTTGCTCAGAAAATGTAAGAATGGTCAAAATTTGATTTTTGAAAATCTTTTCCCATATTTTTCAAAACTGCTAGATCAGCATCCAGGAAATTGCTTCTTTTTGAAATCTAAGCATTAATGCATAGGTGATATTCTCATCACACTGGCTTGTATGTATAGAAAAGCTGGCTAGAACAGGTGGTTTGTTTTGTTTTCAAAATCTATTATTTCTAAAATACCTGTTTCCCAAAATAATAACTTTCTGAGCGCAGGAGGCAGAGGGAATGCATTCCACTTAACTTTGTTACAGCAAAATCTCTGCAAAAACTGGAGAAGAATATCTCTGTGCCCAGTCTTTTAAGAGCAGCACGACAGCTAGTAAATAGCACGACTGTGATCACAACCATTTATGATACGTGATCTGCCTCCATCCACAGTAAATCACTGGGTTGTCATACTGCACTGCAAGCTCACTCATAACGTATACTTCCTAGAATATTCTTTCCCAGGTCAGTGGACTCATATTGCTTCTGCTATCTATTAGGCATTCGGGAAGTCCACCTATAAATCCATTCCTCTAAGTATAATTTATTTATAATTTGCCTTATGAAAGAGAAATAGCAGCAGGCAAGTTAAAGAGAAGGATACACCATTCTTACAGCTGTCAAGAAAGTGGTCCAGACCATGAATAATCAAACTCAGAAAAGAAATTCTGTCATATTCATACTGGGACTCTCAAACTCTGAAAGTTTAAAAAAAATAATCAAAAGAATGCTCTAACATCACATCATCATAACTGGAGAAAATCTAGAGACAACAAAGACATGACATCTCCTGCTAACTGTGTAAGCTCCGGTTGGTTGTCAGCTGTTTGATGGTGAAGTCAATTACAAGTAATGGACCATCAGTAATACTCTTAAAAGTTGCCTGCTCATCATTCCTATAGTACTCTGAGGTACAAGTGCCAGATAAATACACTTCATTTTGAATGAAGTTTGAAAAGTAAACTCATGTTTTATTGTGCATCAGTGAACCCTCATGTGAGTTACTGTGCACAGGTCTGTGGAAGGGAACAACGATATGGGGCTGGAGAAATGCCCCATGGCTGAGTCAGGTTATAAAGTGCTATACTGTATATTGTATTTCTCAATACCATAGGCAGTAGCCAACTCTATTTAAAACATTGCTTTTATTAACACCTAAATTCATTGTAATGGCTCTTGCTTTCTGCTGTTATGGCTTGTGTAACCATAGTAAGTTCAGTGAAACTAAGCTGAGTTAGTCACCATAAAGCCAGGGCTACCAGCCTCCATAGATGCCCAGCACCTGAAGTCAGAATTGAGCTTCTTCATACTGTTCAGGTATTCTAAAGTGTGAAATCCCTTCAGTTTCAACTTAAGAACACTGCGTACAGTATGTAACTGTCCCCTTTATCCTTACAAAAGAGACAAAACTCAGCAACAATATCAATAGCTGTCACAGGCTTTTGCAATGGACCAAGCCCCCCTTCAAGGCACCTATTTTTGTCAGCTTATTTACTTCTTAAGATAGATCATTTTCGCACTGATAGGGAAAATGTTACCTTTAGATCAGGCTTTATTGCTGAAAACAAAGAACGTCAAGACAATACAACAGGATTTGCAAGCGAAAACTTTTGCCATAAACCCCTCCAAAATAGAGGAAAATAGCATTTCGGTTCTTACTAAGTAGAAATCCTGGATAGCATCCAGTAACCAAACTCGAGCAGAAAAACTGCAGCTTATATCTTATATCTTCGCTTCAAGGGATGGAGCTTTCCCACTCCAGACTGCCTTCCTGCGGGGCAACTCAGGGCAGGCGCACTGTCTCCGTTCGTGCAGCAGAGGACACTATTTCACACATCATCACCACCCGAGCAGTGCGCTGCGGGAACAGCCCGGCTGCCATCAAGCCCTGCCTGTTTTCCATGTACAAAAGGGAGCTTACATTAAATTGGAGGTGAAAGGCCATGCGTGCCGAAATGGAATATTATCAAGACATAATTAGGTAATACCAGCAAATGCAATAATAAAGGGATTGGACGGGATTTGTGTTGACAATGTGCCGATTGCTTGACCAGATTAGTGCTGTGCATTAACATCCTGAAACTCTCCTTTTCTTCCTTTACCTCCCCATCCCCGCTGAAACCCGAGATAAAAAGCGAACTGCCGCCCCTTGCTCATCAAATCTGCAGCCATCTCTGTGTTCTGAACACAAAATGCATGGCTGTACTCTGAATTTCCTGGAACTGAATTGGGTGATTCTGAGTACAAGCACGACACAGACCCATGAAAATTAGGGAAAAATGCATTTATAAAGGTTGTGAAATGATTTATGCCATGCTAGTTGTTTCAGTGCTTAACTTAGCACATCAAGGGAACTATTTAATTAAGTTTATTTTGAAAGATCCCAGCTATTAGTATGTTATAAAAGGATTAGGAAATATAATAATATTCTCAGTTGAGGTTTCAATATAACCACATAATGTTGAACTGCCTGCCTCCAAGCAGGAAGCTCAAGTGTTCTCTTGTTGTCTCTGAAAAAAAATTAAAAAAATAAAAAAATCATAATAGCATAAAAGTTCTGGGAGAACCATAAATTGAGTTTTTAAAACAAGTTTTTACACATTGATCCACTTTTCAATCAGTCAGTCATTCCAAGCTGCCTTCTGGCAACAACAAAATGTCTGACTCCTCAATTTTCTTTAAAGTAATGCTATATGAGCATTTTCTTGGACTCCTCTGTGCTTAGTCTTTGCTTCTCTTCATCTTTGGCTATGTCTACTAACAAAGATTATGCTTAACCAAAACAGTGAGCAGACGTCATGTTCCTAGGTCTCTCTCATCAAAACTTGCCACAAAATACCACAATACTGCTTGCACTGCTTTTTTGCATGAAAACCAAAAGCATCTATCAATGCTCTGCTGTGCAATGAATAGTACAAATGCACTGAGAAAAAGCTTGTCTAGCTGCATGGATTCCAGCTTAATTACAACACCATTAAACACTTCACCATGTGATTAGCAACTTTTTATTAAGCTCAAATTAGAGATGGTAAAAGGAACAAAATGATTCCATTTGAATATATTTCTCATCATCCTTAAGTTCAATCTGTTTATATTATGCAGGCATTGGTTGTCCACCTATATGTGTATGACCACCCACCTACTAGGTATAAAAAGTTCTAAATCATCCATTCACACTCATAAACACTTTGTGATAAGGGTTTAAATAAACTAGGTTATATATGCCAACTCCCAGCTCAGTTCTATTAAAAAATATAAAGACATTTGTTAATTTCTGATCAGGTTGAGTGTGAGGACGTCACACACGTGGCTATTTCAGCCCTTAGGAAAGATTCCAGTGCCAAAATCACTCAGAGAAGGTGCAATTTTCACCAGAGGCATTTTGTTACATTAGTTCAAAATCAATCAGCAGATACATGGAGAACTGCAGTTATCAAGGCATAATCCTTCTCATGCCAGAGAAAAGGTAAAGCAGAGGACTAGAAAGTCCCCTAATTTAAGGCATATAGTTCCTCAAAGTCATGAAGAGTTCCCTTTCTGGGTACCATCAGCAGCTTTAGGAATACGTTCACCTTTTAGAATCTGAGCTATCTTGGCCATCTTTGGTAACTAATAAAATTTCTACTTAATAAATGTAACTCCTATTTACATCAAGGATTGTCTTGATAAGATTCAAAAATCAGAATTGAATAGGCTCTTATTTAGGGAACCTAGGGCATATCACAGAAAGAAGAGTTACAGACTGAGTCTTCTGAGACATAAATTATATCTCTGTAGAGCAGAAATGGGATACAAGCTTCTAGCAGAGAGGGGGATGTAGAAGGAGCACTCATTAGCTGTACTGTGAAAAATCTGAAATCGTCTCTGAAAAACAAAATATTTAGGCAAGTAAAAACTTTCCATGAGAAAGCAATCACAGAAATAATTTATTCAGGTCTTTAAGTATCTCACAGAACTCACAGGTACTATTTTTGAGTTACTACAATTTGGGATGCTATTTCTTGCTTTTGAAAGGTTTATGCCTCACAGAAATAAGGAAACTTGCCTCTCTTCTTTTACAGAAGGCACAGCTGTGTGTTTCACAGCAAAATGAATTAAGGACACAAGAGAAGCATCTCTCCTTTTGTCTTGCAATGTGTCAGGCATACCCCAGGCATATAACAAATAATAAATAAAATAACAGTGTAAGAATGGCTGTGACGAGAATACTATTACCATACTCTGGAGTCTCTGTCATGCTCTTTCATCTCACTCTTGGCAGCCCACTTGCCAGTTCACATCACAGTTTGAGAAAGATCTGCCAGGATATCAGCTACACACGAGAACAAGAAACTCAGTGTATGCATGTGTATATATATAGACATACATACTCACTCACCCATACAAACACATATATATTATTAAGCTGCTCTCTGCATGGATACATCTCAATGAGACCTCTGAATACAGCTTGTGATTTCTGGCCAGTATAGAAACAGAGTACAAATAACATTCCTTTTCAACGTATTCTTAACCTGACTCCTGGAAAAATGGCTAATGTAAGGAAGGTAAAATACATTTCTAGTTTCTCCTGCTCTTTCTCTGCTCTAATCCTTTGCATACATGTGAGTATACTGTATAAGTTGATAGGAAACTCTAGTGAGGACATCTGTTCCTAATAACTAATAATAGTTACAGGCCATAGTGTTTGATATACACAGAATGATGAATGTAAATTGTATAATAAATCCTGGCACTCCCCCTGGCATGGCATCAAAAGAGTTAAACAGCCTAAAGTGCTGTGATTGCTCCACCTTTATATTTCATCTGACAGTTCTCTTTCTCTCTCTGGATTGTCATGTAGCCCTTTTGCTTTGTCTGTTCACATTATACAGTAGCTCCTCTGGTGTCACTTTCAATTTTTTCCATACAAATGCATTCTCTGTGATACTTTCAAATTTGTGCACAGGAGACTTCCTCAGGCTCACTGTTGCTTTGCCACACCTACCTTTATGCATAAATAATTAATATTAATAACATAGATTAATAAATAAAATACCATCCCAAAAGAGTAAGAGCATTTACAAAAGTTAGTTCTCACAACACATATGTTAATAGACTGCCAACAGAAAATTTCCTCTGCATAGGACTTCCAATTTCTTTCACAGCTTCACTGGTTTCAGTGTTTGCATTGGTAAGTGGAGGAATTTACAACTAAAAATGATGGTGACAAAGGTTTTGATAAGGAAATAGATCCAAGTTTGCAAGAAAAGACTGTACCTGTCCTTCGGCATGGGCATTGCAAGAAACCACTACTGCATGTGGCCTCTAGTGCAGGGCATAATATTGCCGGGATAAGGACTTGGTGCATGTTTTAATATCAAAGGACCATTGGTATATAATATTCAGTATAAAAATATTCAGGTTTTCCCACTGAGAAAATAACTTCTCCTTGAATAACTCTTTAGTGCCCTTCCTCTTTCCCCAGATGATGCTGGATGTGATTTGAGCTGACACCCACACTTGTGTGTTTGAATAGCTCTATTCAGTGCGAGGTTACAGTTTACATGTCAGCTTCCCAGACCTAAAAAACACAAAACTCTTGATTATGTTTGTCAGCTCATCCTGAGTTTTTATTTCATTATGAGATTTATTGAAAAAGAAATATTGAGTACTTGATTTTCCTCTTTATGATCTGTTCTAAAATATTTTTTTAAAAGTTACTGAATAACATATATACCCCCCTTACCTCCAAAGTAGTTCCATCTTAGTAATAGCTTATAACACAGAAAAGTCTACTCTAAGAACTTTGCACAACTAAATTCTCTCTTGTTAACATACAGTTTTAGTCTCTTTGATTTTAAAATATATAAACTCAATATAAACAAAAACATATGAGAAGAATGATATGATCTATATACTTTCCACTGAAAATTTAAACATTTAAAATGAATGAATTCTGAAAGGAACAGCTTTGAGTGTTATTGACTGAAAAAGCAGATGGTGCAAGGCTACATTAGTGTCACAGAGCATTACCTTCATGCTTAGGAGGAGAGATGGCATCTCAGTGATGTACTGCTTTTTTCATTGCTTTCTAGGTGGCTCAAGTCATAAAACAAATAAAAAAATACCCTGTTTCTTACTGAAGTTATGTACCGAAGAAATTAATGCACCTCTGATTTACTTTTTGCATACAGATTGCTTCTCTGGGGAAGATTCAGCTTAAGGCTGATAAGTCATTTAAGTCTCACCTAAAACCTTAAAATAGAGTGCAAGTATGACTTAAATTATGCATGAACCTTTAGCTAGCCTTTGCAGAAGGGTAAACTTTAACTGGGTCTCTTTAGCCCCAAAGCATTAGCCTTAACCTGTTTTCAGTTAGAAGGGAGGTGAAGATGCAGCAGACAAAGACACCTGTCATTTTCAACTCTCTCAAATCTTTTTCCAGCCATATAAAGCACATTTATAAAAATCAGTTCTGAGTTTTTGAACAACAATACACACAATTATCCCAATCCTATCATAAGAAAACACAGAAAACTGTGCCAGCCCAGAGTGATGACTATGAGGGTCACAGGGGGTTCCCCAAACCTAGTGCACAGCAGGCAGAGTGAAGCTAAGAGCCAGACACTTTCCCTCTTGCCCAGGCAAGTCTTTTTACTGGAAAACGAAACACATGAACAGACCGACAAAAGGGGACTAGCAGCTGAAGTCCCTTGGTTTGTTCAGCCCAGAGCAGAGCAGGCTGAGGAGAGGCCTCATGGCAACTTACAGCTCCTCACAGGGAGCGGAGAGGCTCTGAGCTCTGCTCTCTGGCGACAGCGGCAGGGCCCGAGGGAACGGCATGGAGCTGGGGGGCCAGGCTGGGTTCTGCATCAGAGGGTGGGGGACAAGGAACAGGCTGCCCAGGGCAGTGTTCATGGCACTGAGCTGCTGGAGTTCAAGGAGCATTTGGACAGTGCTCTCAGACACATGGTCTGATCTGGGGTGGTGCTGTGTGGAGCTATGAGTTAGACTTGATGATCCTTGCGGGTCGCTTGCAACTTGGGATATTCTATGATTCTATTCATCACAGAAATGTACTCCATAAAAATAAAATTATTGTTTTCAGTTCACATAGTACTAAATATTTTGACAGAGAGACTAGGAATATTAAATATGTACTGTTTTCTAGCCATGCCAGAGGCCACCCTTGCATCTTATATTGTTGCCCATCTTCCGAAGCAGATAGGAACAGACAAACCTGTTCCGGCCTCCCTGTGCGAGTGTGACAAAACACAGGAAGGATTCCCACTCCACCATTTTCATCACCATTAATTTTCACCTCCTTTAAAAGAGACTCATCTGGCTGAAGCTCTGCACTCAGTCTGTGCAGGCATCCCCTGGGGTTTTCTGTTCAGCCAGACAGTGAACGTGCGTCTGGATGACACCTCCTGGGGAACAGCTGCACTTCAGCAGGAAGAAAGAGTGGGACGACCTCACAAGTCTTCAGTTGGTCTAACTGCTGCTGCCTCATCAAGGTTGAAATAATTAACACTAAGCTGCCACCTGAAGCTGGGCCTTGATCCAAGCACACACATCAGTCTATTGTATCATTTTTCCACTGTATCCTTTTCCTACCCTGCAGAGAGTGCCAGGACTTGCCCTGGCTAGCTCTACATTTATCACAGTTTTCAGAGAAGAGGAAAACCTATGAACATGATCACAGCAGCACAACTGCCTCCGGAACTGGGATGTACCTAGCCCAAGAAGCCCCTAACTGTTACCCAAAGGCAAACAGCTGAGCTGTCTCACAGAGGGGAGGCTCTGGAAGCTATCTGGCACCATTTATCTTTCTGTGCTAATTAGGGAGAGTAGTGAGGTATTGGAACGAGCTTCCCAGGGAGGTATTGGAGTCATTGTCCCTGGAGATGTTCAAGAACTGTGGAGATGTGGCACTGAGGGATGTGGTTTGTGGGCATAGTGGAGAGGGGTTGATGGTTGGACTTGGTGATCTTAGTGCTCTTTTCCAACCTTAATGATTGAATGATGGTGAAGCATCATTTGCATCCTGTATTTCCATCATACCCATCTTTCGCGTCATAGTTGTGGAAACACGTAGAAACATTAGAGAGGAGGATTTTAATTTGGGGCATTATTTTTAAAATCATTGAATTGATTTAGTTCCAGGAACATGCTAATCTATGACTAGGGCAGAAGGAAAGACTAGTAGTATTTTTTAATGAAAATATGACTTGAGCAAAACAAATAAGAAACTGTAAAACTGAAATTAGCCACCAGAGAGAGCTCAACTGGTTCTAAATGGTCAGTGGCTTCAGTTCCTTTGGCAAGAGTACTGAATGACTATGGATGTTTACAAACTTCAAACTTGCTGGTGTTTAAATATTAGTACATACTTAGAGGAAGATGGCCAAGAAAATGTATTTGCTTGCCTTTTAAGATTTAAATTGGTAACAGAAAAAAATCAGATGAGAAAGCGCTCCTATAATAACTAGTGAGTACAACACGATTCTGACTTGACGCACAGAGTCCACGTGACAACACAAGACTGTGTCCATGCATATGCATAAAAGCATTATGGGCAGTCACAGTGAGTACATTTGGATGCTGCTCTCGCTATTGTTCTAATAAATGGAATCAAAACAATCCTCTTTGAGGCTGCAAACATACATGTTTTGAATAATCCATTCAGCTCCCTAGTCAAACTTGCAGATGAATTTTAGAGTCCAAACACGGGCTGAAAAAGAATGTCCTATTTAATACTGAAATGAGAGGAGACAAGGAGAGAAAATTAGGTCCCAAATACATGTTTTTGATAGGTCCAGTTATGATTTTGAAGTTCTTGGTTGTTGGTAAAACATTGAAGAGATGGGAAAGTGTCTTTTGAACAGACAATACTTAATAGTATCTAATTAAGAACTTTTATATCTTTGAAGAGAATTGTGCTTTAAGAAATGCTATTACTGTTACTATTGCCACTTAATCCTCAAATTAATCTAATATGTACAAACAATCTGGGGAGGGACAGGAAACCATATTTTTCCCTTTCTCAGTCAACAGTATCAGAAGGCTGAAGCTACCTTTTGCTTTCTTTGTCCTTTCTGGGTTTATGTGGTCTTCTCTCATCTTTTGCAGAGGGTAAACTTTTGCAGGCTAAGCAGCATGATGACCAGCAAGTTCTAGCAGGCATTAACCCCCAGTAAGGCACCTGCATAAAAGTAGAATTCACCTCATCTACTTCAGCATTCTGAAAGTCAGGCATATGGTATGACCACCTTTTTTAGGCAGCCTTTTTATAGTTGATGGAGAGAAAAAGGCTCTCAGAGAAGGTAATTAAACTTGCCCATCTCAGGAAGTGATGACTTACTGATTGCAAGCGCTCATCTTTTTCCTAAAAGGTCAGCTGTTGCCTCTCTGTAGGTGATAAGCTTAGTTTAGATACCTTATATTTAGGTTGCTATAATTTGAGCATTTGAAGGATTAATATCTACTAACTTCATAAAATACATGCTTTCTTTACTAAAGACCAGGTTTTTCAGTGAAAGTATGTACTGCAGGTTTCATCTCATGCTGAAATGAAGGTCAGCATTGCACACTGCTTGCCCAGTACAAGTCCAAGCTTATGCACAAGTGGATTTGGGGGTTCAACACATTGGTACATATGGCACCCTGACTGCTCCTGTATTGGTCAGATCAGGAGGTAAGGCTGTGTCACAAGGAAGTCCCATCTTATGCATCAAAAAATAAAATAATATTCATCTTGATTTTTTGTAAATATAATGTTTCTTTTCTTGAAGTGACAACTCAGACAAGCAGAAGGAGGCTGGTTACTTGAGCAGAAATTAAATGAAAGAGTAAGAAGTGGCAGGTTTCCTCTTCTGTGTGGGTTAATGAGACCCCATAGGACAGCAAGAAGGTGATTTTAACTGTTCTGATTAGCTTGACCTAAAAGCCACTTCAAGATTCATACACAGAAAATGTAATTTAAAATGATCAAATTGATAATCAAATGCAGACAGTTAACAGTAGACATTCTTAAACACCCTCTTCACAGCATCGTTTCGACCCTGTGTCAGAATGTCCTGGGCTGTGAACAACTCCCGCCAGCAATCTTGTATGTTCACACACAGGATACTTCTTCAGCACTCTTAAGTGATGCCTTTAAATGGACTGGATATAAATTCAAGACATTGTGTCACCCTTTCTTATCCTTCCTTCCTGATCAACTAAGTTTTCTCTCTCTGGGGGTGCGCATTGCTTTGCTCTCTGGTGAAATCCATCTGGAAAGGATTTTGCCAAAAGCCCTCACTGCATGGGAGAACACTGCTGGACATCTGTTTTGGGGAAGCTGTCCTAGAAACCTGCTGGGAATTTTCTTGTTATAGATGAGCACAGTCCACACTAGATTTTTTTCCCATTGCTAGCTAGCTACTTTTGCTGGTGGTATAACTTCATAGCTGATGGGGAATCTGACATTTTAATCAGGGTCTTCTCATTCTAATCTAAGAGCTAAGGGAAAAAAAAAACAACAAAAATAAAACCACAAACAGACATGTTTGTTTCATCCTTTTGCCAAGACAGATTTCCTCCTGTTGAATACTATGGATCCAGAGAAGTAAGAATTTTCAGATGACTGGAGGATAGATTTGAAACAGATTTCTATGAACAGCAGTTTAAAGTGAAGCCTGAGCTGTAGGTTCTGCTATAATGAAAGCAACAGGTTGGACAAATGAGAGGATAAATGCAAGACATATACGTAAGGGGTTTTGTACTTGTGAAGAAAGCTATGTATGTTAGAACTTTTTATGTTAGAAAAATGTTTGGGTGAGGGATATCAAATAGGCACAGCAGTCAGTTCCATTTATTTGTTAGCATGTAGCCTGAAGTCTTTTCTAAGACAGAAAAAAGAAAAATCACAAAACATCTTAATGTGGTCATTGTCCTATTACAAATTAGTGGAGATCATCAAATCATTCATTCTACTGAAGGCCATTTCCCAGCTCGCATTTACACAATGTTCAATCCAGTTAAAGCTGGGTCAAAATAAAGTGAGTAACTAATGGACTGAAACACTGCATTTTTTATAGAAAAGTTCCTGAACTCAAAAATACAATATCTCAGATACAAGATCAAGTACAGCATTTTATTGAGAAGGACTTCAAAAATAGACTAGGACGTATCCATGCCTGATTTCTTCTGGGAGAAAAAAAATGTTTGGAAGGGATTATATGGATAAGGTGCAACAACCCAAGTTATGACTTCACAAAAAATAATAGCTTTTTTTTCTTCTGATAGTGATAAAAGTTACAGTCCCACCAAATACCATCCAAATTATATTTCAATTTGAAAGCAACAACAACCAACCTGTAATCTATGCCAATTTTAAAGCTATATGGGCTCTGGCACACACTGCTATTTGCACATACAGTGCCAAGATTACCAACAAGTGATTGGTGATATTTTTGTACATTTGCGTTTAAGATCCATGTGTGTCAGATGTTTTACACTTACAAATGCAAATCAGGCACAGCCTCTTATTTCTGTTTGACATTATCCTGACAGTGTTCTTTTGAGCTTCAGGCTAGTAATATTGGTATCACAAGAGAGGGATCATAATTCTGCAGGGGTCCCAGGACACGTTTAGCACACATCGACATGCTCAGCTACAGGCAGACATTAGGTTGCTCTGCCAAGCCGGTGGGAGGCAAATGAAATCTCTCTAGACAAGCCAGCAATTTGCTTTGCCTGAGGTTACAGACTGTGCAAAGCACTCTGTGGACATATGCAGACTGGACACATGCATGAGCATGTAATTTCTCATTTCAGAACCACTGCTCAACTTAAACAGCTTTCATTAAAAAAAAAAATCTGTGCTATTTGCCTTAATATTGCCTTGAAAACCAAAATTGACCCTAGAAATACATGAGAACTAGTGAGTAGAAGTATGAAGGTGTTTTTGACACAGGATCAATGATGTTGAAGTGATACAAACTACCACGCAGACTTGGTACCCAGCATAAAACAACACACAAAGAAAATGGCAAAAGCAGAATCACAATAATGATGGTAGTGCTGGAGGAAATACCAAACAACACTGCAAAATAAATTTTCTTATCTTATTCAAAAGTAAATTAAAAGTTAATTTGATTAGTAATGTGTTTATCTCTACAGAAAGGGAAATCCTACACGCTAAGTCTTAGTAGGGATAAAAAATATTCACTGGAAACCGATCACTTCGCAAAGCTAGCAGAGATTTAACATCAGCTACTGAACCAAGTAATGAGAAGTGTTGATTTGCTTTCTGAAGGATATACTTTAATTAGAAGTGATTACTGGGCTCTTACATGTCTGTCAGTGTAGATGGTCACCTCTGCCTTCAAACTCCATGAAAATGAGCATTATCAGCACCTGTTCTCAGGACTGGATAATTTAGCAATGCCAACATTTCACTCTTTGCTAAGCAGCCGGAGTTCTGAAGCTCCACAAAGAGCAGGAAGTAGAGATGGCTATGCTTTCTCTTTGGTATGTTTGTGCAGATAATACCTATCCATAATTTATATTGACACATCCTTTGTTTTCTCAAATCAATGTGGCGATTATAGCTTATGGGTGAAATAAGAAAAATTGTGCTTCACTTTGTCCACTAAATATAACTAGAGCTTCACATAATACCTGGCATCTTGAAGGAAGCGATGCCTTCTTCAGGTGAAAATGAGCCAGTAGGACAGGTCCTTTTCTTAAAAGGCAGCCAGAACTGAATTTTTAGAGGTATTCAGCACAACAGTTCTCCTCAGAACTGGTTTGGTATACAGCTGTATTATATAGCCATGATATATTAAATCTAGTCTGAAAACGTCAAGCTATCAGCATACCTTGGTCTTAATTATGTATTAGCTTCCTCAATGCAAGAGAGCCTTCATGTTCCCAAAAGCTAATTTTATTGTTACAGATTTCAACCTGTAGGTGTAAGATGTTTTTTTTTTATGTCCTTGGAAAATTTATTGTTAAGATCTGCTTCTCAAGAACTTAAGGCGATTATTTTCCCCTGCTCATTTCTAACAATGAAAATGAATGTTTTCCAGGTTTCACCCACTCCCATTATCTGTTGGAAAAATATCTATTTTCTCCAATGCTTTATACTGTGAAAGAAATCCTTTGAGAAAAAAATTGAGAAGCTCTACTTAAAATAATGTTTGAAGCTAATTTTTTTTTTAATTATTATTTTAAAGAAGAAAGATGCTTTCTTTATCCCAAATAACGACCACGTCATTTGTTTGCTTGTTCAGGTTATATTGTTGGATGCTATGGGGGGAATGACTTACAGTTCAGAGGGATTAAAGTTATGATCATGACAAGCTTTTATTTTTGGCAATATAAACATGTTTCACTGTTCTCCCTCTAGCCCCTCAGCACTGACAACTACAGGTATACTGACAGCTCTCAGAACTATAGACATGTGTTGGGGAAAGACAAGGGAAAGGATACAAAGAGCTCTTTACTATGGTCAAAAAACAATATTAAAATCCAGTAGGTGAGAGGCCCAATTTTAATTGCTAAAATTGTTCTATCATCCAAACCAGATTTGTGCAGTCTACCCCTGGGCTGGGATTTATCAAGATTAAGTGTAAAAAACCAAACAGATGCATTTAGGAATGAGGTTTTCCCTGTATGCAAAGGCATTTCTTGCAGTGCAGCAGATTATGAAATTGAAGCCCCAGAAGACCCAGCCGCCTGGTTACCGTACCTGTCTCTGTCAGCACACTCCAGAAAGGCAGTGTGCTGGAACCTCCTGTTCAGACTTCACGCTCCCTTTGCCTTGCCATCAATGTGACCTTTCATTATCTCACAACAGACTAATTGGCCTTCAGTGCCAAAACTAACATGCCAAAATCTGTTGGCTTAACTTATGCCTGTACATTACCAGCAGCTACATTAGCCTTTATACAGACAAAATGTCCAGTTCTGCCCTTGTTAAGTGCTTCAGCACTGTTCTCTTTAATATTAACAACTTCTTTCTTCCCCTTACTGTATTGCCAAGAAAACAAGGATGAAAGCAGAAATGGCATTTCCACGCCTGAGAGACAGACAGCACAGTCAACAAGAAGCTGTATTGGTGACAGACTGAAGGAATCTTGGCTGGGTAACAAAAGGCACAACACGAGCCAATATTCACCCTCCGCTACCACCAAACAGATATATTTTTCCATATTCTGCTCATCGCATTGCATACCTCAGTGCTTTGCTCTCTGTAGCAGCTACCGCTGACGCCAGTAAATTCTGACCTCTGTCACGTAACAGGAACATGGGCTCTTGTAATCCTAGAGCAGGTCAGGTATCTGAGGGCAGAAAACAAAGGTCAATTGTCTCTTTGCATCATTTCTGTAAACCGCGGTATTATTATAGTGGTCTTAATAGTTTAAAGCAACCAGAAAAACAGTCTGCCAGAACTGCTTCTGTAATTCAGAATTCAGCTCTAGGAGACAAATAAATACAAACAAATCTACGTCTCAGGGGCAATGCAAGAAAAAAAGTCTCCCATAGCATCAGCCTATTAAGCTAGATATAAAATAAGAAAGGAAGGGGAACGGGAAGGACAGAAAGATATTCTGTCTGCTCTTCTTCCTCTTTATAACTTCAAGCTTGCATTAACAAAATACAATTGTGCCCATCATTACGAAAGAACCTTTAAAACACTCACATAATTTTCCTCCTGTCTGTAGTTTCCACAGAACAGATGCATGTGCATATTAAGTTATATTTTACGATTCATCTGGGGAAACTTAAGTGAGGCATATCTTTTTGTTTGCTATCAGAAAAGCCTGCATTGAATTTCTTTTCAGCAAATAAATTCCTAGCAAATGGCAGAGTAAGAACTTCAGTTCCCCACATTACAAAACCATTTCTTCTGCTTCACTGCAAGCCAAAGGAACACCCAGACAAGGTTTCATAAGCCATCGAGGTACAACCTTAAGGTCATGTGTTCTGACTCCACTTAATGCATTAACAGAAGTATGCAGCAAAACAGTTTCAGCTGTGGGTTGCCAGTTTTAATTGACAATTTGAAGGTAGCTCTCTAAGGGGGCATAGCTTCTGTCTATCCATCAACTCACTAGCTTATTTTTTAAGCTTTCCTAATGTGTCTAAGTGCTTCCCTTCTGCAAGCTGATGCTGAGAGAGCCCAGGCAGCTCAAGCTGATGCATTTAGCTCTGAGTTTCAACAGTAAGATTATTGCTGAAGTAGAAGTGTTGAGGAGTTTCTGTAGTGCTGCTAGGGTGATGGGCTGCAGCATGCTGCAAGGCCATCCATCATTCCTGAGCTCTGCATGGGGACATCTGGCACTAACAACATGGGACTGTTTTTAGTGAAGACAGAATAAGCTAGGTTGCCTTACATAACAAAGAATTTACATTTGGATAAGACATGACCAGCTCAGTGCTGGGAAAGAGCTGGCTGGTTGCTCTGGTCCTCAAGTTGTTTTCCCTGTCTCTAGCATCAGCTTAAGTGAACACCAGAGATGTTTTATTCCATCATGTTATACATTTGCAATATATAATTTTCTGCAAGCAGGTCTCCAAAAGACATGTCATTAAGGTTTAGCATGATTATGAAAATGCAATAGTTTAGTAGACCTTCTCATAGTGCAAGTTATTTTTTGTGTTGTATTGTTTATGTGACAAGTGCCAGGATGCTTCATGGAGCTTCAAGGTCTGATGGCTCATGCACTTGATGTTAAGACTGTTATGTGTTCATATACTTGGCCATTTCATTTCCAGTTTTTGCAGATTGCCAGATAATTGTGCCAGAGTAATTCAACTTTTACTGGAAAATACTGATGTCAACTTCTGGGGGAAAAGGTACCTCACTAACTTAACAAAGTGATTCAGAGATGTCCACTTGAATCTGCAGACGGAAGCACTGTCAGTGCTTCAGTGAGAATTACTTCTGTTCATCTCCCATTTATCAAACTTCAAATGGAAATAACAGCAATTAAATAATAGCATTCTTCTACAGTTATTTCCTTAGAAACATTACAGCAATAAGCATAACCATTTTAACTTCCTTTTATTATACGACTACAAGAGTACACATCCATCTAACCAAATATCCTTTTCTTGCTCTCAATAACGTATCAGGTCTCCATAGTAACACCATATAGATAAAAGACCATTTCATTTGGGAAATTCTATTTTTATTCATATAATTTTTCATCATGTTCCATTTTTCTTCTAAATGCATTCAAAAGTATTTCCAAAATTTTTTTGGCCAAAACTTAGTTACTGTAAGCACATATATTGTGGCACAGTGCAGCCACAACCCAAATTGCTAACAAGATATGCAGGATCAGGGAATACAAAAATGGATACTTCACAACCAAATTGGAAATCATGTTTTCCTATAAAAGTATGCAAAATACTGGGATAAAATAGCTCAATTGTTAGTCAGTGCCAAGAATCAAAATCACCTCATTTCTCCTGGATGCCAAGGTCACCTAAGTGACCATCTTAATTATGAAATCACAGTTTTACATCTTCACTGTGTTTTGTGTCTTTGTCTTGGTTTGTCTGTATAGAGAATATTGCTGAGAAATTAAATCTTATAGTGATTAAGAATCTTTTATCCTTTGCTTGTACTGGTGTAGGTCCAGTTGGTTTTGTGCCAAGGTTATCATTTATGCTACAATAATTCTTCTCTTTCCCTTGTGTTACTACCCCCTCCAGCCTTGATTTATTTTGTATAACCAAGCCAACATCATTTTTTAATCAAACTTTCTTCTGCCTTCAAGTGGTTTTGCATATTTGTCCATCTGTACTCTTCAGCTCAAATAATAAAACAACTCTAACATTAAACAGGTTATCAGAATGTCTTTTTTTTTTCTTTTTAATTTAATACAGGTAACCAGAACGGCATATTGTGTTGTAGATAGATTTTAATTAGTGCTTGATATTTTTTTAGCTCACTTGATATATCTGAGCACAGTTTTTACTTTTTTTCTCCTCTGCTTCAGTAGTGACTCACAGACATCCCAAGGATGTGATGTTTTCAGATTTTTAACTCAAAATGCACAACTACTGCTTAATTTCTTAGACATGTGGCTTTGCTTTATCTCCTTTGTTCAGAGAAAAATCTGTTACTTAACATAGCCAGATATTCCTACTTTCTGCTATTATTAGTAGTATTTGTTTAAAACCTGTTTCTAGAAGGTCAAAATTTCCCATAAATACAGTAAATCTCCCCTAGCACTAATATTTCTCTTTCTAATAATATTATGGAGATCTTTTTCCAGCACAAATTAAACTCTAGGGGGCTAAAACAGACATCCAACATTATCCAAACCTTTCTATGATCCTTCCTTAAATTGTTTTTTACTCAAACTTATCCATTTTATTACGTTATCCCTTTTTTTTTAGCTTTGCACGTTATGAATTTATAATACTCATTCACTTCTCTGCCTTTTGCTTTTTGCTTTCCTGAACAATGTGTACTCTTCCTATTTATGTTGCACCCTATCATTATTATTCTACCTCAACTGGATTACTCTAATTATAGCTGACTTGACATCCTGCACCATAATTCAGCTTCCTCTTTTGTTGTTCAGATTATTTTCATTCTGACTCTAACATTGCTATTGCTTCTCAGCCACCCCACATGATTTCATAGCTAGGTCAGGGATAGCTCATTCATGGCATTGCTCACCTAATAGTTGTCATCACATTTCTGTCCTCTCTTCAGATTCCTCAAATGACTCCTTGCATTACCATCACTGACCTTCTGCATCATTGTCTGGGGCATGCTGAGGGGCCAAAAATAGAGTAAAATGGACCAGAAAGCAAATATCCAGTCCCCTCCCAAAGAGAGACCTATAAATGGGAAAGGAAATGCAGAATGGAGGGGAAGAAGAGTATATTCTGAAATGTAAGACTGGTTGTTTCTAAGCTCTTTCTTTAATTGTTCCTAAGCTAACTCATTTGGAGGGATGTGGTGGCTGCCCCCTCTCTGTCCCTGCCTAATTCACCTGATGAAGCATTCCAACATTGCTGGAATCCATCTCCCTTCATCCTCTGCTGCATAGGAGCTGTGGTTTTGAATTGATGTGTGTTAGAACAAAGGAAGAACCAGAGAGCTAGGTGTTTCCCCAACTTTTCTTCAAGCAACAATCAAATATAGGTAACTTAATTAAGGTGTATTTGGGAATACTAGACTTTCAGAAATTAAATTGATGCTTATATGTGTATCAGTGACAGCTCTTCGTCAGCCACAATTCTCACAGTAGAACCACTTGGAAAATACCTGGAATATTCATTTTAGAGCATTACAGCAAGCCCCTGACAATATGTGATGTTTATGCCTCTTTAGCTGTTTCCCAGTTTAATTAATTCAAGAAATCATAGAATGATGGTACAGAATAGAAGTGGAGCTAAGCACAAAGGCCAAGGACTATTGCAGGGACCATGCTGCATAATTTCATAATATGCTGCTTAAAATTGTCACCACACAAAATCTTGCAGTAAAATGGCAATGTGTGCAACAGCTTTCTCCCTACATAGCATCCATATTTCTATATGTGAAAATATGAGAAGGTTATCGTATTACTTCCAGATGTAGCAGCTAGAGAGTTTTGGTTTGGTTTGGTTTGGTTTGTCTGATAGAAATACCTTGAAATTCAAATGAAGCAAAAATTCTAAAAAAAAAAATCCACAGATCTGACACTGGAGTAGAATTTAAGATTTGGGAGAAGAGAGATTTCAAACGACTTGTATCCTACACAGAATGAAAGAACTATGGAGCCAGATGAAGGCAAAAAGAGAAGTTAGAGCTGACAGCGAGGATAAAAATTGAAGGATTTATTCTTTGTGCAAACAGTCAAGCAAGAAGCATTGTTTTGGTAGGAAATGAATGGGACAAATCTGACCTTCATTATCCCAGCTCCTCTGAACTATTAAATAGGGCAAGTACTGAAATAAGGATTGAGGCTATTTTTGCTGCCACTGGAGCAGCACAAAACAATCTTAGCAGGGACTGAGATCCAGCCGTAGGACTCTGTTAATTAAAATAGCCACTATTAAGATATTTACTGTCCCTAATAATGAGAGCTATGCAATTTGTACTACCAAGTAAACAAATCATGCTTTAGAAGTTCCCAATTGGCTATTACAGTCTAGTCTGTCAACTGTCATTTAGTTATAAAACCAATTTTCCTTGCAGTTTATTTGCATAAACAACATTCCTTCAAAGAGCTTGATGGAAAAGAAATCACATTAAACAAAATTAAAATTAGGTTAAAGTAAAGTTAATAATCTGACAAGCTCTCCAAAGCCAAACTAGTCAAAGATTTTTTAAAATTTCATGCTGCGTTTTATTGATGTATTCACCTCTTTAGGCAGACTGATGCTGTGTGAAAAGAATGATCATTACTGCTTCTTGAGTCCTGTTAATTATGCATGTCTGTGTGCAGGGTTATTTGCAATTGGTCGCTCTCCAGATATGCTCTCATTTCTGTCTATTTTTATGAAAAGTTTAAAAATATCCACGTGGACTATCATTTAGTTGTCAGTCTGCCTCTCACTGTGTATATATTTCAGGTGTCCTATAGTGGTGTGGCCCAGTTTGGGCAGATTGCATCACACGGATCTTCTCTGGATGGGCAGCTTGCATCTGCCAACATTGCTTTGTTGGGCCATCAACTGTTTTAACTTATTATAATCATAAACAAAATTGTACTTACAGATGCAGTGAACTGTTCAAATCCAAAAAGTTTTCATAACTTGCATATATGGTTTAATATTTGAATTTAAATGGTTTAAGATGGAGAGGCAAGGACTCCACAGAGTAAGAGCAAGAGGTATACAGCATTACAAGCCTTTGATGAGCAAAACAGATTGCTGTCCTTACTCTTTATTGTCTGATCTTCCCATTATTCACATTTTCTAACATATACCATAGCTAACCTTTCAAGTTAGGGGTTACTTTAGTTTCCTACTTCTTACAGTGATTTTATTTTAAAATAAAGTAAGCTTCTTCTCCTTGCATTATCCCACTATCTTGCATTTTATCCGTGCTGTTGAAACACCATGTTTTCACTGAAGAAAATTCTGCCCTTGAGATATTCATCTGACCACTGGTTGTAGGTCATCCAGCACTGCAGGGAACTCCATTACAATTGGAGCTGTTAGATATCACTTTCCACTGAAAAATACCAAAGGATGGGCTTGCAAAGTCTACAGGTTTCTGTGGAAATCTCTTTTAATGTGCACCAGCTACCCCGCAGGACTTGAAAAAAAGCATTAACAAATAAGTTTTAGATAATACCTGACCTCGTCTGAAAAATTTGCATTGCCCCACAATCCCGACTGAGCCTTTAGCTTTTGCATTTGTAATGTCAGATGAGGTTTACTGAAAAAGGAAAATATTGAAGCTACTGACTAAATAAATACAGCTAGAATGCCCATGAACCTTTCTGTGATGACAGTGATGCAATGAGTATTTATCAGTGAAGATGGCGACGGCAGACAGAGCAGAATGGGACAAGAAAAGGCTTAAACTGCCATGAGTGGCTTAACCTTTGGGAAAATAGAGACTCCTGGTTTTATAGGTTATTATTTTTTCCGCATCATTCAGCATATGCTTATGCAACACAAACTGGTCTTGTTATTTATATTTCACAGGATTTCAGGCCAGAATTTCCTTTTCTTCCCCAGAGCTTTAGCTGAGCTGCTCTTGCTTGACTGCTTCTGAGCCGGCATCTGATTCCCGACTGAATGTGCTTTCACACTGCTCAGATAAAGGGCCTTCATTGCCGTTGTGACTTGCATGGGGCTGGATATTACACCTGTCTGACGTCTAAACCTACAAAGGTGACAACATGCTGATTCATCTATGAATGATCAAAGTGAACCCTCAGACAATCTCAGAAATAGCCTTCTTTGCTCCCTTATGTTAACCCCAAGATGCCTGAATGATGTTGTGGAAAAGAAGGTCATATGTGCTGTGTAACTACAGGGATGTACATATCTGTCATAACTGTGACAAGACAGAAGAATAGGGAGAGAAATGAAATGTTGACTTCAGACTGCATTCAAAAACTAAGGCTCCTCAGCTGGTTATGGCTTTCACACAGTTTTGGCTTTCATATTCCAGCTAAACCATGAATCCTCACTTTGATTCTAAGCGCTGCTGTTTTGACCCAAACCTCACCACTGAATCATACAAATTCAATTTTGTACTTAATAGTAGCTTCTCAAGTGGAGTAGTTTACATGCATTTAAAAATGGAGAATGTTCTCTTTGTTATTTTTGCAAAGTCTACAATTTTCCTTGAATATTTTTCTTTTAACTGCAAATAGATGCTGGTGCATTGGGCACTGAGAATAAGAGGGTACTGAGCACTTGCCGGCTCGCGTAGGGCAGCAGCTAATGGAAGATATAGTAGCTGGATACCTCAGAAATTGCTGCAAATCATTTTCTCCCCCTCAAGCTGTTGTCCAAACAGAATGAGATGAGCTTGAATCAAAAGACATTTACTTCCGTACTGTTTTTCATTTCAGCATCAACTACAGAGGATAAACTTTCACAATTTGTCTGGAGTATGATGTGTTCATTTTGCCCGAAAATCTGCCTCAAGACATTTTTTTCTGCAGCTCCCGAGCAATGTGTCTACAGATTGACGTGCATCCTTAGCTTTATGGCAAAAGTCATAGCAAGCAGCATCTGGAATGCACTGCTGAGGAACTGGAAGAGTTTATCCATGTTTGAGGGAAATAAAAAGAAAAATCTTTGGTGTGTTATGTGACTTCCATTTTGACATTACTTCTCAGATAAAGTACCTGACATTCTCCTAATGGTTAGCCCAAATAATTGTGTTTTTCTTTACTTACTGCCTTAATTAACTTTAGAATTTTGAAAAAAAAAAAAAAAAGCCTCGCATCCAGAATCATTTTATGGTAAAAAATTAGAATCAATGTATTCAGGAGAACTTTGTGGTACAGAACTGATCTCTTTTGAAAATACATATTTCTGTGGGGCTTTTTACCCTGCTGACTTTTCTGTTTGTCTCACAGCTTACAGACACAGAAGTGAGGTGACCTTCCCTCACAGAGGCTGTGCTGAAGCTTAGGGGTACCCTTGGGCAGCAATATCACATGCACCTCAATGCAATAATCTTATTGTCTCTCTTAAAATTAGGTCATGAGAGCCAAGCCCTGGTTCTTGCCTGTGGGGATAGTATTGCTGGTATTACATACCATGTATCTCTATATAAAAAGATTTAAATGGAACTCTGAAACCAGTCTTCGAAGAATAGACTCAGATTAACAGAAATATATGTATTTTTTTTCCTGCAAATGCCAGAAGAGTGCATCATTACCTTTGATGAAATAACATGGTATCTGGCTTACACTGGGTTTCCATGCAGGGAGTGTGTATCGTATTTATATACGAGGAAAATACAAAATGATTTGCTGACTCTCAGCTTTGTACTTAATAGCCATGTGACATACTCCATGAAAACTAGCATGTGTAAAGGATCATGTCATTATATACAGCTGTTAAAGACCTAGAAAGCGAACAATGTGCTACTGACATATAAATAATACCTTCTGTGCACAGTTAAACATTGGTGCTATTTTTTGCCAGATTTTAAGCTCTTTGGAGGCCAACTGGAACAGCTGAAATAGAACATTAGAAAAATGTTTTGATGCTAGAGCACAGATGGCAGTAGCCCAGTGTGTCAAAATAAATGCTTCATTTTTGGTCTAATGTGGGGAAAATAGACCTTGTCAATTACTTCAGTAATCGCAGGTGCAATAAATGCACTGGATAGCTAAGAAGAGCTATTTCAGATGGCATTCAGAAAAATTCCATGTATCTTACTTCCAACAGCCTGAAAAGGTAAATTACTTCAAGTCAACAGCTTACTACATGTGGAAGGGGCTCTAACAGCCACAATCAATACTTAAACTTCAATCCCTTATTTGGCACCTGAATTGCACACAGGACTGCTCCCTCTGAGCAGCAGTGTGAGAAGGTGCTATGGACAATGGAGCCACTAACATCAAACCAAACACTTGGATATTTAGGAAATTTCCAGTGGCTTGAGCAGACTTCAGTACTTAAGTGTTTTTTTTTTCCTAGAAGCCCTTTCTGGGCAGCAGAATAAACAGGAAAGTCAACCGTGAAAAATAATTGCCTCCATTCTGTTACCTTCTACCCATACCTTTCATGCCAGTGGCACTGGGCGGCCATGTGCAGTTGGCCCATCCACCCGTCCTTGCAGCAGTGAAGGGAAACCCACCTGCTTCCACTGATGGGTTTGGAACCAAGGGACAGCACCCATCAGGTTCAACCCATCCATTCAGGAAAAACTTTTTCTCTGAAAGAGTGGTCGGGTACTGGAACAGGCTGCTCAGGGATGTGGTGAAGTCCTCGTCTCTGGAGGTGTTCGAGAAACATGGAGATGTGGTACTAAGGGACATGTTTTAGTGGGCAATATTGGTGGCAGGTGTTGGACTAGATGACCTTAGAGGTCTTCTCCAGTCTTAATGATTCTATGATCCTGCTGGGGCCAGAGGCACCCTGCTGCTCTGTTTAAATACTTTGAAAAACTTTCAGATGACCCGTAGACAACATGGTGTGGGAGCAGATAACAGCCATGCAGGGGACATTATTAAAATGGCCTCAGCTGCCAATATTCTGTGCTCCCTGGTTACAGCTGGGGCTGAGGGTCTTGTCCGTAACATGGAGCAGTGACAGAATGAATGATAACTCTTATACCACAGCACAACATTAAAATGATTCACATTCTCTTACCCAATATTTTAGTTCTCATGCAATTTAAATATGCTCCATCTGGTGCAGTGACAGTTCTCACAGCCTGCATGGCCACCAAGAGGAGGGCAGATGCAAAGCAAAGCCAAGAATATGGCCATATGTGGAAGGCACTCTCATTTTCCTGCGACTGTGCTCTCCCAGGCAGCTCTGCAGACACTGTTGCAGAACTGTGGTTTCGCACTTGGTCATCTGCAGTGAGATCTCTGCATTTCTGTTGAAGAGGCAGGATTCACGTTTCTCCCTGGGCTCTGCAGCACAGGAGACAATGTATAGTTTTGGCTATAAGGGATTTGCAAGGATTGAAAAGCCTGAAAAAAAACCCAGTGCTTTTCTTGCACGGTTCATCTAAAAGACACAATTTCTTTCACACATCTTTTACAGTCTGTTTGCAGTGTTTCACATACCTCAAAACATTACTTTTCAGCCCAGTTAAATTTGTTTCCTAGAAAAATATGACATGGATCAAAATCACTTCTTTTTCAATAACCACTGGGTTATTTTCTGCTTGAGGATGAAGCACTCAGTGTGAGTTTTGTACAGGTGTCCCAGGAGAGCAGAATATGAAGACGACAAATGTGATGTACTCAGGAGCTACAGAACAAAATCATGAACTGGCAGCCTGACTTTCATGCTTTCTAAATGTGGTGTTGTGTTTTCTAAACCAGCATAGAAGTTGGATGATAGCCAAAGCCCTGACTCACAAAGATATTATAGGGAGAGCTGTGAACGTATAATGCCTGCAAAGTCCTCCTCCTACACTCAAAGTGGGGACAGCAAGCAGCAGGTCAGCAGACCCCCAGCCCTTATGTTTGTGAGCATCCCCCAGAGAACCACACAACAAATACTAAAGTGCTCCAACTGCTGCGATGGTTGGCATGCACCCACAGCCACAGAATCAATTCTCTACATCCTGCTTTAATTCCGGATGGATAAATTAGGGTCAGCAAGAAATGAAGCAGCAGACAATGACTGGTAAATGACCCAAATAAACTAGGCCAGCAACAAGATTTTTAGGCAGGGAAGCTTGCACAAAACTTGCTGGAGGCGTAGAGGAGTTGTTGAGCGAGTTAATTGTCAGCATCCCTCAAGTTATTATAGACAATTCTGAAATTAACATTGAGCAATTCAACCTCTCTTATGTGTGAGAAACACTGCACTTACTCAAGAAAATTACAGCACTTATTCTGAATAAAGAATTCAATTTGCAAGGATTAATAAACACCTTAATTAATGTATGACTTAAAAATGATTAAGTCCTTTAAGACATTCAACATCTTTTTCAGTCTCATTTGTCCTGAATGATCTTCAGGACAATTACTATGTGAGCATTTCATATTTGCAATTTACTACACCAGCCATAGTCAAAGGAGTGGTTATAATTGAATTAAATTATTAATGATTCCTGCCCCTAATTGTTAAGACCAGATAGACTGACTCTGTTAACTCTTCACTGGAGAAATCATCAGCATTGTATGGTTTGTAGGGGCATTTCCATTTTTAGACTGCATGCATCACAAATAATTTAAATTTGAAGCGTATGTCTTCAGTTCTCTAGAAATACTGCATAGTAGCACGTTTTGCTTATAAACCAAGAAATCTCCACAGAAAAGGAATTTGCCAAAAGGAATTTAAAGTTTCTAATGTATATAAGGAGTACAGAGAGAAAATTAGGTCTAATTTTGTTCAGCCTGTGCAAAATTGGGATTGAAATATCCCCATTAGGAACTTTTTCCTTCTCCCAGATGAACTTCAGAATTTCCCATACCTCTGGGAAGGTAGTTACAGTGAGAGCACCTGCCCGGGCACTGGAAAAGCTTCTGAGCTGTTACACATGGTTGGTTCCCTTGCTGCAGAGCATGAATACCTGTCAGACTTAGAAAATTGTAGGTTCCATTTCAAACCAGTAAGAAATCCTGCAAATGCTGGTAGTGCTTCAGGTTAGAAAACGTGTTCTGAAAACACAGGCTGCTTGCTTAAAGCAGGGAAGGAGGAAGCAACAAACACTACGTCAATGCCTAATGTTCTCCACAGTTTCTTTATACGTCTGTATGCATCTCCACACAAACACAAATTACACAGCTATATACTTAACAAACACAAATCTCTCTCCTTTTTCAGCGTAGCTCTATCCAAGCTGCCAGGGAAAGGGAAAAGCTCTCTGCAGCAGATCTCAGGCCAGCACCATCCTCCTGTGAGTGACAGCAGCAGAGCTCCTTCCAGAAGGGGCTCCCGTCAGGAGCAGACCATCTGGATGCTGTCTCAGAGCTGCAGAGAGGAACGTGTGAGAGAGAAAATAAGAACCAAGAAATAGCAAGGAGCTTCAGGGACAGCACAGCAGCGGGAAAGGAAGAACTCAGGCAGTTACCTTAGAGTAATAAGGAGAAATAATATTTTTTGGCCGATCTGCACAACACTGGTGTTTTGGGGAATGTCAGCAGAGGACATTCCTAAGTCAGCTTGGTGCTCCTGTTTCAGTATTCATCCCCCAGTTAGTTACTAGGAAAATAACATAATTACTCTGAGAAAGAACAGCGACCATTCCAGACACTTCGCCACAGGTCTGTAATTAGAACAACCCTTCCCAAGTGTGGACATTCCACAGCAAAACTTAGCTATAACCAAGCTGCACAGCAGAAGCCTGTCAGAGAGGAAGAATCAAGGAGAGGAAACTGTGGATGGATGCCTGGGACTGAAATTTCACAAGGTGCCTGAGAAAGGACATGGGCAATCGCATCCCCAGCGTGCTGCGTCATGCAGGGGAATGGAGGGGGCATGGGGAATTCCACTTAATTATCTCCCTGGACAAATCCACATCTAGGAGGAAAGAGGAAGAGACAGCGAAGAGCATTTCAGATGACAGCCGTGCCACAGCCCCGAGAGCGCAGGACCCGGGGCTGTCAGGTAAGCTGAGGTCAGCACTGAATGTGCGCTGCCTTTCCAGAAGGACAGGAAAAAGTTAGAGGGATGTCAGCAATGTGACTGAGCGCACGAACCAAAGTCTGACGACGGAGAGTAGGAGAGGTAAGAAGAAGCACTGGGCATGGGGCCCAGGAGTTTGAGAATAGGTTTCAAGATTACAAAAATAAAAAATAAAAATAAAAAATCATTGATTTATGTTTATGACACCATTTTCAGTTGATATAAATACACGACCTGTGAATTTTCAAATGAAATGTATGGAGTTGCAGTCAGATATTCAGCTCAAAAATCTGATCATGTCTCTACACCAGACTTTCATAAGACCTCTCTTACCATGGAAATATATCCTTTGCTTCACAACCACACCTTATTCATGTCATTGCTTTTTGGCAGCACACACTTTTGTGAACAGTTGTTAAGGTTGAAGTACAGGAAGAGTAAAATTTCATCAAAAAATCTCTGATGAACACCTTGAGAACTCACTAAGATTTGCAGCCACTTCCATTGAACAAGACTGGTGCTTAGTTTCACAAAAACAATGTCAAATATGCAACTAGTTTTATGTTTTTGTTCCTCTCTTTTTTAAAGGGTTTTAAGAAAAATACTAACAATCAAAATGTTTTGTTACTTATATATTAACGATACTGTATATTTTACAAGGACGGCTCAGAAAGTAATGCCTGCTGTTTCATTATGTTGGCCCCCGACATCAGAGGTGAATGTTGGTGGTATGGTAACAGAAATTGAACCTTCCTGCCAGTATCCCATTACATTTTGTTGCTGTATGACAGACGGCAGCAGAGGGGCAGTCTGACAAATGGTGTCTGACATGGAAGTGTGTATGAAGCAAAGGTGTGTCATTGAATTCCTCCATGCAAAAATAAAATAAAATGGCATCCACTGACATTCACTGATGCTTGCTGAACATCTATGATGACCAACCAGTGGATGTGAGCACAGTGAGGCAGCGAGTGGCGCATTTCAGCAGTGATGACAGTGAGTCACCTCCGCTGGTGCAGATGTTTACAAGCACAGTATGCAGGCTCTTGTTCATTGCTGGAAAAAGTGCATAGCTAATGGTGGCGACTACATTGAAAAACAGTGATTTGCAGCTGAGAATTTTCTCTATGAAATAGTGTTACTGTGCTCCTTGTACTTGCTGTAGTTTCCATGGAAAGAAATAGAGGCATTACTTTCAGAGCAACTTACGTATATGCTACCCAAGACAATTCCTCTTTACTCATTGCAGCCCAGGCAAGCCAGAAGGTTGGACACCAATGTTTTAGTACCTTCCTGCTCTGTTAAAGAATCATCTGTCTGACATTTTCTACCCATATAGGTTGCTGTGGACAGTAACCAGTTGACTTTTTTTCCTCACAGCTTGAACATACTGTGTGCTTTCAGCTTGAAGCATATTTCCAGTTTTCAGCTCACCTTTGAAGCTACTGTCCAAACTTTGATCTTTTGGCACCTTCTTGGAATGAACAGCATAACAGGAGCAGGCTTACCTCCCCAGCTCAACGCACTGCTTTACTCACCCAGAGCTGGTGGGTGCACCATTTCTGCTGCCATTTGTGCACATTTGATGGTCCATCACAACACCCTCCCCCTTTTGTGCCCCATTTCCCCTTCACTCCCACCCACCTTTCCCCCCGGCCCTTGGCAGTGTGGATATGTGCCAGGACGTGTGCTCCCCGGCTACAGCAGGGAGCCCACGTTTAATGAGGTTTGCAGTGTGTCAGGTTTCAGATTAGTTTCTGAACAGTCTGCTGTGCCTTTCTGTTCACTGTACTTTCAGCGCAGGGCCCATGGAGACTGTTTTCAACTCTACAGCTAACTAAAGTGAAAAAAGTTTGACTAAAGTCTGCATAAATTAAACATCCCCTAGCAGTGGTTACATGGGGAGGGATAGCCTGTGCTGAGCTGTTCAAAATGCTGCTTTGTTGGTCTCTTTCATCATTTCACCAATTTAAATTCAAGCCTCCTTATATCCTACATAAGATATTTTATTTTTACTTTGTCTAAGTAAAAGGACTCCTGCTAAAGATTTCTCATCCTACAGCTCCAAGGCCTTTGAAATCACATCCTGTATGTTTTGTCTCTATCAGCAGTTTCCCTGCAACAATCTACAGTGAACTACATAAGCCACTTATACCAGAGACTGTTCAAGCCATGCTGAATTTGATTGGCATATTCTGATCTCCCCAGCTTTGTTAAGAAAGTTGAACCTTAATAGCACACTGAGGAGATGAATTGGGCTAATGAAGCAGATGGCACGATCTGGAATTGCCCCCTTACAGGTAAAGCTCTGAACCACTGATTGCAAGGCGATTTTTTCCATTTTCATGGTTAGTTTGTGCTGTTGTTGCAGTGCTCTGTTATGCAACTCTCCAGCTCTATATTAGCCACATACTGAAGAAAAATAACATCCCAATGTAATCCTGATGATTAGCTTTTTGTGTCAAGGAATAATACCGTATCTTTCTGTTTTCACTTAAATACTACAAAAACATTTTAATTTCATGTCCACACCAAACAGATCCTTAATCCAAACCAGTCATCTGTGTATCAGAGAATGTATCAGAGAATCACAGAAAATATTTCTACTACTGCACTCAACTGCATACAGCTTATTTTTACCCAGGGGAAGAGCATTGTGGGTGAAGTGTAGTTCCTTTCGATGTTCTATAGTCCTTGACTGTATGTCACGTTGCCTGTGCTGCGCTGTCAGGTGGAATACAACATTGTTATAATGCTGGAATTAAGGCTTCTGTACTGAGAATGGCTGGGGGTTTGTTTAGCTCTTGCAGCACTTAAAATAGTCCCCTTACTATCCCAGTAGAGATTAACTGGTAACCTAACTCCCTCTGCCCTGCTTTTTTGCCTCTCCATGTATAAACGTTGGGAAAGCTTCCGTAGGTTTCACACAAGATATATAGAGAAACCAGCCCTCCGTGCTGATAATGCATCCTTACATCATCCCATATTGTGGCACCTGGGGCTTCCCAGCCACTGGCTTGGGGTTAGCAATGAGGTGCAAGTGCTTGGAGGGAGAGGACCTTCCTGGAGCTCAGACCTTTGTATAATACACTGGAACTAAGGCCCACATTTCTGTGCTGAAGCACTCTCCCAGCTGTTAGCCAGCTGTTGGCTTGAGGAGGCCTTTGTGTGGTGCCCAAAATTAAAGCATGTCCACCTCTTACTGCCCAAAGTTGGCACAACATGCAACATAGAGAGCCATGCATGAGATGCCCTTCTCAGCAGCCTCTGCTATCTACTCTGGTAGGAAGATTTCCAGAAACAGCTCTGCTGCCGGAGAAGGTGACATTTACAGGCAGCCCATACGTCAGCATGAGCCGCTGGAATCCTACAACTCCTTAAATCCTTTAGAGAAGAGCCCCAAAGCAGGATATGTTCAAAGGAAAGAAGTCTTCCCAGCTACTTTGTTTCTACCACTCAGCACAGGGGAGGGTAGAAAAGTTGGGTTTGGAAAAGAAAGCCAAGGTCAGTCAGAGCCAAGGTGTTAGGAAGCAGCATGCACTTAAATGCTTAAAAACAACATCAAAAGACGGAGCCAAGCTGCCAATGGAAGTTCTCAAAGCAGCCCTAATTCTAACACATTCTCAGTTTGCTTTGTCTGACTTTGAGCCTCACCAGTACTATTTGAAATCAGTTGTATTTTTTTTGTGATAGTGGCTGGACTTTGAAAGAGCCCATTAAAAATAAAGGAATTCTATAATGTGGCACGTGAACAGCTATCTGGTTAATCAACAGCTGTGAGCATCTGTGATCCATTACAGAGATTTCTGACACTTATGCTAATGGAATAGCTGACAGCACTAATATGCTGTCATTTATTATGAGGATCAACATTATAAGAGAATGGGCAATTTGCTAGTGGGTTTTCAGATGTTTACTGACTACGGAGAAATCACAAAGCTTAACTACATATCCAGCCTGGAAACACTGATGGACACCATTGTTTCACCACATTTTCCCTTCTCCATTATGAATTTGGTCGCAGTTTATTCCTTACCTCCCAGTTCCCTTTATCAATACTGCGAACCTCTTTCCTCTTCCAGTTTCAAACCAGTCCCTAAGCCAGCTTGTTGCAGTTTCCAGCTCATGCCGCCTCTCTCCTTCTAGTTAGCATGTTTCATTCAACTCAACCCACTGCTGGAAGCTCACTCTCTTCAGTTTTCCTCCTCTAACACTTCCAGCTTGTTGTCTCTAAGGGAAGGCAAATTGGAGAGCTTGGCAGAGCACAAGAGAATCAAAGCTTCCTGCCTTCCATTCTAATCCCAGCTGAAGTCAATCATTAATAGGGTGGGTCCTCCAGGTGCTTCAGCATCTCTACAGTTTGTAGCACAATGTGATCAGTGAGTGCAGCCCCACTCATGGCATATGAGTCTGAAGAAAGGGCGATACTATACTGAGATATTTTTGGAGGCTAAAATTGTCATCTGTACAGAACTGCTTACTTTCTAGAAAAGAGCAAAATGTGCCCTTATAAAAGCTATCCTTCACAAGGTTTTCAAATACGTAGCCCTGCAGACAGAACCACTCAAAAATCACCAGAAGTTGTTACTGTGGACAAATATACTTTTCTCGAGCCTCTTTGTTGAAAACACTGCAGCCTTTGGGCGGCCGAACTCTCTGAACTACTCTGAGGGCAGTGATTGCTGAGGGTATAAAACAAGCTACGTGGTTAACTTTCAGCTATGTTCTAATGAGCAGAGAACAAAGTCTTATAGTGGAAAGAATCGGGGGATAAATGACTGCAGCTGCTTACAGCTCAGTAACAAATGGGCAAACAAAATGGAGTCTGTAACAAGAGTACGAATCATGGGTAAACCCCATCAGATTTCATTGCTTTCTCTTCTCCCAAAGTTCTCCCTTAACCCTAAAATAAGCTCCTCTTGCTGCCTTCCTCAGGTGTTGCTGACTACAATGTGAAATGAATAAAGGAATAAATGAAAACACTGACCACGCTGGACAATCTTGCTCAACAGTTCACTGCAGCTTAAGGGAACAGCTGGAGCCAAGTGACAGGCTGATGGGAACAGTCAGTCATTTTGCTGTTCAGACTGCAAGGCAACACAGAGCTCAAACAGATCAAAATGCAAAGAGACAGAAGTACCTGTGGGGTATACAGACACCATGTTTACAAAAAAACACTACCTCTCAGGCACGACCAGCTGCACAACCCTAAGGCACAATATTGGTCTGAGGTTCAACTGCTCTAGAACTTGCAAACCAGATTTCAACTCTGCTTGCAGAGAACTGAGCCCTGTAACACCATCCTTGATTTCACTGATGCTTGTTTGGCTTCTGAAAATCCAGACAATAGAAGGGCAGGATAAGAAAATAGAGATTAATTTGTACTTTGGCAAACCTAGTAATAAGGGAATAAAAAAGCAAGATTCATGTAGTTATAGTGATCTGCAGTGTAAGTTTTCTTCTAAGCAATTCAATTTCTAATTAAAAAATGTCCAACTAAGCTCTAAATTTTCAGCAAAGCAAAAGAAAATGCAAACCAAAAGCTCCCTTCTTAGCAGAGTTAACTAAGTGGGTAAGAATTGCCTAGAGCACTAAGTTACCACTGACAAATTGCTTAACTGATGCCAGCCAGCCTGATGGACCCTGATTGAGCCAGCTGCCACGTACAGCTTCTCTGTGAACTAGAGGATGTGGCTACAAGAACTTCTAAATTTCTGCAGAGCTGTAAAGCTGCTGAGCTGCTCATGCCTTTATAGGCTTGACATTCCTTGGCACGGGCAACAAAAGCTCAGCAACATTATGGGCAACCTCCTTCACAGATAGAGTCACACTCACCTTCCTTCCTTGTGTTTCCATGTAACAAAGATGCTATGTTAAAAAGGTTACTGGCCTGCTCCTAATGAAGGCTTTGCTTTCCAATAGTCAAGTGGACAAGGCTCCCATGTCAGTCTCTTCATCAGAAAAAAAAACAAGTGAATCATTCTTTCCATAGTCAGATATTCAGAGCAATATACCTCCAAATCGGAGGAGTCACAGTCAGCTTTGTATGTCCAATGATGTCTGTCCAAGAGCAAATTCAAATCTTCAGGGCATCCAGGATGGTTTGGCTCACATTGCTACATGCAATGAACCTACAGCAGCTTTGTGACAGAGCATCCAAAGATCTTTCCTCCAGCTCAGGCTTTTCTGATCACAAAATCTGTTTTGCTGTGTCATTCCAGCAAACCAGACATTGTAGGTAAGCTGACTTAAAGTATTTTTTTTAAAATGAGCCTGGGTATGAGTTCTTCCTGTACACAGTCTCTGTGATTTAAAATGGAGTTAGGTTGACGATCTGAAATTTGGTCATTTCTGTACACAGAGAACACTGCATACAGCATCAGGGCCTATTTTTATCCTCCAAGTACTGTAATAATGACTTCAGATTTCTGTTGATTGCATTGTTCTCCAAAAATTATCTTTTTCTGGATGAAATTTCTCTTGTTCAATCTCAGACAGAAAGTGAACAGTAGAAGTATGTTCAGTCATTTTTATGTCATAAATGAATCACCGAAACTAGAGCTGACATTGAAACACATTACATGTTTATGTCCAGAAGGAATTTACTAGGACAATACATCTCTTAAATTCCTGTTATTTTATTGACTTTATTTTTATAGGAAAGAAAATCAGGTAAAGTAGTGATGGCTCACTGACTGTAATGGACCAAAAACCCACAATAAAACAAAGCCAGACTCCCAAAGCATTGAAATTATCTCCTTTATCGTAAGGAAAAAAAAAAGAAGTCAAAAGCACAAAAAGCATTTTGGTCAAATTTGATGTTACAAAACATTTTTATATTTATTTAATATCATGTTTTTCTAGTCTGTAGTTATACTGTATATTTTTCTGAAAAAATAATATGCAAACAGATTATTGCATAACACATTTCTTCCAAATTAGCCCAGAAATAGTCACTAAATTAATTTTTTAACACATAAGAAAAGTGTTTTAATATTTTACGTTTGAATTCCAGAGAGTTTTATCACGTAAGATATTCTGTGGAAAGCAGCACCTATTTACTCTTTTGTAAGCCATTATGAAGACCGAACAAGCCTCTCAGACAAAATAACAGAGGTGATTAAAACACGAGCTGAATAGAGGAGCTCACTGAGTGGGTTCTTGCAGAGTGAGTATGTCACTTGGCTGTGTGTGTGTGTGTGTGTGTGTGTGTGTGTGTGTGTGTGTGTGTGTGTGTGTGTGTGTGTGTAACATTTTGCATAATGGTCTACAGACCCCCTAGGATTTTGCTAGTACAGAATATACACATACCTAGTGCTGAGACACAGAGAAGTGGTATTTTACATTATGTCTATGCTTGCTTAGGGCTCACTGTCTATGTGGAATGAGGAAAAGTAATATGTAAAGAAAATAATTACTGAACAGAAAATATTTCATTATGCAAACAAAGAAAAATACTGTATTTCAGTTTAGAGACAGTCCAAGCATATACAGCATATACATAATAAAGCTCAGGCATTTCTTTTTTTGTTGTTGTTTTCTTTTGTATTAGCTAAAGAAGCAGTCATGAAACTATTGTCTATTGGCTTAAAACTAGACAACCACCTAGTGCATTCTTCTTGCTCACCTTTTAAAAATACACAATCTGAGATGGATACATTGCACTGCTGGAGTTTACAATATATATTTCAAATTTACAAAAATACAGAAAAACAAGATTTCTTGCACTCAGATACTGAGCATTAACCCTTTGAGTACTAATTCCCACCTGCAACACTGCAGAACACATTCATCTGACTTACATGTTTTTAGAACATTCTAACAATTATAATTGTCATCTTTATGTACACTATTAGGAAATGCATTCCTACATATTAAAAAAAAAGGTAGAGACTAATAAACTGCTCAGAATTAAAACAAAAACCAACAAAACAAGTGGAAGTATGTGAAGATTTCTGCAAAATATGCACAGAGAATCACAGACCGATGACCTTTCTAGAGATTTTTCTATTTCCTCTCTGCAGCAATGTAACAATTACGTAAGCCTGTGTTAAGACATGAGAGCAAACTTTCTCTTGTGGCCATACAGAATTGTGCTTTTTCTCTTATTTATGGGTGCGCTGCTCACTTTTCACTGTAGACATTTCTCTCTCAGCTCTATGCTCCTATTCACTTTGTGTGGTCCATTATTATTCTGCACCATTCCTATCTGAAAAAAGCAGTTTTATTTCATATAAGGATCATTATGATGTAGTTCTGTACTGTGAGTCGATGCTTTGTGTCCAGATGTTCATGGAAACATGAAAAAAATTTCTTGTCATAGGAAGCCTTGTTAATAGAGAATGTTACTGACCCTGGGATGCCCTACAATTAAGCAGAAATCATGAACATAAAGAAGTTCACTGAAGATCAAATTTGCATTAAAGAAAGAAGACAATCTGAAATTTGCTAGGAGATGGATTTTCAGAAAGCAAGAGGTGAAATTAATAAGGTGTGGTGTGGTTGGAGCATGATTGAACCTTCTCTTTCCTGTCAACTCTGGACTACACTGAGCATGTAACTAAATAGACAACATCATATTTACAGAGTCTCTGAACTAGAGCAAGCTATTTTTAAGAAAATAACTGTAGTCCTCAAAGAGTTAATGATAAAACTGCTCTACCTTAACAGATGTGGAAAGGTTATTGTGGAACAGCTTACAGATTTGTTCAAAAGGCATACTTTACAAAGGAGTGTAAAACTTGTTGAGACGATTGCTATTACACCACACAGTGTCACATACGATGAGTAGTGCATGCTCTTTAAAGACATTAGAGTGGACCCTTATCAAAGCTATCATATAACCTTATATGAAGGATTGTGCCACTTAAACTAGTGCAGAGTGATTTTTTTTTTCTGTAGATTTATAATGCTCTAGATTAATACCAATAGGGTTTTTTCACAGCCTTGTACAACACTTTTTTTTTGGTTCTTTTTTTAAACACATGTAACACTATAAAACAGCAAATGGTATAATCCTGACATATGTCATGCAAAATACAACCAATACAGCACCATAGATGTAACAGAGACATTACCTAGCACTTCTCCCCAACAAGAAAAAGGACATAACAGAGACTGTACATTACACGACTTTACAGGCCATATGCTACAGAAGATCGTTAGAGGCAGTATCGCTTTTGTACTTCTAAAAAGCTGTAATTTTATAAAATCCTGTTTATCATTTCTACCATAGTCACTTCTGATTAAAATCCATGACACAGTAATAATATTTTGCTACAAAAATAAATAAGTAAAAGTTTAAGATGCTGATATGCTTATAAAAGTTGTCCGAAGTTACTAGAGAATGAAAGTGAGAATAATGAATGAAAACAATGTGTTTCTAAATAAATGTTCTGTGCAACAAAAGGATATTGCCTCTCTTATTCAGTTGTCTGCACTTTATCTTCTAATTATCTTTCAGAATATTTTTATAACTTTCTTTTAAAAATAACTTCACTTTTAAAACTCACTATCTCTCTTTTTTATACTCTCATTAAGAAAATGGAAATAAAGATGGAAAGGCTGTACAATTTGCTGATGAACTACACGACTATGTCATCTAATTTAGTTTAGAATAAAAGCAAAGATAACGATGGTTTAGGTGGAGAAAAGACATTATGATGGCCCGTGAACTACACAGTAGTTTCATTTTTCCAAGGGCCAGTTTTGATATTTCCTGTACTATCTGAGCTGTATATCATGGCTTCGTGCACGTTTCCCTTGAGAATTCCATTATGATTTGTTGTATTAAACGGCAATGACTGTGTCCGTGGATGCATTTCAAAATGAGCTGGATGGTGCACAGTGTCACTTTCTGGCATTTTAGTACAACTATATATGACAGTACTTGCGTCGCTACTTTCGGGCTGGTTGACAGTAGGATATGGATCACTTTTCGAGCAGCAGGCCCGTCTGTGACCTGACTGGCTATCATGTGTACTGTGGGGGCTGTCTGTATGTGAACTGTGGATGCTGCCATCAATACTTGAAGGAATATGGTAGGCGTATTCTCTTTCACCTGCAGATCTATGCCGACTGAAATAACGCGGCTTAGTTCTGCTTTTTAGACATCTATGAATGTGCATATTGGGTCTGAAGCTTCCCTCGTTGTGGACATGAATATGAGCTTCATCATCAAGTAGCTGGTCACAGTGCATTTTTGCACAACATGGTGTCACAGGAGAAAGGCAGTTAACGTGATTTTGAGCCGCTTGTAGGTTAGTGAGTTTGCAGTGGCTAGCAGCTGGATGATTAAACACAGCCGATTTGTTGGGACACGGTGATTCCTGAAGACAAGGTGCATGAACTTGAGTGTCCCCATTGACGTTGACCTTTGGGCGCACATTAACTTGGACGGAATAGGTGTTTCTTCTAGATGGACAACAGGACCACCAGCAATGCCACACATCATCTCGCTTTGCACAGTGATGGATCAAGATGAAAAGCCCCAAGGTCACGCAGAAGGCTCCGTAAAGACAGCTAAATATCATATCCAAGAAATGACCTTGAGATACTGCAAGTGCTCCAAAGGTCCAAGTGGCAGTAAACAGGAACAAAGTGAATGCTGCAGCTCGAAGCTGAGCCTTAAATGAATGCTCATTTTCCAATAAGGAAGAAGAAATCATGGAGCAGGCTGCCTGGGGAACGGACGCAGCATCTGCAATATGACTGTGGCCCACCTCAGTACTCGGCATTCTCTGCGGATCTTCTGTCCTTTCCTTTAACTCATACTTGCGTTCAGGATGGCGCTTCAGTTGAATGTACGTGCAGAGAAAGTAAACACAGGTAACTAGCACAATGAATGCTACTGGCCCATAAAAAGCACCAAGACTAGGCTCCCATGCCATCCAGCAACTGGAAACAACAAAAAGAGAGAGAGTCAAGAACATATTGTAGCTCAAGTCAGATGTGCTGGACAACAGACTGAAGTGAAACTGGGCTTTCTTACTGACTTACATGGCCCGACAGTATCTTAGAAGTTTGGATAGGTTTGCTGTGGGGATAAAGTGTGTCTTTAATATCATTTAAACCATGACAATTCTTTCCTATTTTTCAATAGAATAAAACATCACTATAATTTAGAGCACATTAAAGCTGAAAATTTCCAAGAAATCTAGATCAGTTTAGAATCTAGAATTCCACTGAAGTTTGAGACATTCATGTCAACTCTTTCTCCACTATTAAAAATGTCAGCTCTAAAACTTTGATTAAAAAGCAAATTAAGCATACTTTGTACAATCTATGGGAGCAACAGAGATTTTCAAATTTCAGTGGTTTGTACCAATTAACTTTGATGTAAATTCTTAAGCTCAAAGATTGTTCTTAAGGAATTTTCTTGTTGCTGAAGTAGAGAACAGCCGGAGTAACAAGAGGAGACTGAAAAAAGTTCTAGATGCAGTCTCCACAGTGAGCAGGCCCAAAAGATATATGGCATTTCTGGGTTCACAGCACTTTCTGAAATTCCTAGGAGTTAATTTATATCAATTTGAATGCCATTAGAAAAAAAATAAGGTCTCTTTGTGATGCACTGCTAGCATAATATTATTGCAGCATAGATTATTATTTGCTAGGCTTTAAATAACACAACCATAGCAGTTTCAGAGTAGCTTAAAGTGGTTCACAGGCCAGTAGGAGCTGAATAAGCCTCAGTCAGCTGCATAATTTAGCAGCAGTCTAACAGGACTGTCCTGATGATGAGCGATCTAATAAAGTAAATGTGGGAGAAGAAAACACTTCTGGCTGTTGAAATCCCAGATGGACCTTGGGAGAATTTGGGTAGGAGGTGGGGCAAGAATAAATATTTGCCTGGTTTTTACTCTTCTCCATGATCTGCTTTTAGCCATTGTTACAGGCTGCTTTTAGGTTTTTATATACTAAATAGTGCATGTATTGCTAGAAAGGGAAGTAAGTTACTTTTCCAAACATCTGGACTACAAGAAGAAGCAATGAGCTTAAATTTCAGCAAAAAAAAAAAAAGAAAATTAAATTAAATTAGATTTTCAAAAAGTTTTCTTGCTGTTAGGATAATTAGGATAATGAGCTGTTGGAATAAAATGTGATATATACCTTACTGGAGCGTTTAAAACACCCCAGATAAATAATTGTCAGGAATGGTTTGAATACAGTTAATTTTCCACTGGGTCAGGAGGACAGATGAGGTGATTTGTCATGATCCATTCCAGCTCTAAAAGTGGTAATGTGAGACACTTCATAATCAATTAGGCATTGGTGATCGGTCGCAGTCCCTCCAATATAGTGAGGAACCATCTCATATCACATTCCTGTCAAGCCAGGAATCATCTACTATTACTCTAAAAATGGCAGAATGAATTTATCTCCCAGGCTGAGAACCTCTCAGCTAAAGAAGATGCAGTCCCAATGGGTACTCAGTATGAGAAACTGTGGTGTGAATGCTTATGTATTTTTTTTTTATATCTGAACCTTAAACAAAAACATATACCCATTTATTCATGACCTTAGAAACACTCCACGGAGCATATATTTTGATGTCAGACAGGCACACAAAAAGATTCCAGAAATACATCTTTGAAAAGATAGGTAAGTTACCACCCATATTTAATTGAATAAGAACAGAGCACAAAGCTATGTGAATACTTGAAGTACATTTGAATGCTGCATATTTGATGCAGAGTGGAAAATTGAATGCTCCCCAGTGGCACAGCCTCTTGGGATGTTCTGATTTCAAGTGAAATCTCATTGTGGATCACTTCAAAAATCAATTGCGTTAAAAGAAAAAAGTTCAAGTTTGCGCATCTGCATTTTTTCTGTGCTAATGCTACTAAAAATGAGGAAGGAATAAAACTAACAGTGCTGTTCTTGAATTAGATGTTTTCTACCCAGTTTTAAAACCATCTCTCACCTGTGCCTTGTTTTCAGTAGACTGTGGTACCAGGTATTTAATGGCTATGAGTAGCAAGATTAGAGAAGTATAACCTCTGTAACTGTGCCAAATCATTTGAGTCTTTTAATATACTGTTGATTATAAGTGATTGGATAACTGGATAAGTTTGAATAAGTATACGAATGTGAATTGGGCCCTAGGCAGAGGAAACAGTTAGCCACTGTGTGTACTAAATTATTACCTGAATTTAAACTTTGATTACCAGTAAAACACTTCTAAGAACCAAATGCTCAGTTACAAGGCATTCTGTTTCAGTTTCCTCTTTTCTCACCCAGAACACAACTAGTTTTAAATGCATTACAGTAGATGCTCAAAGCAGTAACTAAGAGTAACATCCACCGAAGTACCAGCAACAAGGTGCTGGCAGAGTACTAATGTAACCATTAGTGCATCAGCCATTGCCTTGTTGATAATTTACATAGAATGTATTTATCTTTACAGTCTGATTCGCTTTCTGCCATGATTTTATGGAGAGGCTTATTGCAGTTCATTGATATATCATGTTTCATGCCAAGAATTAATAACAACATGATGCCTGAACAGCTTGCGGAGGTATACTGAACACTAATATGTTGGTAGATGAGAGTGCTATTTTGTGATTGAAAGACATTGTAACTGGAAAATTTCCATATGGCGCAAATAAGAAATCATTGGTTTCCAAGGGAGGAAAAAGGGAATTTTTACACATCCTTTTTAGAAGCAACTATTTAAAACTTACTTTAAATAAGTTACCTGGACAATATCAATTCAAGGTAGGTAATTAAATACTTTTAATTCATTAAGTTAATTAATGGCCCCATTAAATATGCCATCCATTGGGCAATTTTTAATATCCTCTCACTTACTGAGGTGTAAATGATAAGTGATTCTATAAATGAGAAGTGATTCTATTGACCATAATGGAGTCAAATTGGTGAAGCAGCAAGCCTCAGATTAAGACATTGCTTTCATAGCTATTAACCCATAAAATTTCATATTACATATAATCCCAAGTGGCATGTCTGTATACTTTACGATGTCAGTTACATTTATCAGCATAAGAAGAAGAAAAAAAATGTTTTTCTTAAAAGTTTTATGATGATATTTTATACTTACTACGGTGCATTGCCTTCAATCCCATAATTATTGATATTGGTTGCTGCTGTAATCCCACATATAATGAAAGGAACTCCACCACTAATCAGATAAAATCTGTTGAGAGATAAGAAGTGATATTTTACTTTTCCTGCCTTGTAGTTGAATAGTCCTTTTTAAACAATTGTCATTTTCTGAAGCTTTTTCAGTATACAGTATTGACTGAAACACTACAGATATCCCTAAATCCAGAAAAGCAAAAATGAAGTATTGTCACAATAAGCACTGCACTTTATAAAACAAAAAGCACAGCTTAACATTTAATATTTAAGTGGACCCACTTTTCAAAATCTCTTGACTCATTGGTAAGTCCTTAGAATGTGTAGTTACTTCTCCAGTCATATGAAGAACAATGCCTTGTCTAACAAAAAAAAAAAACAAATTCCAAATACAAATATTTATTCACTTATCTGTGTATTTGTATTCAAAACTTATTAAAAATGTATGCATTATATATTAAGATATTCAGGCAACTGTCTACAGTTTAACCTGAGAATTTTCCCAGTGAAATACAGTAAATAAAAAGGAGTTGAGCTCAGAAGAGGGAAGGCGCAATCCACTGTGCAAATAAATAAATGAATAAAGATTTTCGGAACAGAGGAGTAATTTAGAGCAATTATGAGAGTTAAATATTACTTTGCATATAGCACACTCTTTTTCACTCATTAAACATCCAGCCTTACAAATGCATTAAAAAGTGAGGGCCTATAACACTTCAGCAAGATATAAACATCCAAGTAGAGTGTTAATCTTAGCATGAATGTTTCTTTTAAAGACTCATATCTGAAGACTGCAAGCACATAGTTTCATACCCCTTTAACTGGTTAAATGCCACTGAAATCCTTGGCAGCAGCAGTCATCCCAGTGTATCATCATTAGGTTACACTGAAGTCCTAGGGGATGTCTCACTGAAATTGGCATCCTGCATTTCTATGTCCAAATGCAGTAGAACATACTGTCATCATATTTTCCATCTGCATAAGCAAGGCACAACATTATTCATGGAGCACAGCAATTCTACCACTGTGGTCTCTGAGGTGGAGAGCACCGGCCCCTGGCACATGTGAGGCTACAGCTGGGAGGCATGCTGCTCGGGGAAAACAGGGAAAATGTTTCGCTGCACCTAGAAGCTCAGCTGGTTCTCTGAACATCCACACTCATTTTCTATTTCAACCTATGCACTTCTCTTGGTAGACAAAATTCACTTATTTTCAAGGCACTTGTCTGCTGCAGGAAACATTAGGCAGGGATACAAACACGTCCCAGTCACTGCTATTACGTTGTCCAAAAGGACTAAGAACTTGATAACATATGGGACACACACTGTCCAGAATCTTGCCAGTAGTTTTCTAAAATGCAATACAAAATTTAGGAAATTTCAGACCTTGCAAGGTAGGGTTTTTACAGAAATAGAGACATAGTGAGTTCGACCATTTAAGTCAAACCCAGTGTTAAAAATTTCTTAACTTCTTGCCACCATCTCTTTGTGAAGCAGAATTTGAAACCAAGCTTCAAAAATTTCACTTTAACATTTTCAGTCAATCTTTGTCCTAATGATCTAAGCTGTAAACAGAGCAGAGAAAATTATACTCTACATTCATCAAAAAGCCTTTCAGTTTCTATAACTTCTAAGTCATTAAATATATACGTTTTCTTCAAACTTGGCTTATTCTGTAGAGCTCAACAAATTCCAGTGAACAAGCTGCATCCTTACAAAACCCATTCATTCAATGATTGCGAGTATCTTTTGACTTGAGCATATTCAATGAGCTAGCCTAACAGCTTATTATTATTTTTAACAAAGACATGCTCAATGATGTTTTTTGAAACTTCAGAAAATGACTAGGGTAAGCAATGAGGCATAGAAACTTTAATTCCAATTTGTCTAAGAAATAGTAAAGAGCAGAAAAATAGTATAGAATCAAGTATAGGAAACTGTACTTCAAACCCATCTGAAGTGATTACACCATAGAATTTACCTACAATGCAATCTATAATTTCATTTTTTGCAGTGCAGCCACTTTTTACAAATTGGATACATACATTTTAATCATATCCTTATCTAAAGTCTCAAAGAAGCCTGTATTGGGGTGTTAGATAACCTCCTTCATAGCTCACACTTTCAGCAGCCTGCTGTACATGATAACAGTAGCATCAGATGTTCTGGAAGCACTTAGCTACACAGTGCTTCAGAAACATGGCAAACTCTAGCCAAATTTCTGTCCTGTCTCATAGCTAAGAGAAAGAAAATACATTCTAGAAATGACATAAGGTGAAGTCAAATGGTTTCAGAGCATCCAAGGTACACTGTAGTGATACCCAGCACAGCACACTTCCTTGGTGGATTTGCGATTCTTGAAGGTTCTTGAAGGGTGAAGGAAAAAACAACTGCCAAATAGAAGAAAAGTGAACAAGATGAATGGTATTAAAATAGATCAAACAGAAAATGAAAGAAATGGAAGTCAAAATCAAAGGGTAGGAGTGCGAAGTCTTGCCCATTTGTGTGAGCTCATGGATACCCTAGACAGTATATAAAGGAGAAAAGATCATAATAAAAAGTCACTGAAGAGGAGAAACATGGTTCATAAAAATCCATACATGTTAGTTGTGTGGAAGTATACTTAAAGAAATTTAGACTAATACAAATGAAATCTAACTAACGCAGTCATTAGTTTTTCTTGATTTCTTCTTTTATGCTCAGATGAGATGATTAGCACAAGAAAAAGATGAAGTAAAATTGATACGGTATGAATAAAAAGTGAAGAAAATGTAGACACTAAGTAGCTAGAGTTCATACTTGCAGGAAACCTTTTACCTAAGAGAAACAAAGTGCTTTATAATAATAATTAATTTAGCCTCACAGCCCCCGGCGTGGCCAATGAACATTTTCTCTGTTGTACAGTTGAGAAAACAAGCAAGGGACATCATGTGTTCAAGGTCATGCAGAAAGACTGTTTCAGAACGAGACTTCTTAATTCTCATCCTATGGTTAAACATGAAGTGCCTCTATATTACTCTAAATGAAGAGACCAGCCAAATCATGGCATACTAGACTTTGTCTCCAAGCCCAAGAAACTGGGTTTGCCTCTCCAGAGGTTCATGCAGGAGCAAGAATTAAGCTCTTATCTGTCCCAATACTCATGAAGCCTTGCCAGTGAATATCTGCCTGTTATTCCCTACAAGCCTGATTAGTGGAAGACGAGCCTGTGTGCACTAACTCCTCTGCAACCCTAGCTCTAACATCCCCTGGTATTTGATATAGAGCTGACTGAGCACATACATTGAGCAAATATTCCAGATCTGTTAAAGTGGTCCGAGTTGAGGGCTGCAAGTGGAGAGACAATGAAATCTGCTGCTGTTGCTGCAGGTATAATGGATAATGCTCCTGTTAAGTAATGCTCATTCAAAAATAACATAACAATCAGTATGCTACAGATTAACCCTGTAGATTGAGCAAATAAATGCCTTTCCACCATCTCTTTCCCTCCTCAATTTTGTTTTCTTATTTTGAAAAAAAAAAAAATCTTTCTCCTATTCTATTTACCTAACTTACATTTACTATTCCCTCTTATGACTCTCTTGGTTTAAAAGCTTTAAAGATCTGCAGTCTTTGGTGCAGTATGCAGATTTTATCTTCTATTTGCCTTCTCTGATTTTTGTAAAGCATATAAAAATATTTCAAATGAACCCTATACAAGCCCTGGTTCTACACCTGTGACTTAGTGACATGAGCTGTGGGACTTAGGAGATCATTTTCTTATTTAGCCAGTCAGCTGTCTTCTCCACAAAAGAACATGCAGTAACTCGGGACTCAGAGCCATTTCATCAACTTTTGTTAATCTTCTACCATTCAAGGAAGTGAAGGGTGATACTCAGGCTACCAGTAACAAAATGCTGTAGGCAGCAGTGGGAAGATGAGCTGGTTGGAGAATTCTGCTTTGACAGATCTGACTGTTATAATGGAGCCAGTGAACACAGAGGATTTGGCTGTAATTGAGATAGCCATGTGCACAGATCTTTAAAGACTGGTAAACAACAGGGAGGAAATTAAAGCTTTTTACAGCTAAAAATTGATCTTGACAAGCAGTTTATTTATATAATATTTTAGCATTGTTTTGCAGGGAAGACTGGGGTGATTTAGGGCTTTGAAGTAACTGCCAAGCTATTGCTTCAATAGCCTTAGGGAAGAGTTTTTGAAATTTGTACATTGTTGTTTCAGGCCACCCAGAGATGTCCTGAGGATTCCTAGCAGGCTTTAATATGAGCGTACATTTATTTACTGAAGCTCATTCTATCACATCTTCACTAATGTTGTTACTCGTGCTAATTGGATTAAAGCTTCTCTGGTAGGCTTCTGTGCACTGCACTTGTACCTCTCAGCTGCAGTGCGGGCAACACCTAAAGCCTGAAAGCTAGGCTGTGCAGGCACACTCAAATGGTGTGCAGTAATTTGTGAGAGGGGGAACCAAACTCACTGAACAGGAGAGGGAGGGAACCCCTAAATTCTGCTGCAGCCACCTGAGATCAGTAAGTATCATATTTTTCATTACATGCAGTGACATAACCCCCCCAAAATCCTCAACACAAGCAGACACTGCTTGGGGCGATGTCTCTCTGATGACATCACAGCTTACTCTTTTCCAGCTTCTTTTCAGCAAAAGCTCCTCTTGGAAGGCAAAGTCTACTACAAAAAACTGGGAGCTACAGAGCCAATCTGAGAGAAACAGGATAATGTCAACAAGAATGACTGCAATAGCCTGCAGGCAGCATCAATTCTACCAACTTAACATACAATATACTCTTCAAAGCTTATTTCCATTACTATTACACAGTAAGCCACTGAGCAAAAAGAGAGTTCTACCCAGTGATGAATTTCTTGGTTGAGTGTCTGGCTTTTCTCTGGCCCAAACCTGTGAATGAATTCCTTCTGTGCTCCAAACTGGATGAGACCTTGGCTTTGTGGCCTTAACCTTACTAAGATCTGGTTTTTTTCTGCAGAATGGTGATGGACATTGAAGTTACTTACTAGCCCCAAGTAGCCATTCTTGCACACTTACTGCTTAAAATGCATTTGTAAGTATTACTCTCTACATGCCTAACTCTACAAAGCTACATGTTATATTTGTGAAGATACCATTGCCTCCTCTCTTTCTCACCAGTACAAACAGAGATGGATCTATTTAGCTTCACCTCTGGAATACAGGTCATGTAGGAAGAGATGCCAATCTATTAGCTACTTGCAAAATAAACATGAAAATTAAAAAAGATATCACAGCAAGAAGACTTCCCCCTTTATTTTTCCTTGAGCTGGGATTTGATTTTAACATCTTTATGAAAATAATCCATATAGAAAATGGTCATTAACTTCTGAGCTAAACAGATGCCACAGTTCAAGTAGCCTGCAGGCAGGCAGACAGATAAGTAGCTGCTCTGTAGAAAGCTGACGCATTTACAAGCCTGATTTTCAAATTATTCTTCTTGATTTTTTCATGCATCATATCATTTCATAACTCTTTTTTCCTGGGAATTTTAATAAAATGAAGAAAAAGAATCTGAAAAATGAGAGGGTTTTGAAAATGTACCTTAAAAAAAATTATTGTCATTTTTAATCTTGTTCTCAGATAGTTAGGTGTTGGACTAGACAACCTTTGAAGGTCCCTTCCAATTGAATGATTCTATTCTATAGTCTTAACTTACAAGTATATTCACAAAAAAATGATCCCAGCTTTGCTTCATGGCCTTCCTGAAAAGAAATAGCCTGAATTTCTTAAGCACTATTTCCCTGTTTCCAAGTACAAAATAAACATGGAGATTACGCACACAAAAAAAAAAAAAAAAAAGGAAAAAAGAAGAGTTGTGTGGAAACTCCATCTAGCCCTTTAATGTGACAATATTATTGTTCATTTTCACTGTCTGTTTACATTCCCTTTTTTTCCACAAGACCTTTCACTCATCCAGCACTGATGGAGCAAAGCTCACTGGACAGGTAGTTACCTGTTTTATATTCATATCCCCTTCTTCTACATCTTATTTCAAATTAAGAGCTTCACAAACATTAATTAATCTTTATAATGTTCCTGTGAGAATATACATAATCTTCCCATTTAGAGGCAGAAACTGAAGCACAGAGAGGTGAATGACAAATTCATTAAGAAAATGCTCTGCAGATTTGTTTGCTCAACTTAAGATGTCCAGAACCTCAATTCAACAAAACTAGGCTCTAATTTTCTAGTAAAATTGGCTGTGACATTTGAGTTTAAATACTTTGCTGGTTGTGGCCTTAGAGACTTATAACATGGGAACTTAGACAATAAATGGAGAGAATGTTAATCAGTAATAGAAAATATTAAGCCTCACCTATCAAACACCTTAAAAAACACTTGCCTCTATCATTAGTCCACTGCAGTAGATAGTCATACTGAGCTTTTCTTCCTTTTTGCCTGTGTCAGATGATTTCTCATGCATTGCCATTTTGGTGGAAGGTTAGGCCCTGCCAGTGGAGGAAGATGTACTGAACCTCCTTTCAACATCCTTCATGGCTAGTGTACCCATATGTGTACTTTGGCACATTGCAGATGAAAAGGAATTTACAGACTGACAGCATAGTTGCTGTCCACTTTACCTGTAGGACAGTTTGAGTCAGAAGAATGAATAGAAAAGTAAAAATGCATATAAAAATAAAAAATAAAAGTAAAAAAATTGAAGAACTTGAAAACATTTTTTAGAGGAAGTTAAAAGTAAGAGAAATGAGCTTAATTTACACAGATATGTGTATTGGCGTGCTTTTTTATTTTTATCGGAGAATGCCTTGGATACTGTTGCAGATCAAAAAGAGACTCTAACAGCGTGTTCTGTACTGTAGTTTGGCCTATTGTCTTCTACTCCTGTTCAGACTTAATGAATAAATAACTTCAGACCAGATATGGAAGTACTCATGAAGAACATACTTCTGAAGGAAAGCGAAAAGTAATATATACAGTTGATGATAAAGAAAATAAATATACCAGTAAAGAATCTTCCTATGAGGGCTGCTCTGAAAGTAATACCTCTTACTTCATTATATTGACCCATGACATCAGAGGCAAATGTTGGTGGCATAGCAATAGAGGCAGAATCTTCCCATCAATATTCCCTTACATTTTGTTGCCATGTGACAGATGGCAGCAGAGGGGAAATCTGAAAAATGGCATCTGACATAGAAAGGCATATGGAACAAGATGTATCATTCAATTCCTCCATGCAGAAAAAATTGTACCCATTGACATACATCAATGCTTGCTGAATGCTGATGGAGATCAAACAGTGGATGCAACCACAGTGAGGCAGTGAGTGGTACTTTTCAGCAGTGGCAGTAGTGGGTTACCTCCACTCTTGTACATGTTTGTGAGCAAGGTATGCAGGCTCTTACCCATTGCTAGCAAAAATTGCATTGCTAATGGTGGTGACTATGTTGAAAAATAATGTTTTGTAGCTGAGAATTTGCTCTATCAAGCAGTGTTATTGTGCTCTTTGTACCTGTTGTAGTTACCATGGAAAGAAATAGGAGGGATTACTTTCAGAGCAACCTACATATGCATCTACGTATATTTTTATCTATTGTATTTTAAGAATAGAGCTCAGAGAGAAAATGCTGTTAATGTTTGGACACCAAAAAAATAAATAGGAAGTAAAAACAAAGCAAAAGCCTCATCCTTTGCACAATCATTTCATCCCTAGAATAAGCATCAGATTTTTCAATTCTGCTTCCACAGTTTATTTCTAGTAGTAAAATGGCTGATACTCTTTTTCTGAACAATTCATTGCTACTTCATTTTTCCAGGCATTTGACTACTCCGGCATAGAGCTGTTAGCTGAAATAATTTTGCAGTTCCAGCCTACTGAATCAAAGACGACTGCTTCACTGAGCATTGCAGTACACCTTTAGAAAGTCAATTACCATCAAGACGTCCTTCTGACTTTCAAAGGGAAAAAAAAAAAAACATTAACCTATCAACCCTCATCAACACAAGAAATTCTAACAGACTATATATGACAATGCCATTTCATATAATATGAAAGTGAAATAAAAAGTAATGCATGCAAAAATAGTGATAATGTTGTCACATATTTAATACCTGATTTATATATATTATTAAACCTATTGTTTTTATATATATAGTTATATAATTGCATATATTGTTAACCCTATTGAATGATTGTCAGCAGAATCACCTTGAATTGTAAATAGAAAACATGGATTTCTTTGTTTTTACTTTATGTAATATTTCATTAACCCTGCAAAAGGAACCAAATGGTACTACTAGCAGGGGGAAATATATTTAAATTTGGATCAGATATGAAAGTCACTTAAAGAGGTTCCCGGTCTATGTTCTCCCATGGCTAAATTTTGAAATAATATTTTTTAAAAGGAATTAATGTCAATAAAATATTTTGGCATTCACTAATACAACTTCTTGAATCTTCCAATTTTCATATGATATTGATATATGGAAAATGTCATCAAAATCTGTTTTTTTGTTGTTTTTTCTTTTCATTTTGTATTAAAAAGAGAGACTTTGTTTTTACTGTGAACTAAATTACCATGTTATAGCTGAATCAAACTGGTTCCATGAGTTTCAAAGGAGATACACAAAACTGTCAATTTTCTGGAGAATAACATTCTGAGTTATATTTTCTTTTTTTTTTTTTTTTTTTCTGTACATATGTGGAATTATTCAGAAGATACATATGACCCAGCAATTGATTTCATGAAGACTGGGACTGTATTGGTAGACCCAGGTGGCCTGTTCTTAGCTTTGCTCAGCTGAACATTCAAGACAGATGTGTGCAAACAGACAGTGAAAAAAGAATACAGGAACTCCTTGGAAATATCTCCAGGGAAGACACGTTAATTCTCTTCTAAATTCATGTCTTCTTTTCCTTTCTCTCTTATATAAATAAATGATCTTATATGAAGGGCAGGACCTTTGCCCACAGTGCCAGAGGGAGTCAAATTGTTTAGAAGAAAGAGAAAAATACAATGTGAATTTCCAGAAAAGCTACATTTTTAATTTGCACAATTTCTTGCAAACCTTCTATCATATCATGCAATATTAAACCCTGCTCCAGAGGGCATGTGGCAGAGAATTTCAGCTTTCTCTACCAAGCTTCTATATGGTCACTGAAACAGCTGAAATTTGATTTCCAACAAGTTTTGACTTACAATTTTATTCAGTGTCTAAAAATGTGCAAGATCCTCTCAAGATGTTTCCTACTGTTATGACATTTAGTGTCTATAATTTCAGCCTTCCTTTATTAGGAGTTATTTACCTTTGCCACTCATCTGCTCATCTGGTCATATGAAGCTTGTAGGAACTTCACAACCTCTATCCATCTTAGATTAACTCAGTTAATAGAGAAGGTCTCAAAGGCAGTCACATATATAAACAAATTGCATGATCATATACACCTTTATGGAGGTCTTTAAGGAGACCACAATATAAATGAAAATGAATTACCATTACAAAAAATTACAAACAAGTTGGGAAAAATGTGAACTTCATTGGCTCAAAGACTAGCAGACAAATAGGAACCTTAAATTCACTGTTTTGAAAGAGAGCACTTTTTTTTACATGAATATCATGGTTTTTACTTTGGTTTCCTTATTCTTCAGTGATGAATGCTGGCTTTACTAATTATAGAAAGGAAACTGTAGCAAGAAAGCATAGCTACAACACGCTAAAAAGCATTTTTATCTTTGTTGGCCCTGAAACATTTCAAGCTCTTATAAAGCCCGTTTGATTGATGCAGGCCATTAAAATAATGTGTTTAGGAAATTTAACATTGCCCCATGAAAGCTGCCATTTCTGCCATAAAAAATGGGCTTTCTGTAATGAAAATGAAAATTACAGCTTCACAGATAAGTGCATGTAAAACTGCTGAATGCATCAGCTGGTCTCGGTAGCATCTCTGTAACAGTGATTCGGTGGTTACTGTTATACAGAGTACCCTCAGAAATATTTTAAAATTACGAATGTTCTCTCAACTGTATAATATAGATATTTCCAATATTTAGTACTCTGTATCCACACCCCCTTATAAATTGCTTTCTTAAGAAGTATACAGAAAAATGGTAATTTTCACTTCTTCATTTAGACATGTTCAGTGTATCCTATGCATATTTCAAAATGATATCCACTCACAGGACTCAAGACGTTTATACTGCCTCTGTATAGATATAGAGGTTGCTCTATTGGCTTTGCAATATTAAAACTTCAAAGTATTAAAGAGTTCTTACTGTGTCTGAGGTTATTACTGATAAGGTAATAAAAGCCATATCTTTAAAATATTGTTAAGGATTAGGTGCTGCATCATCAAAATTAAACAGAGTTAGTGTTTCAGGCTTCTGCATCTCTGGTTTTACAATCATGTGCTAATCACAATTTACTTCTATCTTCCATCTATTTAGGTAATTGGGTTTATTTTCAACTGCATGTATCTAAAATCTAATCATACAGCTAGAGCAAGATGTGTCCTCAGGCAAAGTGAGAGAACAGTCTTGTTTAAGACATGAAGAAACCACATACTAAATAAAAATAATATCATTTTGATTATTAAATCTTCTTGGTTTACAAGAAGTATTCAGTCACAAACCCAGAGGGCCATTTAAAATTGAGAAGCATTTACACAGAGAAGATCCATGGAAACCACAAAAGCCTTTTTGTTGATTCTCTAAAGCTACCAAGCCTTTGTCATTGGTAACTCAAACCCACATTTTTAGAGAACATATGAAAGGAATTGTTTCTGATGTGACAAGCATACATGGTGGTTTTGAATTCCTCTACTGTCCATAGTCAGTGCACATTAAAGAAAGAAACTGTGCTTTGTTTCAATTCTCATTTTAAAATATTTCTGTTACTTTCTTCAAAGTTAAGACAAATTAGTATTTAAAACATCAAAGACACAATTTTCAATTACACAAAATATGGCCTTTAATCATACAGAAAACCATACAGAGGACTTTCAGGTGAAAACAGTAAAAGGCACAGATGTTAACATCCTATGACAAGTCATCCTGAATGACTTTGCAGATCAATTCTTAAGAAACTGCAACATTTTTAAATTGTTGACCAGGTCTACAAAACAAAAAACTTAGAGTATTATGTGTCTGTAGTATCTATATAAGTTAAACACAGGGTAGGTATTATTATTATATTGTTATTATTTTATTTCTACTCTTAGATTTTCTTTGTTCACAGATATTTGGTGGAATAAAAAAATCTCAATAGTTACATGGAGCAGTAGAACTGAATAGTATACTTGCCTTGAGAAGTAGAAATTAGAACTGGCAGTCTACAAAGACTGGATTTAATGAAAATTTATGCACTAGAAATTTTAAATGGGATGCCACAAGATGTAGCTCAGGTAAAAAAAAAAAAAAAAAAAAGATGAAACATTTCAATTTTTTTCTCAACTGAATTCTTATGAATTTCTATTACACGATCAATTCTAAATATTGACTTCAATTTCTTTTTCAGAATGGGAAGACAGACAGAAAATGTTGACAATTCCCACAAATGACAAATCAGTTTTACAGCTGGCTGCACTTGGAACATGGATATAAAGTTCTACTAATACCTCAAAGTACTAATATAGAAATTCAAAACCTATTGATTTGATCAACTGTGAATAATTGCTCTTGTCTTTGCAATTAGATAGCATTCCAACATTTTTTAAAGAACATTTTATTACTTCCTGTCATTTGACACTTACAATTCCTTAGTAACGACAGCTTCACTTGCATGTATTTCAATATTGTAGTATATTCCTTAATTTTGCTACTTGAAAGAAAGCTAAGTTTCCATATTTTCACAGCTAATTTTTTAGCTGCACCAAATCATTCTCAACCCATGTAGCAATGATTAATGTATTTAGTATTTTATAGTTCAATAACAATAGCCACATATTCGTTCTTCACTTAAATGAATACATCACATTTTTGTTATATCAAAACAAAGTTCCTTTCCTTCATGTTACAGATGCTGACTGGTCAGTGTACACTGATCAAGGTGATAGCTATTATTCATAACAATATGCCTCAGGTAAGAAACAGTTTAAAGCATGCTGCTGCTTGTCAGATAAATTTTTGAGAAACAAGCAAATGTGATAGTACCTAACTTCTACTAGAAGTACAATTGTATGATTGTCCAAAAATGTCTTCTATTTCTATTTGCCAAGAAATAACTTACAGAAATGCAGACTCTAATGCATTTTTGTTGGGAAGATTTCACAACTGAAGAGTAAATAATAGAGGAAAGTTCTTTATTAACATAAATGTTCTTTATTTGGTACAGTGAACTATCATACAAAGTGAACTTGCTCCTTTTATTGCAAGGAAGAGATGACCACCTGTGCAAGTCTTATGCCTTGACTCTATTCTGTGATGAGGAAGACTCTGGTCCTTTGCTTAAATTAGACAACTAATTGTCAGCCATATCATACACAAGTGCTGTCAACACTTACAATCCGTACATTTCGTGTTTGTGTTCTATTCACAATGAAAGCTAAGAGGAAACACAATGAGGATGGCAGGAAGAAATTAGGTCTTTGGAGATTTTCAGAATTGGGAAGTTAAACTAGATGACTAACTGATACTTCTTCCAAACATTGTTTTTATGATTCTATGGTTAGCTTCTTACTGATTGTTATCTTTTAAACCTTATGAGGCTCCATCCATACCAGTTGTTAATGTTGAGAGAAAGTCTCTTTAGACCTACTGCTCTTCTAGCGTACATCACTCTATAAATTGAAATATATGTACTTCACTCACAGAAGAATGACTCACAGGTGAATGAGCATAGCTTGAATATTCCTGTAGTTGGAAGACTATGTACCAGCCAGCGTGCTTAGAAGAGCACAGTGCATTATTAAGATGTAACTGAGGACAGGACTGAGGTCAGAAATAGGCCTCATGTAGCATCACATCAACAACACCTACAGCTGGGAGAGCAGTCTAGAATAGATGCACCAAAAGAAAAATTTTTACTATCCACAAATTTTCTCTATTATTGTATCAGGTCAGTTGTGCATTTATTACTTACATAAGCATTCCTGTTGACTTTGGTCAAATCCCATATGAGTGAGATGCAGAATTGCATGTTTTTCTATTACACAATTGCATTATTCCTCTGAAGAAACTAATTTATCATTGAAGAATCTTAGGGAAGTTTCGTCCCTAAGGTTTGCAAAAATGAAATGTTTACCTTTTCCATTTTTTTTTCCTTACCCACAGACAAAATCTTATATTATTACAGTGTTATCTACAAATTCAAATTTACCTTCTTGACAGATATCAAAGTAAAATCTTACTACTTAGGTGTCATTAGGTATAACATATGGTAGTGAAGAGTTAAAACACGGTGGAAGTAACTTTCCCCTGTGATTTTGGATTTTTGGCTTCTTTCTAGGACACTCTCTCCTTCCTGTTCCTTCCATCCTTCTAGGATGTAATTTTACCTTCTAATCTAGAGGCAGCAAAAAGCATGCTCTTTCAATGCCATACGTGAATGAATGATTATGGATTAACCACTATTAGACATAGACAAGCTGTATTCCAGCAGTGATTTGAATCCACAAAATCACAGAGATTTTAAGTTAATGGCAAAAATTCAGTTTGACATCTTGTCCTTAATTCACCCTATTGAAAAATAAGAAACAAAGGTACAACAGCATGAGTTCATGAGTGTCGACCCCAATTTTTAGTTTTAATGTTAAATTTCTTTGCTGTTGTCGGTTTTAGTCTTACTTAGTTAAGCTATGGGAAATGCTATATATATGATGATGGCATGAATGTTTGCTTTTTCCTGTTGTTTAAAAACTGACATACACAGAAATCTATTTTTGGTGATCCCTATCCCAGATTTTAACCAGGAGCAAAAACAAAGCTTTTCCATCATATATAAAAAAAAAAGTCAAAGGGTAAGTTTAAAGAAAAAAACTCACAGGGTTTATTGGAACACCCAGCCAAAAGAGGTCATGAAAGTTTGAAAGAAAAGAACAAGCAGAGGAAGAACAGATTTATCTTTATAAATAACTAACAATTGAGTAATAGTAATTAAAAGCTAGAAATGACATTCGATTTCCAGAATGTTATGTTACTATATTAGCAATGCAGAAAATGGAGATCTGAAAAGGAATGAACAGCCATTGCTAGCATCCTAAAACTGTATAGCATCTCATTGCTCAACTTTCCAGGTTAAGAGACTGCCTAGCTTTGCTAGGTATAATAATTGCTATAGGTTTTGGCAAGATCAGAACCTCAGAAAGAAGTAAAGTGTTCTCTAGTTGCAAAACACTCTTAGGTGGATGAAGAAGGAATTTAGTGAACTGGTTGCTCCTTCAGTATTACCAATGGAAAGTTAAGAATCTATAGAAGCACATAAGATCGTTTTATGAGACAGTAACAATATTATGCTATGAAACATTAAATAGTCCAAAATGCCATACATATGAATTATAGACACAATAGGGCAGCTATTCTGAAAATAACAACGGCAGTAATTCTTTGCCCACAATTCCTATTCCTTTTCTCTGATTAGTGAGAATGAGATTTACTGGCATCAGTAATCCCAGAAATCAAATTCCAAAGTGATCTAATTATATAAATATTTCTGTGAAATGAATCTTGCCTGTATAGGATTTTTTTGTTGTATCTTTTTGGTTGTTTTTGTTTTTGTTGGGGGAGGAGAGAAGCAGGATCCTAGAACTGACCACTTGTCTACATAGCAAATACCACAAATTTCCATATTCAAACTATAAAATCAATGACTGCAAAAGTTAAAAAAAAAAAACAACTGGGAGATAAACTAAGAGATAATAACTCATCTGGTTACAGGTGTAAATTTGTGGTTATGATCTTTATGAATTACCTACTTCTACTTAAGTGATTACTTGTAATAAGCATATAAGCATAGCAGGACAGGGAGATGTACTTATATTTCAAATATTTTCAACAAAAAATCACATGGAATATTTGAAGGTAAATCCCTACAGCATTACTAACTTATCCAATTCCTTGATGCTGCTAATAAATATTGAGGGACAAACACTAATGATCTTCAGTCATCATAGTTCTACTGCTTCCTAATTAATAGGTAAAACAGTAATGAAGTATCTCTCCTAATCAATAGATAAATAGTACTCAGGTTTCTCTGAGGCTCAGATTTACTTTCACAGGAAATCTATATCAGCCTTCACTTTCATACGAACTGTTAAAATCTTCAGTGATTTGATTCCCTTAGCACCAACTGTAGTCCAATAATAATAGCACCAGTCCTTTATCTGAGTGAGTACTCAATCATTAATATAGGCACAAAGTTTGATCTGGAAATTCTGCTTTACTAATAATGCTAAATATTAAACATTATATATTAATCTGTATATTAAAAATTGCAAGGAATTTACAGAATTTTATTTTTAATTAACAATAAGCAATACATTTCATCTGTGAAACAAAATTTTCCTGTGGTTATGTATGTTTAATTCCCTGTGATTCTCTGAAAATGCTTTGTGTGGGTGTCTCAGAGCAGAAGTTGGCCTAATTTTTATTATGTTTTATACAGTAATGTGGTACCTGAATAAAATTACCTGGAGGATCAGCAGCCAGTTTCTACTAGACTCATAACATTTCCAAGCACTGAAGGCATATTTGGAGCACATTAGTTTCAAAGTCTCTTCTGTCAAAATTTGCTTGCATAATAAAACACTAGAGGTTCTTGTGAGATCCACAAAGTTGTAGGAATTCAGCAGTAAATAAAGGTCTGAAAAATTTGAATACTTAAGAAAAACGCTTGCTTTAAGAATAATAGAATTGTAGAGCAGGAATGCATTTAATCCACTCAAATGCTCATAGGCAGGGTCACATTAAACACTAATCATGAATCGCTGAGGTTTATCTAATCTATGTTAACAAATTACTAATGACATTTTTTTCTACAGCATCCCAGGTGAAGTGTTTTAATTATCAACTATTCCTATAGTTTAAATTATTTTTCTAACAACAAACTATTTTCTCCCTATTGTGAATTAAGCTCATTATTTATTGTCTTCAGTAATTTTAAAGAATTTCATAAATAATACATTTTAAATATCTTCACAATGTTGTTATTCGTACTTACAACTAGCCATGAGGGTCCACAATTTTCAAGTGATTTGAGCTCATGTATTTTTTTTTTTTTTTTCATATTTATGGCTGTCATTGCAAATAAGAAGTTAGAAGATTGCTTTAAAAGTCCAGGCTAAGGGGTTCAGAAAAATCACATGAGTCCAGAAGTCAAACTCTCAGCAGAGCATGAAACATCATGAGTTTTTCCCTTCTTCCTTTCTTGCCCTTTTAACTGTGTAACCTCTCAAGAGATCCATATCACTACCAGGGAGGTCAAAATTTCCTCTCCAGATGCATTTCTTCAATGCCTCTGCCTTCTGTTTTCTATGCTTTCAACCATTTCACTGAGTTTCATTTAAAAAGCATGATGTTCTGCACAGGCAATTGTCCAACTGCCTCTGTAAAACACATGGATGTACTCATAGCGCTTTATAATAGTGCAGTGAACAAGACAGACACTGAAAAATCAGATCAATAATTGGGAAACTCAGAATGCCCATTCTGAATATGTTGCAGCTATACTTGAAGTTTAGATTTTAAGTGTAAAAATAAACAGTTTAAAATGTTCAGTTAAAACAACAGAGAAAATACTATGCATGTACAAGACCTGTACTACAGATAGGACTTGCCTTTTCTCTACTGTACTTATGAAACACCACAAGAAACCTTGCAGTAGGTTATTTTGAAGTAGTTAATCCAGAAAATGAACTTCCCGTTTAACCCCAGTAATCAACATCAACCTATTGATCAATAGTCAATATGACCCAATTCATGAGGGCTCCATCTACTCTGGAAATGATTATTAGTATATACTTTACTCTTTATTTGGAATATTAAAATAATATGTTATATAGGAGCACTTTCATTTCCAAGTCTTTTTCCTGTTTATGTTAAAAGGAAAAGTGATTATAAAAGGCAGAATTCTGAGGCAACATACTTGCTAAAAAACAAGGTTTATATGTTTGTTTTTTACTGTTAATTTATTTTAAGAAAGCCCACATACTATTTATTGTTTAACGATTGCTCTTGGTTTATCTTTAAGCCAAAAATGGAACAGTGGCAACGTACTGGCAAATGCAATAACTTAGTAAGATCTATGCCATGCTAAAATTCAAATACATAGTGCTTGTACTGTACTGCTATTAGTACAGACAATTGAATAATTCTATGTTATATTAGTTGGTTGCCTGCAGTGTTCTAGATTTCTGCGACATAGCAGTTCATTAGTCTGCACAACATCGCAATTCATCACATCTCATATTTCCTTGCAACATCACAATTCCCATTACAGTTAAGCTGGACATATTTGCATATTCACTTAAAACAAAGGTGACCTGTGGCAAGCTTTTAGTTGCATCCTTTTAACATGATTTTCATAAGAAGGATTTGTATCTCACATCTCTGCTTTTCTTAAAGTTAATAATTGTCTGATTTTTAAAATAATTTCAATAACAGTACAGTCATCCACAACTAAAAGTCAGAAAGCTTTTTCTGTAGCTGTTGTGAATATTATATCATGCACATGGGAATGTTTAGTTCTTCGTCCATTCCACGGCAATAGACACATATGAAATTATCCTATGAGTTTCAGCTTTTTTGCATAATCAAGTCTTATTTACAGGGCACCAGACATTTATATGAGAAAATATTTAGCTCTTCCAAAAACCTGATAAAGTTTTCTACAAAGCCCCCACTGGAGTTTGAATATATTATCTTCAAAGATTTTTAGAACTTGCAAAACTTCCAATCAGCGTCTTACATTTTGCCTGGAGCAGAATATCAAAGCAAGGAACATTTTATCAAGCTTATCCTACCCTCTAACTTATCCTCTGCAATTATGGATTTGACTAGCTTGAATTCTAGAAAGTGTTGAGACAAGGAATACCATGACAAGAATTCTGAATTGCCAGGAACTCACAATGAAAGCACCTAATACAGTTCAGCAGGTCAGCATGCTGTAATTACAGGCTTTCAAACTTAAAATATCATACAAATCATTACAAGTCTCCCTAAAGACCACTTCTTTGCAAGCTTGCAAATGCCGTAACTCATGCTGTCAACAGTTTTTAAGCTCCAAGACCATAACTCCCTTATAAACTAACCAAGTATCAGTGAGATGTTTTTTCTGGGGAGGAGTGAGAGGGTAGTGTTATGTTTGTCAATATCTTCATAACCAGGGGCACTTCCAGTTCAAAGGATCTTGATACACGACTTGCAATGATATTTAATGGTTCATTTACAAATAATGAGTTAACATATTTTTCTTTTGCAATAACCATAAACCATTCCTTTTTATGTATAGGAAATAGTTCAGACACTGTTCTTTAAACAAAGAGGATAAAACTTCACCTTCTATTTCAACATCTCATAGATTTGATATTATTAGATTGCTACTCTGAAATGACTCAACATCCTGTGTATCTCACCTGCACTTTATGTAATGAAGTTATGGCAGTAACAAAGTCCTTTTTCTACTTTGACTGCAAAAAACTCTTGAAATAAGATTGTCAGTGAGGAACCTCTGTTCAAAGCGTCATTCACTTAAGGCATTTGGTGGTGTGTTCAGGCACTCTGAAGGTGAAAAAGGAAAGTTCTAATCACATCCCTTGTTTGATTCACATTATGCTGGAAAATGCTTCCTTATTATGACAGTGCATACTGGCAATAGAGTGCTGCCTGTGAAGGATATTTATGTGTCCTATGCAAAGTACAACAGCTTTCTTGAAGCACCACTAACAATATATTGCTATTCTGAATCCACTTCATACTTTAATAATTTGTTTTTTAATGAAAATGGGCTAGCATGGACCAATTAATTCAAAGCTGAACCAGACATTTTCTTTGACCTAGGATAATTTCAACCTGAAGAAAAATACACTTCCATCATATGGGGAAAAATTGAACAAGAAGAATTCATGAAAATGTTTCCCTTGTCACCACTTTATACTCTTTTCCACTATGGATCTTTCATTTTCATTGCTGGGTAGCAAAAAAATGGCTCTGGCTGTAATCCCTGACTCCATCTGACCATATATCAGCCTTTTAAGAGTGAACACATAATACCGACATGTTTCTAATGTATCAAACCAGCTCAGATTCTGCAATCTTCTCTACCTCATTAATGATGAAGAGACATCTTTTTTTTGCTCTCTCTAGCTCTTATACCTCAGGTGGCAGAATCTTTCTGTTCTACTGTCTAGGGTCCCAGAATTAGCTTTTTTTTTCTTTTTTACAACTTACATGTCAGTCAGTACAGTCTGACAGATAAGATTAGCATTCATATTTGAATGTTAGTCACTAAAATAATTGCCTTCAGAGTACAAGAATTGTTCAAACGATTAGCCAAATAATTAAGCCACGCTAAAGCTTTGAGATGTCTCTTACCCTTAGTCTATTTCTATATATAACATACAAGTAGATTATTTTTATGTTGAATATAAATAATATTTTGACTAATAATAACTTGCAGGAAAATATGGCTTCTCATTATCAATTTTTCAAGTGAAAAAAAAAAAAACCTTATTTCAGCAATATGACTTTTCTCCTTCCTGAGTAATATGATAAATACTGAAATAAGAAACATAAGGCCAGTGTTTCACAACTAATCTGCAAGAAAATAGCTGTTATACGCTATGTTCATTTTACAAACTTTCCGTATTGAGGCTGTAAGCACCCTTCCAAATTCACGTGGATTGCCAAAAACTTTTACTGTTCAGTAACAAATCAAACTAATTACAGCACAATTTGACAAAATCCTAAAACTATACACTGGAAAAGATGATTTTCAAGTCTTAACTTACAGTAACAAAAATAAGAGACATTGACGATAATATCAGGGATGTTAGTTGAGCATCCTGATGACTGTCCGCAAAATATTCTGTCCTCTAAGCATGGGAGGCAATCAGGTATTTAAAATACAACCGACTTCAGCATGGTATAGCTGAAGGTTTTTTTAATTGAGACTATTGTCCTGCTGTACAATGACTCATCTAAATGGTGGAAAATCTACTCAAGGGGTGGGGGGCATTACTTCTACTTACTCTCCGATGAAAGAACAGAGGCTAATCTAATAGTAAAGACTGAAATACAGAGATCTCCTTGGCTTCTGAAAATTTTGCCATCTGGCATTTCCCATTTATTTCAACATATACAAACTATAAGGAGTTGTTAAGGAAATGGCAGATAACCCTTGAGATAATCAAGCCTAAATTTAAACATTATAAAGGTGATTTGGTATGTTCACTGTAAGAAGAAAAAGATGAGCTTCCATGGATGAAGACTAGAGGTATTAATATTTAAGTGCACACCATATTGAAGAAAACAATGGACTGTAATGGATGCTTTTCATCTGACCTCTTTCTCTCTCTCCCTCCCTCTCAATCACTATTTGATACAAGAAGACAGAAATTCATGAGAGCCAGTGCTAATGAAAAATGCACTAGAACTTAACTGCATTTCAGAGCTACTGGTGTCAAGGGGACAAGCAATGTCTGTGTCTGTCAGGATGTAAATTAAGTCACTTCGTATGATTCACTCTCAAGATTCAGAAAAGAACATGGCTGAGAAGATGACATGATATATTCAGTAAACTTGACATTCAATAGAGAATCTGTTATCCTGGTCAAATTTTGATCCCCTGTTGCATTAATGCTATTATGCTACAATAATAGCCAATAGTAGTCAATTGATTATAAATGCTAAGGGAAATTTTTTAGATCCTCAGAGTAACAAAGATAACTTGCTGAAGACATTTGCAGCTTTGGGAATGTTAGAAATCATAAGTTCTTTTTATTACAGAGGTTTTGTCTGGTAAATGAAATAATCATTCTTTAAAAGACTAAATATAAGAAGTCTTTAATCTTGATTACTGGAGTCTATGTACCATAACCTCTTTTATGCTGCCAAAACATCACATGCCAATTTTCAATGATGTAATGAGTACTGTAGTATGCAACTCAAATTCAGGAAAAAGCCTGTTCTCTTGGTGACTTATTCAGTAAAAACCGCCATATCATCAAAGTATGATGGAAGTCACACTTCCAGCCAGGCTTTCTTGGGATTCAGTTAGTCAAATGCAGCAGTACACTGCAGTAGATCCATTCAGGCCCATGAGTTTGTTCCAGCTTGTCAGAACCCAGACCAAGCATCTTAGTACTCATCCTGAGAAAAGCTGGCTTGTCAAGAGCCAAGCAGATGCCATGATGCTTGTAGTATCATGCAAATATTCTATAAAATCTGTCAGAGGCAAGAGGTTCATCACAGGATTCATTTACACAAATCAAAGATGATTTTCCTGTACATGAAAGGTTAGTATGGTTTCCCCCTCTTGCAGTGAAAAAAACTTCACATAATTCAATGTCACAGACGAAGATCCTTAGCTATTGTTTAGCTAGATACAACTGGTTAGTGTTTTGGTAGCTGAGATAATGAGCCAGGAAGTGATTGTGAAGAGCTGTTGCCATGTTTGTAGCAGTGAGCGGGAGGATACAAATGGAGCATTATGATGCCTTGCACATGCATGTGATCAAGTTGTAGGTTCCTAGTCATCGCTACACCATGAACATCACTCACAAGGAAGACTCTGTTTCTACTTCCAAGACACCACTCAGTACTCTGTCATTGTATGGATGATGTACATAACTTGCATATACACAAGCTCATATAGAACAGCAGAAAATCACATGTATGTATACACATATGTATATGCATGTATTCATCCATTACTGGATATTACAGTTCAGCTAACCATTTCAGTTATCACCTACTATTTCTAGGTCTTCTGTGCAAGTTAAAGGACAGTTTCTTTAACAACATTAAGACATTTCGAAGCCTGTATGTTACTTTTTAATAGTCATAGTAATGAACCTTGCATTTTGAGTACAAAACAAAGGACTCATAACCCACTCATAAATTGCTACTACTGGTAGATATGCAATTTTTCAAAGGCACTGAAAGAAGTATTTTTCCTCTAAGCCCCACAGCTTTAGTAAGAACCTTTCAAAAAGTGTATCAAGATACACTTCACAATAAGCAAGATGAAATTTAGCAGAGATAGTGACATAACTTGTTATCCATTATGCAGTTGATTCTTCAGCCTTATTTATGCACATCAAATGTTTTGTTCTATGGCAGATATATGACATTGGACTATTTCTAATCTGAAGTTTTCTCTGATAGTTAACTTGCAAGATGTTCATTGAATAAAAAAGGGTGGAGGGAAATAAGAGACATTTGTACACAAAACCTGAAATTAAAGGTAACTTAATTATCTCTCTCCTTAACACCAGCTGGTAGCTTATTTATTTCTTATTTGTTATGATTATAATGCAATTGTACTCAGTATTTTTTATGATAGTAGACTAATTTTGTTCTTTTTCTGGAAAGGCATGATGTTAATAGAACCATTAAGAGACATTTTCTACCTGGTCTGTATTTCTAAGCTGTATGTGCACAACGCATCAGATGAAAAATGCATGCATGCATCAGCTATAAAAACGAATGGTACCTGTGCCTCAGCTTGGGCTGGTGAGAAGTTCTGTACACCACAAATAACAGCTGAATCTTGTGTGCCCTGTTCTTTGCTGGCAAAATCTGACTTCAGATGAGTCAGAATCCAAACACTACCAGGTTTCATAAATGTCCACAGAGGATGAACAGACAGAATTACTTATTTCTATTAAGAATACCAGAGAGTATGTTTTGCAGGAAGTAATTTCATTATCTTCTGAAGTGCTAGGGTTCAGCATTTAAATACACAAAATCCAATAATGCATTAATTTGATCCACCTCATTAGCATCCAGAAACATTTAGTGAAAAATGACAGAATTGCTGCAGCTGATTTCAGACTAAGTGGTAGGCCCTGAGAGTTTTAAGTTGATAATTAATGCATAATATATATAAAATATCAAGTAAAATATGTAATAAATATATATAATGTATCATGTTTAACATAGATGATGCATCATGTAATATATGATTAATACATAAAAAGAGGCAATATTCAAGATTTTATTTCCACGGAGAACAAGTTTCAGTAAAATCACACTGTAAAAACATTTCAAGTTTTGTCTCCGTGTCTTGAAACAGGGAAAACTAATAGGGAATCACTGTTTTACATAATAGGATACATCTTGCCACAGCTCAAGAAAAACTAATGGGAGAAAATCAAGTGTACATCATTCATCTTACTTCAATAAATGAATAAGCAAATTGGATGGCAGAGAAACTGAATCAATTGTTGCAAACAAATGTCCTTTTCTACAAAAAGGTAATGTCTCCTTCAGATATTTTGGTATTTTCAGCTTTTCAGCTACTTTTTAGAGCAGATCAAGATTCTTGAAAAAATGTAGCATGCGCGCTTCTATCATAAATACCATATCACAGATTTTTGAATTGATTTTTTGACAGTTGCCTCCATTTACTGACTCACAAAAAACACTCTTATGTTTCATATAGCAAATGCGTACACAAGGAATAGAAAAACACACATGAACCAGAAACCCAGTCTATCATATACATTCATTACCAGAAAAGCCTGAAAGATAACAACAAAGCGCAGCTCTTGCCAAACACATTTCTATATTTATGTTCAACAAAAACTGAATACAAGTCAAAGCAGGTCTACAGACATGGACAACAAATGACCTTTTCCTTAAAAGTGTCTTGCAAACTGCACTATATGCTTTCTAGCGCTGACACATAAAACAACTCAATCACCATTTGAATAAAATTAGTATTGTTTTGCTAACTATTGGTACCAATGGAGACAAAAATTAACACCCACGACCCTGAACCCCAGACTCAGACCAACTGTACTGTTATCTCTTATGTACCCGAGGCACAGTAGGTATAAAGGCTGTCATCAGATTATATGTACAAGAACAGTCCAGATAAAATATTTCTTAAAAATGAGCACACTGAAATATAAGCCTCTTAAATTGATTTTATGGAAATATTATGATACAGAATAATTCTGATTTTAATTTTATTGAAATCAGTATGGTTGAAATGCCCATAAAATCATCATATTTCTAGAAGAACAACAATTACCAATTACTTAGTTTAGCTTTTTCTTGCTTAAAGCAATTTTTAATTTTACATATACTGTACCCATTTTCTACATGAAATGAAATTGATCCTTATTATTTTGAAGCTAGTACTAACCATTATGAAATCCTATTACACATACCAGTGGCTGTGTCTCTAGGACATATGGTACCCAGAGTGAGAAAAATGACTGTGGAATCATTAGCTATTAAGTAATTATATGCATGTTTTTACAGTCAGAAGTAGGCTTATCATCTCTATTACTAAACTTAAAATATCTACTATTTATTTTCATTGGCTGAGAACCTCAACGTGACTGGTACAAGGATTCTAATTAGAGTAATCCTTACCATAACCTGATTGCCTGTTGTTTTCCAGCTTCAACAAGATTTGAATTTGAAGAACATACACCATGCTGGATATGTGTAATGTGAAACAATTTTCTACCTTAATAGCTACACTGCAGAATGTGAAAATTGGCAATTATTCATTTTGCCATGAGCTAGTAACTGGAAGTGTAAAATTCTCATCTGTGAAGAATGGTATAGTAAACCTAACAAATCTAATATATTCAATATGACTCTTCTCTTGACTGCAAAAAATCATGTGAACTTTACATAATTTCTTCTCCAGAAAGAATATGTTTTAAAGATCAGGGAACTAATCACATTAATAAAGATTTTCCCCAACAGAGTCTGGACATCAAAGCCCTATTCATATTTATCACAGATTTTTAACAAGTTTTGACAACCTCACACAGCCACTATAAGGACTACTTAATAAACATTTTGTGTTGAAGATAAAATAGCTAGAGTGTCTTTAAAAGTATACACTAACAGGGATTTTTCAGCAAAGCGATAAAGAGTATAACTAATACTTCCTGTCTTTCAGTACATAAAATTGAGGACTTTAATCTAAATTGACAACTTTTTCCATGAGATGGGAGAAAAGAGACATCTCTGTAAGATAATTGTCACACAAACATCCAAGACAGATAGGATAAACTCTTGTCTGGAGGTTTCTCTCTGTCTCAATCTTCCTTCAAAATCTATTCAGGGACACAGAATAACTTGAGCCAACACCTAACCTTATGAGAGCTGAAGTCAAAAAAAGGCGAATCTCTCTTCTCACGTCCTTGGCAGGAAATTCTACATCATAGAATTCTTTTTTTTTTAAGGTAGATTGACAAGTTTGTCTTGAAGCTGGGCACCAACCTCAAATTCTTATTCTACAATGGAAGCAGTAATCTTAAGTTTGTGACACTGCATTACATCTGCTGCACTATCAGAGACACGTTCGTTAGTCTGCTGTACCTAGAAAGCTGACAGAGAGTCCAGACTTTCAGTCTCTCTGGTAATAGAATTAGATCTCTATTGTGGAATGACGAAGGTTGCTATCAGGTTACTAGGCAATCAATGTAAGTGTGAACAAGATTTATAGCAGAAAGGATAAGGGTAAAGGAAAAGTCATTATAGAGTAGTTTTTGATGATTAAGTAATGCCTTAACTCAGAAGAAAGCCAGTTTTTGTGTTTTTTTTTTTTTTTAATCCATAGGAAAGCAACAGCAGCACTTGAACTGATAGAAGTATCTGAACATATCCAATACCAGTTCTACATATCTCGTAAGTATAGTTAACTACTAGGGCACAATAAATATTCATATTTTTATATACTCCAAAGTGACTCAGTTCTTTATGGATTCTATTTATAGTCTATAAAAATAAAGTATGCAGAAATAAAAGTGTTTCAAAATTCATATGTTTTAGAAATACATAGAAAAAATATTAAGAAATATAGGTAATGTTTCATACCGGAGCAGTGGTTGTTTTGGATAAGAAGGCTGGTCACCGTTTTGGCACGACTGAGTTTTTTTTGTGACTTGCTTATAAATATTCCTTGCTGTTACTCCAATCCACAGCATAGTAGATAGCGTAGAATAATGCAGTACTATGCCAACCTAAAACAAGAGTGGACAGTTAAACAGGTCAAGAATAAGTGGATCAGTAAAACAAGACTTTAAGAAAAATCTTACTACATAATTGTAGAAGCAAGAAGATTTCTTTTTAATTGAATTTGTAATTGCATCATTTTTTTCCTTTCTCTCTGGTTCCTTTTAACCACAGAATGAACACACTTTAATAAAGCAGATGGAATCTGTTACTTAATCCATCATAGATAATATCTGTAATACCAGATGGTATGTTAGGAAACCAAGATGTTTAAGACATCTGTAAAGAACCTGATTAATGACAACTTTTACACCTGGATTTAACGTGATGCAATATTTGGTTTGTGCTGCAAACTTTGTTAGCTTATCATGACAAGACAGTTTAAAAAATAATGAAAGGACACCATTATTGTTTGTTTTTATACTATATTCTGTAATTTTTCATCAATATATTTTGTAATATCCTGTTTTAGTTAATCTCAGATGCGTATAGCCAAGGTTGACTTCCTGTAATGACCAGCTATTTGTAAGGCATCAGTGCTAGTTGCCTAAAAAAATGATTTTCAGATATGTTTTATGCAAACTCTCAGATTCTCAATAGCGTTATTACCATGATGTCTCTAAGACAATGGTGTGTTTATCATGGAAAGTAAAATAAAACACAAGCACCTCTAAAATACTAACGTGTTTGTTATGTTAGTAATTGTTATTCATTGCTATGGGAACAGTAATTGGAATTTTATCCAATCTGCAATGCTTTATTTCATCAGCTAAGTCTCCATCTGATTATATAAAATGAGGTTACCTTTGAAGCAACAACCTGACATTTTGCAGTGACAAATAAAATATTGCTATAATTGGAGACCACATAGATGTTGAAAGAATACAGAAAATTGCTAAATAAAGTTAACACAAATCTATTATAATGATTTATTTGAATCAGTGTTTATTTTTGCTCAACTTAAAATAATTCATCAGTAAAGAAAAAAGCACATTAATTTTGTTTATATTTCATAATGTAGCATAAACTTGAATATAGCAGCAAATACTATCAACAGAAAATCCTTGCAATTTTCTCTGGGTCTTGTCTGGTACATTAGACAAGAGAGCATAAAGCCTTCATAGCTGTTGTCGCTTGAGGTAAAAGAAGCAGAAATAAGAGAATGAGACAACTTTGTACCATCAGCTGGCAGACATTGCCAGTTCAGTGGCTAGTACTGCCCAAACTTAGTTCATGTGCAGCTTGCAGCATTTCAGCAGGGACACAGTGAGTATGACTATAGGCTGGGAGGGGTGAAGGAGTAAGACAGGGGGTAGAAAAGAGAAGATAAAGGTAGGAGCCAGAAGAAAGAACTGGAAAAATTCTAGCGACTTGGTTCATAACCTCTTTCTCATTTAAGCATAACACTTCTATTATATATTCTTTAATTATTCTACACAGTATGCCAAGGATTTGATAATATGAATAGCTGGGATGAGTTCTGTGTGAGCAGGCATCAACACATGAAATTAAGACAGTGTATATGGCCAAATATTCACAAATGATCAGTTGATCAAGTGAATGAAATTCCTAGAAATAACATGATCAAACAATTTTATTGAAATTTTCAAGAGAGACTACTGAACTGAATAGAAAATATTGCTGTATCACACATTAGTCACATGACCTTCCTCCACAATATGCCTATTTTTCAGCAACTTAATTCCTTCTGATATATGGACAACTCTAGCAACACGGAAAAGAGACAGAAATCTGATCAGCTTCTGTACTATCTTTTCAGTAGTATCTTTTTGTCTCAAAATAAACATTTCCATTTGCATTTCGTCCTCAAGGCAGAGGATATATCCTGATACTACAGTACCTCCGGATGACTGATGGATTTGCAGAACAATGGTGACAATATGGGGGCAAAATGTGTAGTAGGACACAACCAAAGTGTGGAATTTGGAAGGGTGCACTGAGCTTCTGTACTAAAATCCAAAGGAAAAGGTATTATTTTCTCTTTATAGTGATTATTTTCTTTCCAGTTTTCTGAAATATTTTTCTTACTCATCCACTAATAATCTTTTGAAATTAAATGCTTGTCACGCTTTGCCTCAAAAATTCAGTTTCAAATGGTGCTTTGCTTTCTGCCTTTTCCTTCCCCATATCTCCACACTGGCATTCATGACATGGAAATGCATTTCCCACATTTTAGCACTTAGTGGCTCTTTCAGGCTGCTCAGACCTATGTTACGAATACATGAGGTAACAGCTCATGACACAAAAGAGAAGAAAATACTTAAAAGAAAAGGGAACAGGACAAAGTCATTTCTGTTCAATAAAATCTCATTTAGCAGACATAACCCTTTGGAATATGCATTACAAGTCCAGCGTATGAGTTCTTCTGTGTATAACGTGTTACTGAATTCATGTCTCTATAAAGCTCGAATGTGAGTCAGCAGTGTGCCCTGGCAGCCCAAAGGGCCAACCATACCCTGGGGTGCATCAGGCACAGCACTGATCTTCAACATCTTCATCAGTGACACAGACAATGGAACCCTCAGCAAGTTTGCAGATGACACCAAGCTGAGTGGCGCAGTCAATACAGTAAGGGGAAGGGAAGCCATCCAGAGGGACCTGGACAGGCTGGAGAAGTGGGCCCATGAGAACCTAATGAGGTTCAACAAGGCCAAACGGAAGGTGCTGCACTTGGGCCAGGGCAAACCCAGGTGTTCACACAAATGCGGGGTGAATGAGAAGCTGGACATGAGCCAGCAGTGAGCACTTGCAGCCCAGAAGGCCAACTATGCTCTGGGCTGCGTTAAAAGAGGAGTGGCCAGCAGGGAGAGGGAGGTGATTGTCCCCCTCTACTTGGCTCTTGTGAGGCCCCATCTGGAGTACTGCGTCCAGGCCTGGGGCCCCCAACACAAAAAAGACGTGGAGCTCTTGGAATGGGTCCAGAGGAAGGCCACTAAGATGATCAGAGGGCTGGAGCACCTCTCCTATGAAGAAAGGATGAGGGAACTGGGCTTGTTTAGCTTGGAGAAGAGAAGGCTCCAGGGAGACCTCATTGTGGCCTTCCAATACTTGAAGGGAGTGTATATACAGGAGGGGGTACCACTGTTTACATGGGTGGATAGTGACAGGACAAGGGGGAATGGTTTTAAACTAAGACAGGGAGGTTTAGGTTAGATATTAGGAAGTTTTTCACTCAGAGGGTGCTGATGTGCTGGAACAGGTTGTTCAAGGAGGCTGTGGATGCCTCATCCCTGGAGGCATTCAAGGCCGGGCTGGATATTGCTCTGGGCAGCCTGGTCTGGTGGTTGGCAACCCTGCACACAGCAGGGGGGTTGAAACTCAATGATCATTATGGTCCTTTTCAACCCAGGCCATTCTATGATATGATTCACTGCTGGCTGGGTGAGGGAAGGGGTCGTCCTGCTCTGCCATGATGTGGCCACAACTCAAATACCGTGTGCAGTTTTGGGTGGCACAATGTAAGAAGGACATAAAACTATTAGAGAGCATCCAAAGGAGGACAACTAAGATAGGGAAGAGTCTAGAGGGCAAGATGTGCGAGTAGCAGCTGAAGTCCCTCAGTTTGTTCAGCCCAGAGCAGAGCAGGCTGAGGGCAGGCCTCATGGCAACTTACAGCTCCTCACAAGGAGCAGAGGGGCAGTGCTGAGCTGTACTCTCTGGTTACAGCAACAAGGCCTGAGGGAACAGGATGGAGCTGTGTCAGGGGAGGGTCAGGTTTGGTGTTAATAAAAGGTTCTGCACCAGAGGGTGGTGGGCATAGAACAGGCTCACCAGAGCAGTGTTCATGGCACTGAGCTGCCAGAGTTAAAGAAGCATTTGGACAATGCTCTCAGACATATGGTCTGATTTGGGGTGATGGAGTGTGGAGCCAGGAGCTGGACTTGATACTAATGAGTCTCTTTCAATTTGGCATATTCTATGATTCTGTGATCCTATTTTCAGTACTCATGGAGCTTACCTTCACCACGTCATGTATTTCACATAAATTTGTGTGGGAAGGGCTACATTTTCCTGATTAAACACGCAGTTATGATTGAATATACAAAAGGTATGATGCTTATTCACGGGTGCCAACCGTGCTCACAGCAGGGAGGTTGGGACTAGATGATCTTTATGGTCCCTTTTGACTCAAGCCATTCTAAGATTCTGTGAACCCATATGATATAGAAAGAACTGTCAGGACATATGCATTGAAGTCGGCATTGCACCTAACGCTGTTTAATAACTGCAGCTATTATGCCAAAAATGTTTCTTTCCTTGGATCCTATTCTCAGAATTCATATTTGGGAATAAGCACCAATCTACTGAATAGGAGTCTGCAGTTTTCTACAGCAAGAATCATAGAATCATAGAATTAGCTAGGTTGGAAAAGACCTACAAGATCATCCAGTCCAACCATCCAACCAATAACCCCACTAAACCATGTCTTTCAACGCTATATCTAAATGTTTCTTGAACACCTCCAGGCACGGTGACTCAACCACCTCCCTGGGCAGCCCGTTCCAGCGCCTGACCACTCTTTCAGAAAAGTAGTACTTCCTAATGTCCAGCCTGAATCTCCCCTGGTGCAACTTGATGCCATTCCCCCTCATCCTGTCACTAGTCATAAGAGAGAAGAGGCCAACCCCCAGCTCACTACAACCTCCCTTCAGGTAGTTACAGAGAGCGATAAGGTCTCCCCTGAGCCTTCTCTTCTCCAGACTGAACAATCCCAGCTCCCTCAGCCGCTCCTCATAAGGCCTGTGCTCCAGACCCCTCACCAGCTTCGTGGCCCTCCTCTGAACACACTCCAGGGCCCCAATGTCTTTCTTGCAGAGAGGGGCCCAAAACTGGACACAGTACTTGAGGTGCAGCCTCACCAGTGTTGAGTAAAGAGGGACTATTACTTCCCTACTCCTACTGGCCAGATGCTGTCTGTATGTGCTCCTTCAATAAATCTCAGTACTTTATAAGTAACAAGTTCCACATGATGCAGTTACCACGGTAGTGATCAGAAAACACATTTATGCCAAACGTCTTGGCACAAAAATCTCTCTTCAGCAGGTTTAACCTGCACACAATTTCTGTTTCCCTCTACTTTGTAAATTTTATTTCTTTTTTTAATTATTATTATATTCATTTTATTTCAGCTAAGACTGTTCTTCAGCTAGTTCTATTTGAGGGAGGATATGGATATACACTAGCATTCTGATTTAACTACTAATCCTACACAGTCTTTTCAGTTAAATGGAGGGATTCAGGAATTTCTGTGTGGTCTCCTACACCACTGGATATATTTTATGATTCTAAATCACTTAGCCTTAGAAGAAACCCCTGTTCTCTTCAGAGGTAGAAAATTTAGAGCAAAGAGTTGAGACCCAGATATGAGGTAGGTCTCATCAGAAAAAGACCAAGAAGTACAATTTTCAGCATGCACATCTAAGTCCACAGCATCCGAAGTCTATAAGAGTCATGAGTTGCCACTGGTAAAGTTTATAGCCACTGATAGTCTTACTTGCATATATGACTAGCAGCATCCTCTTGCAGCAAAACTAAGCAGTGCCAACACCGAAGACCTATCAAAAGCCTGTAAATAGCATTCTTCTGTATATATTAAGATGCCATAACTGACAAATTTAATCACAGTATATTAATTTTACATCCAACTTTAAAAAAAAAAAGTTAACCACAGTATAAATAACTACTATTTTTCTCCTCCTTCAATAATATTTTTGTATCCCAAGCTCCCACACAAAATGTGGCTCCTAACTCTCGGATCTCCTTAGTTTAACAGGATTCAAATCCTGTTAAATTAGTAGGTCATTGATCATACTAACTTCTGTTCAGATGCAAGGATGAAAAATATAAAATAATATGATTCTGTCCCACTTTTCTCTCTCCTGAGTCTTGTGCCCTTGTGCCTCTAAATCTATACTTCGTGCTTTAACACATGGGGTGGAACTGATCATTTCAATCCCTCGCAGCCATAGCCTCATGGCTATAATGCTCTACAGGAAAATAGAGGCCATGAAACTGAAGCCTTTCAGACTGAGGGTACAGAACTAATGCCTTCCACACCACAGGGAGTGATCCAGCTACAGTTGTGCTCCTGCCACCTCATTCTGAACAGGAAAGAAGTGTCCTTCTGCTCTTTGAAAGAATGTTATCTGAGAGCCTAGCCTGGAAGATGCAAATGGCTGACTACATCCTCCACTGGCTGGCTCAAGCACCTTTCTGTCTGGTGTACTGTCTCTGAATCATCCCATTATTCTGTTCCTAATGCAGCCTTTGCTTTACTTGAATGATTTTGGCATAATCTCAAAGATCCGGACTCTACGTCAACTGCCATCACTCAGTGACACTCAGAATCAAATTCATGCATAATCTCAAACAGTCTGCAGATATAACCTAATTCACACAGGAAATTTGTAAAGAAGCAATCAACTCTTTCAGATTGGCACTCTAACATCAGTTTTCTTTATAAAACATTTGTAAAGACTGCATAGCAAACATACAAGAAGTGAGACTGTCTACAGAAAATCCTCTCTGAAATAGGCACACAGTTTTAAAAGTAAGTTTCAGAATTTTAGATTCCAGATAGTTCAATTTCTTTGCCTTCAAGGAGGTATGAAGGTTCTCCCAGATATTTATGAGAGAAAACGGATCAATTTCGACAGTATTAATTCCTGATACTTAAAATTAGCCTGGGCCACATCATAACAGAGGGAGAAGGTGACCAATCAAAGTTATTTTGGAATCACTCTTTTTTTTTTGTTAATTTTGAAGGAAAAATCACCAACTCAGTCTACTATTTCACTTGGGCAAGGATGCTGTGGTGAAGTTTTAATGAAAATATTAAGGATCATTACAATAAGAAAGGTAGAGGCTCAGTGGCTTTCACACCAGATTACAACATTTATGACAGAAAATGCTTGCACTTGGAACCTTCCCTGATGCACTCAGGAAACCAAAAGTGGAAATTACATTACTGCAGGATGAAGTTGTGTTCTGAATTGTAAAAGATGGAAAGATACCTGCACTACTGCAAAACTGATGATATCATAAATGTGGTTTAATTAATATTTTAGTGCTGCTTGAAAAAATAGTATTTTCACAATTATATTCTTAAAGTCTTATATCAACTTTTTTTCAAGAAGTGAAGAAAAAGAGAGACAAAAAGTTAGACTTGAAGGACACAAACCGACAGCAACTAGGTAAATATACCTTTCACTGGTTTGAGTGATTAAGGAATTGCTATATTCAATAGGCAGAAGAAAAGGGGCACCATGCATCCTATCACTGTTTAGGCAAGCTATGTGAAACATTCAAACAGATTAGCTTCTCAGGAAACCATCAGCAGATCTGATATCCCTACTTCTCTTGCACCCTGAAGGTTAAGCCACAGGTGGAGACACGGTTACCACAGGAGGAGACAGGCACTGAGACCAACAGAAATTTGACAAAGTTGATGTCAGCAGGCAAGAAAGGATCTGCAGTCTTGTCTTAGATTATTTGTTGCATCACTCAGCCCTACCTAATTCCATCAAGCAATTTCTACCATGAACCCCAAAATAGTGTGTCTTGTATCTTTCCCATATCTTAAATTCCGACAATGTCTATTTGAGTGGTATGATGTCATACCACTTAAATAACTTTAAGAAACTGATTAGAAAGCATATGTAAATGGACCCACTCAGTTTCTCTAAGCATGCATGTTTCTCAGCAGCTCAGGATCTGGCCCAACAGCATAGTACTAAACAGCTGTCACTGATAATGCATTTTATGAAGATAATCCTGTAGTTTATGTATTACTCATAACATATTATTAATAACTCATTTATCTCAATCATTTATACATTATTATTGCTATACTTCATTGTTTCCATGCAATCTGCAAAGTAAATAACCAGACAATGATTGTAACAACAGATGGTCATTTGTGATCATGTAATTACATGACCATGGCTGCCCTACAAACTAATCTGCTACTCTCACTTTCAAACTGCAGATGAAGAGAATGGTAAATGATATTTCAATTTGATAGAACTCACAGATTAATTACAACAGAATTCACCAGATTTTGTAAGATATTTATCTCAGAATAATTTCATGGACAACTGTGTCATGTAAGTGAAAACTATGTAATGTTCATGTGTATGTTTTGCAAGTAAAACATAGGTGCTTGCACATTTTCAGGTGCTGCTTACTGATGGTTATGCACAAGTATACACAAGAGGTTTCCAAAGCATCTCACTAAAAAACTAGAATAATAACTCTTAAACTAGTTATACAAGTTTGGTTATAGAAATTCCTGAGTTTATATTAAATTAATGTAAACATTAAAAAGCAATAGGTTTAAACAATTACTGTAAGTTATATGTTGCCTATTGTAGTAAAATAAAACCGATTAAAAAAGGTTAATTTTAGAAAAGATACATTTCATAGTGCATAGAAACAGAAGTTGGAGTAAAACACCTCCTTCCTTTAGTCTTTCACATCTCATTTTCTTCTAACTTCCCTGTATAAGTAGGTCATCTTCTTGTGCTGCCAGTATCATAGTAATAACTCATACAAGCATCTGAAGCAAGTTTGTGTATCTGTCTAAAGACTTCTAGCATTTTCAATTGACAGGACAACAAAAGAACAAAATGTTATTTTGGAAAGAATGGTGTTAAAAATTCTTCATTAGCTTGTTATTAATATACAAAATGTTTAACCAGCTTTTAAACTAAATTTTTAAACTAAATTATATTTAAGATCTCACAGAAACCTGCAGATTACACTGCAGTAAGTACAGGTATAATATTATCTATATTTGCATCTAGCAATAGTTGTGAAAATATTGCTTTAAAATTTCATAAATATATAACATAACTAAATTTTAATTAAAAATTACCCAGTTATGTTCTTTTTGCACTCTCTTTAGGAACAATTCCAAGAAAGATATTCTAGGCTTGCTGTTTATTACTCCTTGTAACTATTCAATTTGAACTTCATATCTCAGTCAAGTGTTCATGTGAAATAAGTAAAAATGGTAAGATTTCTTTTTTTGGTTTTTTTTTTTTTTTAAACACACAAATACAGAAAGGCCATTTACATGCTGCTGTTTTCATTAAGCTTGCTGAGAATTCGTTTGTGTGCTTACATGACTAATGCTATGATTTTTATTAATAACAGAAATATTGCAAAGCAAAAAATACGTATGTATATTTTGAAATTCCAAGCATAGACATTCTCCGAAGCCAAGAGAATAATTCATTTTAGCTAACAAAAGCAAATTGAGCCACTGATGTCAGGGAAGGTTTATTATGGGGCAAAAAAATTATTTCCTGAAAGTCAAACTCCATAACATTATTCTGTTTTAATTATATGGAAATATTGTGACAGCAGTAGGCAGAGTCTCCATGCATAAAAGAAGGAGAATATACATATGCTAATTTTTAAAAAACTCAGGTAGCAGAAATATAGGCCATTTAAGGAATGGAAAATATATCTATCTCAGTTAACATTTAGTGAAGATTATTGCTATTGCAGATGTTTCTGCTGAAATCCTACCCAAGCCAAAGGGCATAGCCATCAGGTGAGAAAATAAGCGAAAACGTGAACTGAAGCAGATGAGTATGGGGGCCATCGCTGCTGTTGTCTGGCAAATCTTACTTTTACACCCAATTCAAGCCAATCAGAACTGGACTAAAAGCAGGCAAAATACTTAGGAGTATGCTGGCTTAGCAAAGTGCTTTACTACAGCTGCAAACCAACAGTGTTCATGAGATCTGGAACACTTCTACAAAACCCAAAAGGAAAAAATATTAAAGCAAAACAAAACAAAACTACAGCGAGCTCTCATCAGGCGTTACGGAGGATAACTGAAGTAACTCTTTTCACACACTATAGCCCCTATGTTCAGAGCAACTGAAGTTATGCCCATTCTATGCATCTCATGACACTATACCTGTGGAAAGGACAGGTCAGGAGATATGAAATAATCCAGCACCGCAAACAAAGGTCTATAAATCACAAGCATACTGTGCTTTGTCTCCTTAGCTTGAGCTGTTAACTATAAGACATAATCGCACTATAAACACTGGGCCGTTTAGGAAACATGTAGGGCCGTCCTCAGTGAAATTGCACAATAATGACTTACTCTGAAGATCTTAAGATCCAGAAACAGTGTATGAAAAGAAAGAGAACTATCAATATTATGTTAAAAGATAGTTTCAAATTTTCATTCTTTCAGTAACAATCACTAAGGCAGATACTTACAGCTTGACATATAATTGGGTATTTAATGCGATTGATTCCACCAGCAAAAACAGCAAAGGTAAGAGCAGTATGGAAACAAAAGTTGAGAAGCATGTGCCATCCTTTTCTACTTATTCGGATTGTACTGTTGAAAAATAACATTTAAAGATGAAAAAAAAGAAAGCATACCTATTATGAAAATTATACTTTGGAAAAATGATTAATCCAATAGAATTAAATTTGCTGACTGAATACTTATTCAGCAGTATACCATTGGAATTGTGTGATTTATACAGCATTGAGGTCAATAATGGAGGATGTAAAAAGGTTCCTACTGACTTAAAGGTTCCTCCATCAAATCAAACATCTAAAGAAGAGTAATAAAAGCAAAAGGCTTATTGCATAGCTTCAGATATGCAGAACTTTAACAAGACATCTCTAAAGGATTAAATGGAAGCTGAAGATCAGAAGTCATTGCATTAAGTTCATTTAATTAATATTTAGCAGCTTCTACAGTACAATACATTCCTACTCTTTTAAATTGCTAATGGTCTTTAACAGAAGTAAGTAGTTAAAATGGCATCTCTATAAATCTTTCATATAAAGAAAAACGCAACAGTTTTCTAAAATCAAGATTTAAAAGTCAAAGGGAGTTTCTTTTAACCAAGGACAGTTACCAAATCTTTCAACCAAATGCCTCTTAGACCCCAGTGCTCTCACTGTAGCTGTGTGACCACAACGTGCCAGACTGCAATTTGATAGTGCACGCAGCTTTTATGGAATTGTCAAGTTAGAAACTTTAAGAACTGTACTCTGACATTTAGACATACATCTCAGGAAAGATACACCTTGGTAAAGGTTGAAGCAAACTTTTTTTTTTTTTTTTTTCCCCTTTTCTTCATGACTTCTCTGGTCTAAATCACGTACTACCATCCAGCAACAATTCAGATCACTTTTCCTTTCAATGAGGGTTAGAAAAATTGAAGTACCTCAGCATAATTCTGATCGTTCTAACACAAGTGCTTTAAAATGGAATTCTTACCTGTGATGGACAATGTAGGTGATAATGGAAGCAAACAGGCACAACAACATAACTGCAGTACATGCATATACCACAGGGTGCAGAAACTCCCCTGGGTACTGGGGAAAAGACAGCACTGTCTTAAAATCCTACGGAGAAAACAAAATGATTTAACATTGTTAGGCATGTGTGAAACTCTGAGACTTCATTTCAATATGTCCTGTCATTTCTAGCTGTTCCCTCTCTAGAGCAGGAAAATAAGATGATGAACTTTTTATGCAGATACATTTCATGAATTTACAATGACATCAGAGTGCTCCTTCCTCATCTGCATACACTTTGCAAGAGAAAAAATTAACCTTTTTGTACAAGCAGACGTATCCTAATTAAAAAAAATCTGAAAAAATATACAGAATAATACATCTTGCAGGTTTTAGTTATATCTGTTCCTTCAGATAACATGAACTTTATGCATGTATTTTACTAGGATATTAAGTACAAAACATCAAATTACCATAAAGGTCTCTAAATGGCATACATACAATTTCACAAGAGCCTCTCAATGAAATGGAAGACCTGAGAATACATCCAAAATATTGACTGAGCAGCTTCTGTACTCTAATTCAAATATACACTTCTATATTCCCAGTAGATACAACCCCCTCTCACCCAGTGAGCTTCATATTAAGTTGCAAAAACTCTGCACCTGTATCAATTCAAAAGCAGTTTGACAGCTATATTAACAGGAAAGTAACAATCTGTGTATTCCTTTTTGATCTGCTAGTGCCTACTGACAATTCTTCATGAAAAAAAAACTAATGGAAAACTTAGTATCTTTGTAACATTGATCATATTAAATTTCCATTCTAAAGTACCAGATCTCACAAGTAAGAAACAAGGCAAAGCCAGATCTGCAGGTGCAATGGATGGAAACCAAAAGAAAATTGTTAGAGTATGAAGATGTACTGTTTTCTACCTTCATTTACCTACCTTTTTATTTTCCTTTGGAGTAGCTTTAAAGTTCCTAAAGGTGATTGTACCAGTTTCTCCAGATGAGTATTAATTTCAAACATAAACAGAGCAGCTTACAACATATATAAACAAGACTGTCAAAATGAATAAATAACATGAACAAGATGGCGAGCAGGCACTGTCACATCCTTCCATGCCAGAGTACCACAGTAGTCCTTCAGCTATTGTGTGCCCTCTTAGTTTGAACCCCTCAGTTAAATTTGCTCAGTTACTCGTCCTACTCATAAATACGCACAAAGCCCTGCCTGGTACCCCAGTGCTCAATGTCAGTGATGGAATCACTTGTCACATAGGTATTCTTATGCTATCTCCTAATGTTTCTTGCTACTCTTTCCTCAACCACAATTGTAAGAGAAGAGGAAAAGAACTCTCTATTTGGTGATTATTTTAGTGCTACTGACCTATTCTGATGCCACAGGATATAATGAATTCAGAAATTTCCTATAATTTTTTAGAGGTCCATTGGCTCAGAATGGCCCCTGAATTTTCACTTTAACAACCTTCTTTCAACAGTCTTTTGCCCCACACTTTCCTCCTCCACCCTCCCCCCCCCCCAAATCATGCCCCACTAATTGTTTTACAGAGCGAATTTCTTCAAGCAGACTATTCTATACCAGAAATGTTCAGTACTATATTACTGGACTAGTAATGCAAATATCAAGACAAAATAGCAAGAAATATTTTGCTGAAATATTTACTATTATTAATATAACTATGCTTTGGTATACTGCTAGCAGACTTTGTTGAAATTTTCTGTATATACTTGTTTCACTCTGTATTAAGAAAACTATTACTATAGCAAACATAGTAGCAACAGTGAGGTTATTTAAATAAATATCTTGGACACTTCCAGAAAAAAAAGATTGAAAAGTTAACAAAATTGTGAAACAGGAAACATACTGAAGCTACGTATTTACGTAGCAACACATGAACACAACTTCATATGAGGTGGTATCATTCAGTGTACTAAAGAAATAAGTTTTATAGCTGTATTTTTAATCTCTATGTTTGAATACTTATATAAAAGCAAATGCTGTGTGCTTTAGATGAATACAGCCATTTTGCCTACAGAAGAATCAAGAACAATCAGCATCTTTAAGCTAATTCCATTTTAAAATATTTATTATCTCTTTTCTAATCTGTACAAGTAAGCAGTAAAAATTTTGAGTATCACAATGTGTTATTGCCAATATAGAGTACCCTTTTCAAGAATTTTGTATATTGAAAACTGATTTCATTATAGATATAACATGAATTCACCTTGTCTTTTTTTTTAGTGATAATTAAATCTTATTGATCTGTCAACCTCCCTTGAGTAATCCTCTGGGGAAAAATAGCAGTCAGAATACAAAGGTTTTTTTGTATTTTTAAACACTCTATGCAAAGCAGCATTATGTTTTAAAAGACAAGCTTTAGTTTATTTTCTGGAGGTGATTGGAAGGATAACAGTATTGAAAATTCAGGAATTATCTACATGAAAATGAATACCCAAAGACTTTTACCTTTACAAAGGAAATGCTGTGTTTGAGTACAAGTCCAGTAAAATATTGTCTAATGAAACACCATCATTCATCCAGTTTTATAACAAGAAGTGAAACCTACTTCTTTGAGGTGTAAATGCCACCATAGTTCATAAGACACAATAGAAATTAATGACAAAAAGATATTTTATCAGCTATTTCATCCAGCAATGGGACTTATAAAAATATTAGAGTGCAAACAGGATAGTTTCCTTTTAACTGACACTTCATTTCAAAAACTGACCAAAACAGACATCTATACTGATAACTTAAAACTCAATATGAAAGTATAAGGAGGTATAGAGAGATTACATACCACAGACAGCTCTGAGATATCTAATAGCTGATGCTGAGAAAACTGAAGGGTATATACAGTGAACTAATACTATCAGGTATTTCCATGAAAACACATACACTAAAAAGCTAGAAATCTAGTTGGTGTATTTCTTTTTTTTAATCCATATGCTGATATTGGTAAATTATACTTTTAGAAAAATAAATCATTTTTCTTACAACAGTATGAATTGAGAAAGTATGGCCTAATTGGTGTTTGTGTTTGAAGCAGGACACTTGAAACTGTTTCCAAAGGATATCCATGGTTCTCAGAGACTTTGAAGCACAAGTGCATTTGAACAACCAGTTACAGCAAGAGTTAGATTCTTCTGTATTTAGATTTCTCAAACTTGAGTAAAACAGAAGTTAGCAGTTGTGTACCAGATTCTATTAGGATGTTTAAGAGCTTCAGAATACTGAAAATTATGCAAGGAGTTGGGTCACTATGAAGAGCTGAAAACACTGCAGTGCACATTGAGAGAAGCAGCTGATAGCTGATGCCTAGAAGGCAGGGTTGCCATTTGCCGAGATCTCAAGAGACTAGAGGAATGGGCTGACAGGAGCCTTGTGAAGATTACTAAAAAAAAAAATATGAAGTTTTCCATGTGAGACAAACTAACTCTGCTAGCAGTACAGGCTGGGAGTCAACTGAATGGAAAGCAGCTTTGCAGAAAAGGATCAGGGTGGACAGAAGTATGAAAGCAAGTCAGTGGTGAGTCCTCAAGTCATGTAATGTTAACCACTTATTGGGCCATATTACCAAAAGTAGAGACATCAGCTTGAGGGATGCAATTATTCTCTTCTATTCAGTGCTTTGAAGCCAAATCTCAACTAGCTGTCTAGTACAGGGCACTTAAGTACAATAAAGACAATGAAAAATTGGAAGATGCATAGCACAAGCAACTAAAACAGTAAGATGGCTGAATACCTAGATTCTAGTCTTTAACTTGCATCTCCAATCACTCAAGATTTTGCCCATTTTACTGAGCTCCTTTGTAGTCTGTATCTCTTTACCCTATACCACAAAGAATGGAAGATCCCTTAAGGCAATAGAAAACAAGAGCAAATAGAAAAAGCATGAGTCAGAGGCCCATTTCTTATAAAGTTAAGGCATCTTGAAGGATACTAACCTGGATTTTTGTTCCCAGTGCCAAGCTACCTTATGTATCTTACAGCAGAAAAATACATGTTATTCAGAGTAATTTAGTAAAAAGCAGATATAATCAAAGGAGAAAAGAATAAAATCTTGCTCTTATGAGTATACTCTCTCCAAGCCTTTGTACAGAAGATTGGCACATTCAAGAATATTCTGAGAAAGATGGTAACCTTTTGGGGGAGTTGGCTTCAAAACAGTCCAGTAAGGCTAAGCATTGCCCATTAGCTCAGCAGTACATACCAGCTGAGGATTTTGATGAAGAGTGCGTGCCTCTCTGTCAGGTCTCCGACTGGCAGCAGAGCTTGGAAACCTAGGTCTTTATGTCAGGAAACATTTACATACACATAGAGGAGTCTCATTCCAGCAAATTTTGAGCACATACTACACTAAATATTCATTTCATGTCTAGCTGGTAAACATTCTAGATCTCTTTCATAATCTTTGTTGGTTACACTCAGCTCAAATCTACTTTGGAGGTGTAGAATTAGATGCTAATACACAAATTTTAAAACTTAATTTTTAAAACTCCCTCTTTGCAAGCAGTTTGATTTTTCGGAGTACTGAACCACTTTTTTGGAGGCTGAGAAAACCTCGTGTTTTCTATGGGCCAGATGGAAAATTGTCAGCCTTCTAAATAACATTTCTGCAACATTTCTCCTGACTCACGAGTTAATTTCTCAAAAGACTTAGGCTGTTTAACTGGGAGAAATCCTGAAATACGAAAGCTTAGAAGACCATTTTCAGAACTCAACTTCATGAACAGGCAAAAGAAATTCTGCAGTTGTCTCCAGTCACACTGAAAATACCCAAAATAAAGTTTTTGTGGTACTGCAAGCCTTCTAGCTTGGAAAGACTTAAAAGATTCAGGAAATGCTTGTAAAACAAAGAGAAAAATCCTTTAACTTCTTTGCCATGATCCTTTGCTTCTCTTCACTTTCTCATTCACACAGTTTTTCAAAGGCTTGCTTCCAAGACAGTTTCAAATATGTTCTGGCTTTGTCAGTTTGATCTCCTCAACCCTCAATTTCAAATAGCCTTCACTGTGTGCTACTTATACAGAGAATGACTCCTTACACTTGTAAACAAAAGAAAACAAAACACACAAAGAGAAAATTAAAAAGATAACCCACCTACGTTGTTTGAAATAAGTAGACACAACATGACAATGAAGGAAAGGAATTTATGATTTTATGTTTGTTCAACCTATCTCCCAGTTTACAATTTAAAAAATGCTAATGATATTAATCCTTTTTATCTTAATTGTGAAGTAGCATGCATAGATTTAAGAATTTTGCTAGTGTTTATTTGTCAGATTTGAGAAAATTACTATTGACAAAGCATTCTTGTTAGGGGAAAAGGATATGTTGTACACAATTACAGTAATACCCATCACTATTGAATTGCCATTCTGTTCTAAGAAAAATGAAAGGAAGAACAAAGGACAATGTTTGTCAAAACAAATTTAGCAGATTTTGAAGTTCAGTGCTGCTGTTAAAAATTTTTGTTATCTCCAGAACACTTTAAGTCGTAGATATATAGCTTGTATACTTGCTACAGGGCACTACATTTGTTATAACATATACAGAAATTATCTTGAAAAATTAAATTCTTGATATAGAGCTCAGTTCACAAAAGAAGATAAATACAAAGTATCTATACAACAAATATTTATAATTAGGTATACTGAACCTTCATAACATATAAATTCACAATGTTACTCCAAATCAGAAAGTCATATTGTAGAGGTTTATAGTTCAATGCCCTGGAAGGTTCTGGCCACCTACCAAAAGAACCTAGAGCGTGCCTGTCTTCCACCTATAGGTAACAGAAGTTAAGATAAAATAGGGGACAAGTCTGAACACAAAGCGAATGAAGGGAAAGGTAGGAAACAAACTCAGGAGCTTTTATTTAGTCTAAGCACTAGGACGTAGCATCCAACAGTTGATCTCAGAAAGATAACGCTGCATTTTATCTGACACTAATGTTTTATTTCCATCCAGTGGCCTAACTCAGAGCAGTGTAAAAGTGAGACCAGCATGAGGAAAGGTGCTTGTATTTCCTTTCCAACTCAACCACCAAACTGTACTTTATCTCATTGACATCACTTGAACAACTGTCATATGGAGAAATGAAAAAGCTCTACATGAATCCTTTCACTTGAAGCATGCTCATGCTTATTAATTATCAATCATACTTGATAAATCCTTGATTACTGCCTTTCTATAAAAGGACTGTACAAAATCTTTAACTCTTTTGTGGTACCTAAGCAGAAACAACTTTTCTAAAAGCAGCTCAGTGAACTTTGTCTTTCTATTTAAAAAGATGATGAACAGCAACGATGAATCAGAGCATGAGCTATAAAATGGACAGCCAGATTAAATGAGGCTTCTATTTCATCTTGTTCCACAGCAGGATACATTATTCTGATAGCAATGTAAACCTTCAAGTTGCTTTATTGCTGCTCTTCAGTTTACACCTACTACTTCAGCTTACTGCTATTACCCCAAAACATAATAATCAATTATGAATTTTTATGGTTTAATAGATTTGAGAATTAAAGATTAAAAAAATAACATTTATCATGACATTGCAACTAATTCCATCAGCTACACGCCATATGCTATTTTCAACTTGCTGCCAGTTTGTTAGTATTTTAAAATATATTAGGCACTTGGGTGTAAATTAAGAAGATACACATAGGCACTTTGTACTGTTCATATTATAAATTAATAGCTAAGAAGAACAATGAAATTTTTTTCATTTCTTGTGTGAGAATTGAACTGCCCAGAGAAGCGTAATCTACATTAAAGAAAACAAACCTTGACTTTATGCCACAAAACACTGATTAACGAATAACATACTTGAATGGAAATGGTTGGACAAAATGAAACTACAAAAGTTTTCCAATATCTGTTCAGAAAGTCAGCTATTGGAAACATTTATATGTGTACTGATACATATCTGCACAAGTGTATGCATATATAAATTACTTAAGGTCAGGCATCTTTTCTCTTAAAAGTGACTGTAAAATTTGAGCTAGGGAACATCACGCTGTTTGCTGCCATATCAACTGCAAAGGAAAAGTAAGCCTCAAATTCTATTTTCTTGTGTTGAACAGATAAAAGTGACAAAAACGAAAGATTCACACAGGAAAAAAAAGCAAAGCTGAATTACTGTATCAAAAAAACCACAAGACCTAAACTGAATTACACATCAGATACAAAAGCTGCATTAAAAGGTGCCTTGGCTGCCTTTACAGTTGCGGAAAACCCAAACTCAACAGTGAAAAATGCGCATTCAGCTTTAGAAACCAAAAATTAATTGTGATCCCTATGTCCATATACCATTTTTACAAACAAAATGGAACCATGGAATTGGTTGGTTGGAGGCAATTAGTGAACATTTAGTAACTACACAAAGTTTAAGAACAGGCTGAACCCAACCAGTGAAGAAGCCATTTTGGGTGTGGTACCTGCAAAGTCAACAGGTGCTTTAATGAATTTAGGAAAACACCCTCAAAGCAGAATTGTTTCCCATTCAGGGAAACAAGTGGGTGAGTGAAAAAACGCAACTCCTAGGTGCTGTAGAAAATGAGGTATATTTGATGTCATCAAATCTTAGGAACAGCTCTTAAATTCTGTACAAGTCTGGAATGGGTAAAAAAATGTTTAAGTAACTCTGAGAGAAATAGGTTCTTACAAAGTGGACGATAATATCCGCATTTAACTCGTGGGTGCTAGAGCTTTGTGCTATGATTGGCTGCCATCTGGGCTCCATCTGACAGCAGCAGATTGGTATTCTCTGCACACGTCCTCGCAATTCCTGTCGCCTATGTTTGCTGTCCCTTACACATACACACAATACAGTATTTACTCAACTATAAACATTTCTGTAATACATACAAGCAGCATCTACAGAGCAGTTATGCACCAGCATTTAGGATCAATCTGGCATTAATAACACATATCTATTTTTACAACTGGTTTACATTAAATTATTTAATAGTGCAAATATTTTTTCACATACATATGTTAGAAACCTTTCCTTTTTTTGTTTGCTTTTCTTTGTACCCTGAATAATAACACATGCTATTATTACGTGCATAATCTCTCTGCTTTCATGATGGTAACTTTCTGTTAAGCAGGATAGTTAAATAACTGCATTGGGAACTGTGAGTGTGACTAAGAACAGACTAAAGAAGGCTGATGGCTTAGCACTGCACAGAAATATTTTTCTTCATGAGCAGCAATTTAGACAGAGGGCTGTCGGCATCGCTATACAAACTAAAACTCCTTCAAGATCAACACAGACAGCAGTGTCCTTACCCAGAAGAGCAGAAGATGTTATTCCTTTCCATTTATTAAATGATTCAACATTGCGGTATGCCCACAACTAATTAGTATGATCAACACAGTGCAGGGCAGGAACAAAAGCAGACCAGCCTCTGAGATGTGCTGATGTAAAAGCACACAGGAGTATACATTTTTAAATGCTGTCTTATAATTTATAACCATAACATACTAATCATTCCTTGATGTAATTCTCATTTCTAAGATCAAATTTTAATGCCACTTTTGATTAGGCCTGTCTCTGGATATTGAAGCTGACCAGCAGGTTTATTCACTTACTAGCAGTTAAATAACTTACTTTCTTTAAGGCTGTCTTATACTAAATATCATAGAAAACAAAAAGTCAGTTATCGGCAAGTAAGAGTAATACAGCTGCATGTAAAAATAACATATGCGTATAGCAAAATAGAGAGAAATACAGGTACATTTGCTAAGTCATATACTTACCATTAGCACTGCAAAGTTACTGAAGTGTGTACTCTGAATGGTGGTAATATTGCCTGCAGAACTAATTATGTGGCACCCTTCTCCCCACCAGCCTCCATGTCCATCTAGAAGGTCAAAATCCCAGAAGGCTGCAATGGGGTCTATACCCCGTGCAAAGTGCCTCAACCCTATAGTAAGAGGGCTGGTGAGGTTTCCAAAACTGCACCCATCTGCAAAAGCAACAAACTGTATTAGAGAGATGGAGTGGAAAACCCTTTACAGATAAATGTGTAAAGAGATCAGATACAATAAACTATAGGGAAAAAAAAAGCAAAAGACATACACATTGAATGGCCAAAATCAAAAACAATGTACATATTAAGAAAAGTTTGCAGTAGTTTAAAAAAATCTGAATAACATTTCAGTCTCATAATGTGTCCAAATGATATAACCAACCTTCACAAAGCTGATTTTTTTGTTTAAGATTTTTCATTTACAGCCAATGTTACACTACTGCCCATGAAACTGCAAAAATGGCACAGCTTCATTGTGTGATTAATAGCTGAGACAATACTGGACTTTGAAAGTCACATTTAAACATTTTAAAAATGTTAACAGAAATGAGAGCACTACTCAGAATCAAATAAGATTATTAAAATTGCCTGGGTGAATAATTATTCAAATTAATGATTGAATAGCATATATGATATATCTCACCTGGACATAAAGCTTTAACAGCACCTGTTTTACGTTCATCGTATCAGAAAGTATACTGGTGAGTACTGATACATGCAACAGGGCACTACTCCTTCCCCGACAGTCTTATTTTTATCAAAGTCTAGGATGTTAGCATTGCAATTTTCATTGTAAAGAAAAGAGTAAAACAAGGTTTCTTCCTATAGCACTGTGCTTTAAGAAAGAAGCTTCTGTAACAACACAGTCAAAAAATAGTAACCCCCAAATTTGCATTCTAGTCATACAGCAATTGCATTTCTTTATCTGCAGGAGAATTTGAATAAAATAATGCCGACAGGAATAAATTCAAACATTTCTGCTAAAGAGACAGACTGTTCCCAGCCTTTCAGCATACTGTATACTCTACTCCTCTATACCATCAAGTAAACCTTAGCTTTCAGATTAAAGGAAATAAAGCATAACATTTCCTCACCTATTTTAGCAAAAACAGCTGGTGTGGCAACCGTCCTACGTTTCCCATCATCTGCAAGATTTGATGAGTTTCCTGTGCTGGGAAAGAGTTTTCCATTCCGAAAGACAATAAACTGTAGCTTGCAAGTTGCGTTATCAACAGATTGCCAGGCTGAAGACTGAGAGAAGACAGACTGTGGCAAATGAACTGAAGCTACTGCTACAGCATTCTGTACAATGAGAAAAAAAAAGAAACATTTAAAATGCAAATCACAACAGGGTTGCTTTCATGATGTTTTAAACTCCTGTACAAGAAATGTATGCTGCCTTCCTTTTCCAACAGACTGGAAGCAACCAAAGAAGCACGAGCTGTAACCATGGGAATAGGATTGGTACAGTGCATATTAAAAGGGAAAACGTTTTGATTGAATGTGTGAGTCTATATGGTCAAGCTCCCTGCTGCAGAGGTGAGAATGGTTCTTACCGTGCCTGCTAGAGGGTCCATCAACACTGCAGATCTGATTTAAAGAGACAACCTCTACCAGGTTTTCTCCTTTGCTTAAAACAGAATCAGACAACTTACATTAAAACATTTCTCTGAAAGGGTACTTAAGGAGTATTAAAATAATTTTATTAATACAAATAAAATAAGTCAGTAGAGAACTAGAAATGTGCATATAGCACATTTTATAAATACATTTTTCTTTCTTACTATACAGAAAATAAGTTAACTCTCTGTTTTAGTAACCCAGGATTAAAAATCTTACAAGCATTAATATAACAGGAGAAAATAAAACAGCACTGAGAGAAAATGAATGAAGACTGTCAGATCTCTATAATGGCTTTGCGCCGTGATTGTGTTATACACCCTTTTACAAGCAGATAATTTCCTTACAGCGTATTTATAAAGCAGACCAAACATTATGTTCTGAGGACTTCACTCATCGAGCATTTCTTTTCCCTGCCCAAGTATAAAACTAATCATTAAAGGCTGAGTTATTTACAAAGACAAACAAATGATGAGCGATGGGAAAATAAACAGGGAGTCTGTCCTGAGCCTTGAAGTGAAAAGTGTATGTATTTAAAAACAAACAAACTACAAAACGTTCTAATTTGCATTTCCCCCAAGGGCAAAGTATAGCTTCTGTGCACATAATTTACATAGATTATCACAACAGTTTACCCACAGTACATGTGCACTACCTCTTTGAGAAGTAAAACCAATACTCTTCACCACAATGTGAAGAAACTTGACATTAATGTATGTCCATATGCTGGGAGAAATACACACGTGAGAGATAAAAGAAACAATGGAGATCAGCAAACTAAAATATTAGAAGCACCAAGTCACCACACAGCAAGTATGGGAGAAAAGTGTGAGTAGTCTGTGATGTCACTGGGATGTTTAAGTAAACAGATAAAGGCTTATGTATAATTTTCTCTTTATTATCATATGTATTTTGGAAAAGTTTTGCTGTTCTAGCAAAAAAACTCTAAAACAACCAACTTTTTCTTAAGTATTCAGAGTGGGCAAAGCCACTTATTAAAAACAAGCGGAAAAATACAGAAAATAGCGACAGCACATTTCTACATTAGATTTTAAAATGACTGTGAAGGCTTTAATTGGAATTAACTGAGCTAAACATCAAGTACTTGTCTTCAGATTGTTTCCACTGCCTAATTCACTGATTCTAAAGCTGTCATAATTGGCTTTGTCTCACGCTTCTGAAAAAGACATATTTCCCCCTATGATATCCCAAAGTATCTGTGTAAGCTGAATCTCCAATGATACCATTTTAGCCATAAATTTGTTATTAATAAGTATGTTCAGAAATTTTTAGTAGTGTCATTTGTCAAACCCCAAATCTCTGCTGACTTATCTGGAGATCTACAGAAGTGTAAGAGAAATTATACTGTGATTAACTTTTTATAGGATTTTTTTCTTATTATTCTGTGCTAGAAAAAGCAGCAACATGTTAAATTACACTAATTACTTACTATACACAAAAAGAGAAAGCTAGAAGCATCTGAATAAGCTTATGATAATGAGACCAACAGCTAAAGGCATTGGGATAAGTAACAATGTGCCCTGACTAGAGAAAAGGAGTCCTACACAAGCCACAAGAATACAACCGCTTTATAGCACTTCTGCTATGTGGTTCTCCTATTTCTTCTCCATTTTGATTTGCTGATGCCTATGAGAGAAAGTGATGACATGGAGTGGTAAATGAAGCTTGATCTTGAGACTGGGGAGGGAAAAGAATGGGCTGCTCACATCCAACACACAAAAAGCTGGCTTCTTTGAATTGCTTGATGCCCAGGTGTACAGTTGGGGAAAGATCAAGATGAGGACCACCCCTCACCTCACTATTGCTCAGTCTCTACCCAAGCAGAATCCTTTAAATACCCAGCATAAAAGACAGGAACTCAATCAGTGGCTCAAGTCTCCCCGTAGATGGGCTTAGTCTCCTGGGACAAAGCCTAATGCAGTGAAGAAAAGTGTGCACATCGAACTCAGGGCTGCAGTGCATGCCTTTCTCGGACTGGCTGAGCAAATCCCACACGTGCAGCAACACAATATTAAATTCATCACATAACAAAAAGACACATTTACAGAAAATTACTTCCTCCTCAGACTTCAGGAAAGGGTTTTTCCTTATTTATCTCAAAAAAATGTAACAAAAAACATGAATATCTACTCTGCCCTCGTGAGGCTTCCACTGGAGTACTGCATTCAGGCCTGGGGCCTTCAGCATTAGAAAGACATGGAGCTGCTGGAGCACGTTCAGAGGATGGCCATGAAGATGCTCAAAGGGCTGGTGCACCTCTCCTGTGGAGACAGGCTGAGGGAGATGGGCTTGTTCGGAGAAGGGGTTTCAGAGACATCTCATTGTAGCCTTTCAGTACTTGAAGGGAACTTATAAACAGGGGGGAGATAAACTTTTTACATGATCTGATAGTGATAGGACAAGGGGGAACAGTTTTAAATTAAGAGAGAGGAGTTTAGGTTAGATTAGGAGCAAATTCATCACTCAGAGGGAGGTGAGGCCCTGGCACTGCTGCCAGGAGAAGCACAGGTGCGCCTTCCCAGAAGGTGTTCAAGGCCAGGTTGCATGGGGCCCTGGGCCCTGGTCTGGAGAGTGGCAATCAACCCACAGCAGGGGGATGGAACTGGATGAGCTATTATCTGATTCTATAATATTAATGATTTAATAAACTTTGGTAAATAATGTCTACAGTCAATTCCTGGGATATTGTGAACAGTGCCTTTTGTATATCTGAGATTTTAAACAAATTCTTGTGAGTGCACGTGGTCTGGTGGAGCAATGGGCAAAGGGACAGGGATGTTTCTTGACTGGACAATGTACAAGTAAAGTCAAAATACTTCCTGAATATCAAATATTTGTTTTATGTAAAAATTCATCAAAATTAAACTTCAAAATCAAACTGTCTGCTACACCAATACGTCTGCCAAAAAACTCCTGTGCTAGCATATTCCTGAAAAATGCACACATTGAGGGTGCCCACACATTCACAATGCTGTTTAAAAATATGAATAAATATTTGTGAACAATTTTTACATCTACATGATATATATATATATTTTAAATAGCATTACTCATTATTCACAGGAGAAGAATCTGAGCACTCAAGCAAACCCTGTAATTGCAGAAGAGGATGGGTGGAGTCTGACTAGAGCCTTGGTCTTTATCTTCAAATGATGTAAAATTATCTTCAAATGGTTCAAATGTAGCGATGAAAAAGTCAGTTCACTACCCTTTCTTCAGTTTCCCTCTTACTTGGTGAAATAATTATAATCATATTTCTTTTGTTCCTGAGTCCAGAGATGAAACATAATATGTGAACAGATTACTACTAATACCAATGACAGTAATGTTAAATTTGGAGTGAAACACTGTGTTTCAAATGTTTCAAATTCCACATAAATAATCTTTAAAATTTTATTTGGATTCTGTTTTGCCACATCACACAAGAACTGATATGCTATGGTGTGCTAGAGGCAGTATCTCAAGCAGCTGCTCCACCTCTAAGGGGAGAAACAGCACTAGAGAAACACCATCAAATGTCTTCATAGGATCTGCAGCTTTGAAATGACACAGGTCAGCACTGGCAACCTATATTTTCCCTAGAAAAGTTTAGAGTTTGTGTCAGCAATTTACCAGTTTGAATTCAGACATTCTCTGAGCATTTTCAATCCAGAATGTCAATAATCCCTTCATGACTCCATTTCACTTTTAGTCCTACTAACTGGATTGGACTGGCAATCATTATAAAAGGAAATTCTGAACAGTGAAGATTTTTTCTAAGGAATACTTCTTCTGCTGGAAAATGCCAGTGTTTAAAATGCAAGCTGTCCACAGAGATCCATCAATTTGCGCAAAAAATAAGATAGAAAACCTCAAGCCAAGGAAAGTAGGCTTATCAGCAGAAAACCAGCTCTAAGGTTTTTTCAGGTGGCTCCATGGACTCCCAGCTCTTAAGACTTCTTGTAACGTGGGAAACTTTCCAAAAAGTGAAAGGGAGGGTTGTTTTCAATACTCCAAATAACAACTGGACAGTACATTTTGTAAGAACTACTGAAATTTCATTTCTTTTTTCTGTTTCTGTGCTAAGTTTTCTTGTGTGGAATTGTTCAAAACAGATGAACAGAAACAGCACAAATGATTCAACATGGATCCAAAAAGTTTAAAATTTGAATGGAAAGCTTCATTCCAAAGACAAAATGGTCCCCAGGATATTGAGAGCTACAGACTCCTGACATTTCTGCAGCTCATGCTTGTGTGACTCTTATTAACAACATTTTAAAGGAAAAATGAAAGATTAAAAGTGAAGTTTTTCCCCAAGCAATTTTTTTCTGGTCTGCAGTCCATTCCCTATAATCAATGCAAGCATTTACAAGGAGTTTTTAAGTGTTTAGGAAAGGCAGCTTCTTGCCTTAGGTGTCTTTATGATATGTTGGCCCTTCTAGTTTCATGATCCTTTAAAGAGAACTGCTCCCATTTTCAATATTGCTTCCTGATTATCTTGTTCTACTTTTCTTAAATTTAGCAAAATATTAAGAGAACATACCCTTTATCAGACAATCCTTATCAAGAAAGATACTTGGTAACACTGTGGAATGATATAAATCAAACTATTTTCAGTTCTTTCTTGCATATGCCTGGATACAAGATTGATTTTGAGTTAAAGCACAGTATTTCTGTTTGAGATAAAATATATTTCATAGGAAAGCATTCAGTTTTGAGTCCTCAGAACAGTTAAATAATATTTTTCCAGTTGTGAATTTCCTTGACTTAAAAACCAGTACCTTAGCAAGAGGCCAAAAGAAAATGAGAGGAAAATAAGACTAAATGAGATCACCTGAACATCTACCAGAGAACCAAAGAAAAGCAGCTGCACTGCTTCCAGAGTTTAAAAAATCTGGTGTTGTTTTTTAGAGTTTCAAATACAAGACATCATATATTACGTAGGTTGCTCTGAAAGTAATGCCTCCTATTTATTTTTATGAAAATGACAACAGATATAAAGAGTGCAGTAACAATATTTGAGAGAGAAAATTCTCACCTACATACACTATTTTTCAACAGTCACGAGCATTAGCTAGTCATTTTCATAAGCCATGAACATGAGCCTGTGTGCCAGGCTCATAAAATTTACACCAGAGGAGGTGACCCTCTCACACTGTTGCCACTGCTGAAATGTACCACCCACCGCCTTACTGTGCTCACATCCACTGTCTGGTCTCCATAAACATCCAGCAAGCGTCACTGAACATCAATGGGTGCCATTTTTTCTACATGGAGGAATTCAGTGACACACACCTTTGCCTCATGAGCACTTCTATGTCAGACAGCATTTTGTCAGACTACCCTTCTGCTGCCATCTGCTCAGCAACAAAATGTAACGGAATATTCATGGGAAGGTTCCACCTGTACTGCCATACCACCAACATCCACCTCTGACTTCATGGGCCAACATAGTGAAATAGGAGGCATTACTTTCAGAGCAGCCTTCATATATTATTAACTATCACTGGGTGTTGCCAAAATATGGATAAGCCATATAAAGTTACAGTAGCTGTAAAAGTGTTGCAACTAAGCTCTACTGGTAATAAACTATATTACTAAATAAGTATTGACTGAGTTAACAGTGTGGTCGTCGTCATAAAATCAAGAGAATAAATTATGTATACCCATACAGTAGATGTTAATTAGGCCATCAAACAAGATAGCAGCTCCTCAGGAGCAACTGAAGAGATCAATTTAGAATTTATGTTAAAGGTTTAGTGGTTAACATAAAACAGAGCAGAACTGTATTTTCAATTGTCTCCACCGGTGGATATTTAAAACAGACTCCTTTGGAATTATCCCAGCACGTGAGATAAGAGACATGGACAGGCATTTGGCTCAGCACTGTGAAGCTTAAGTGAACTGGATGTATGTACTGATCTCTTGTTCTGGTATGAAAAGCATCAACAAAACAAAAGAAAAACTTGAAATGCCAAATAAAGGAAGAAATAGGGTTATATAAGACACATACTCAATTACAAAGCAATTTGACAGGTCCAAAAAAAGGTAGCATTGATGTTTAAATGAGAGGATACAAGGCAAAGGAATTGTAAGCAGATTTCCAGCCACCTTAACTTATTTACGTAACTTTATTTCTGATTTGTCACAGTTTAGCTGTAGCCCATTAGTCTGCTGTTCAAACATAAGCCTGGAAGGGGTCAGGAAGGACTAGAAAGAGAAAAGCAAAACTGATATAGATTCCCAGATAGAAATGAAAAGGTGTCTCCAGAAATGCAACGTACAATTATCTGGCTACAGACATGAAATTGCAAAGTGTACTAGGATTATTATGTAATTAAGACGTTATGTAGTAATGCTGCAGTCTACACCTATCCCAATATCTGGAAAACTAAGTAAACAGTCCAAGTCATGTTTGTTCTAGCCAGGCACAAATGTTGATTTAATGCATAGTGAAAATACAGCATCAACAATAAATACAAGCTATTGTATGAAAAGGTACAAAGCCATCTTACAATATGTTTAAAGATATACTTAATTAATTAGAAAGATTTTCTAGAATTTGTGCTGATTGTAAGATTCAGCAAAGTACATGGAAAGGCTGTTAATAATCTTTGAAAATGTGATAATCAGTAACCCCTTTTCTAGTAAATATAAATATAAAAGTAGTCTCCACTTTAGGATTTTGTATTTCAAATTTTAAAAATTGGTAAACTCAGAAAATTTATTAATGAAAGTTAAATGAATTCACAAGATCCAGTATGGAGAAGCAGCTCAAAAAAGATACAATCAGAAAGCCAATGGAAAGAAAAAAAACACTGATCAAAGGAAATGAAGTAGTTATAGGTGTCAAGAAATAGATGAATACAGTGATAACTGCCAAAACCATTTTATATACAGCAGTAAGTCCTTCAGATCTATATTCCAAAAAATGGACAAGAAAAGAAGTAAATATGTAGAGAGAAATGGGTAGAGATAAACTAGAAAAAGAAATCAGGTAATACTTTTTTTATTTATCCTCACTGAAAGTATTGATGCTTACATGGGGACACAGGATCAATAAGAAAAAAAGAATATGAAAACTACTACAAATGTCAAAGGAAAACTCACTAAGAGCTGAATAATGTCATGCAAGTCTTTGACAATTGACACATGGAATCAGAGGACAATTCTAGTAATACTGATTGATTTAAGGAGTATACCAAGTTAGTCACAGAGCAATGATGACTTCTCCATAAAATCTTCTACGGTTAGAGTGCGTGAATCGAGTGTGGCATGTAAATAATAGTATAGACCCACACATGAATGAACAACTTTATCACACAGTTTACAACATTACTCACAGTTGCTGCTGCCACATCTCCATATTTGTCTGCTCCCATGTAAGAGACAAACTTCTTTCACAAGACTTAAAGAGTTGTTTGGTAAGTTTCATAGAAATGTGGTCTCCTTTAGGCACATGTATATGGACTGCTGTGTCACTGTTTGTGCATTCTGGTGTGTTGCACTGAAGTTGCTTAGTCACTTTTGCATTCATGCATGATTCCTTTAAACTGTAGGTCAGCCCATTGCATTTGAGACTTCATTATTAATGCATCCGTGGAAACACAGTCAGAATATATAATACTTTTTCTAAGGAAAAGATGATGTATGGAATTATTCAAGTAACAACTGACCTCAATCTGATATTATGAGGGAAAATGAGAAACAGGAAAAAAAATCAACAACAAAAAAAATAACAGAGAGAAACAGGGTGGGTGTACCAAAGGTAAATGATGCCAGACTCGCACGATGGGCCTTGACAACTGTTTTTATAGAGAAGGACACACTGGTCATCTAATTTCTTTTGCCTGCAGTAAAAACTTGTATAGTATAAGGAAAGCTAAGTTGAGATACTGAGAATTAGTAGAAATAGTATCAGGTGAATAAGAAATTATCTAAAACATATAACAAATTGATTTACTTTTAAAGGGGAGGACTTAGGTTGCAGTGAATATGCCAGAAATTTATATGAAAATTAGTTTGGACACTTCTTGTTTTCATCTGATGACCTTGAATCAAAGAAAAGGAATGTTACATAAGACAGTGTGGTAATCATGCACTTTACATATTTGTAATTAGAATTTCTGTTATTTCTGGTGAAATAAGCCACTTTGAAAAGCAGCATGCAGGGAAAAGGACTTGAATGCACTGGTTGATCACGTGGATGAATCTGTGCCATTGCAATTTAACAATAAAAAAGACAAATCCAGCCCAGAACATTTCAAATGAGGCATTTCCATTAGACAGAGAAACACAGTGATTTTGAAGAATGAATAATTTGTTTCACAAGTGCAGAATTAAAGAGTTCAGCTTTGTTCGTCTAGCAAAATAAAAGAAGAGGTTATCTGCTGCCTTTAAAAACACAAGATAGCTCCGAGAGAGGAAGAAGGTCACATAAGCAAACAGCAAGCATGAGAACAGGGACAAACAGGACATTGGTCAAGAATAAAGATGCAGGCAAAGTATGAAAATGTTTCTTAGCCTTTATAACAGAAAGAGTGGGGTAGTCTGCGAAGAGAATGGACACGCACACACCAAGTTCACCTACTTTTGAGAGAACATTTGAATACTTTATGATGGAATTATACAATACGATTCTCAGGAAAAGAAGTTTGAGAACCTACTCATGGCAGTGTCAAGTGACACATATTTAATGAAAGAGCATTGCGCATGGAATTGATACCATTTTTAAAGAAATAGAAAAAATTCTGCACACGTAGCAGCTGCAGACAGTTGGCAAACTTGAAAATTGAGCTGCATTTCATGCAGACATCTATTTTAGAAATCTTACTATGAATGTGTAAAAATAGTACAATTAAATGCAGATCTGAGTTGGAACATTAAAGAAATGAAAACCCACATGTAGCTTCTATTACTTATCCTCCTACAAACTGTCTTTAGAATTGAAGAGATCTTTAGCACTTGAGTAACAAGAGCTCAGTTTCTGTGAGGTCATCCAAGACCAATATCCAACACAGACTAACAGTTAATTACTGACACATGCTCACATGAACATTCCTAATATAGAATCACCTAAAAATGGCATTACTTTAATCACTGCACTACTGTTCTTTATCAAGACTCCTAGATTTACTCAACCTGAAATAGAATGTAAGATAAAGATACTCTTAATTTCTGGCAACACCATTGGTTAAACTTGTGGCTTTGAATAAAAGATGAATACTTTGCTTACATTGGTGGATCCGCTAGTGTATCTCTCATACACTCATGTTGTACCTACAGATAGATCCATAATACTTGACTCTGATATGGTGACTGCAAGTAAAGCTTTCAAAACAACTCAAGTGTAAATTGAAGCAGATGCTTCTACAAGACACTCAAAAGTACAATGAATCTGCAGAGAGCCTCAAATATTATTGGTACACAAAATGTAAGAATCAGATTAAGATTAACATTTTTAAATTATTCACTGCTGATAATTTAGTATTAGTATTTTTTGCATATTCCAAAATTCCATGGCAGCATTCCAAGAATTACCCAAATCTTCAAATTTTGAGGAACTGTATCTTTTGTCTATATATGACAATAATAGTGCAAAATTTGACAATATCAATTGAATTTTACGTTAGAAATACAACACAGTTTGGTGTTTTTGTTTTTGTTTTTATTTAATTTTAGACAAAACTTTGATTTCAAGAGTCTTTTTAGATTTTCAAACAGAGTTATAGGACTGCTTCAGTTCGGGGTTTTGTATTTCAAATCAAGCAGATTCAGCATTAGGCTTGGCATAATGCAGAGAACTATGACAGGGGATGCATAAATTTTGTCTTTCTGGGAATAAGAGATTTTAGGGATGACTTATGAGTTTTCAACTGGCATTTAAATTTTGAGGGGATGGCGGTGAGGTGAAGGAGTGTAGGAGCAGATCCTTGAAGTACTGACTTTGGACATATCCCAGAATTCACATTTTAACTTCCCACTGTTTTTCTCTGGACCTACAGAGACTTGCTGCAGCTTCATTTTCACAGAGGATGGCTTCTGGCAGTGAGCTCTACAGGAAGAATCACCCTCTTAGGAGTTTGGTTCACTGAGCCCTTCAAGGATGTATGCATTCCTAGAAATACCACATTTACCTCCAAGCTGCCTGTAATGAAGGAGTATTTCTCATTTTCATTTAGAAGCTCAGATCATCTTCAGACATAAAATGAGATCTTTCTAGAAAGATGATGAGTACATTATTTTTTGTTGTTTTGTTATTATATTAATGAGACTGATTTCAATTATTGCAGATACACTTTGCAGATGTGACAGCCATATGCAAAATTTAAAATTTTTTTAAATATAAAGTCAAAATAAATAATCTTGTGAGCTAAGTAGAACAGCCAGCTACATAATTACAAACCTGGCACTGTGGATCCTAAGATGGGTACCATAATCACACAGAATACCTAACTAACCAAATACCTTTCGCAACTCGCTGACTACTGAGCTTATACATAATATTACTGATTTTGAACAAGGAATTGTGAATTCTTGCTTCAATACACTGTAATGTGTGAAGTTTTTTGCACATGACCACTTTTTAATTTCCCTTTTGAACTAGGTCAATTGTGATAATACAAGCCTCACAATAGTTTTTCTTCCTGCACAGTCCATAGCTTAGTGATTATCATAGGAAAGAATTAGGAATGGGAATAAACACCTTAATATTTCCCACCATCCAGACAAATTTTTCACAAAGATATTTCTGAAGTAGGAGAAACACAATTAGATTAAAATGAGAAGGGGTTCTGGGTGGCATAAGAACAAACACTCTGTACTAAATAAAATTTATATGCTTTTAAATAGAGTGCAGTCCATATCATTATGAATTTTATGATTTCTATAAAGTCTTAGATAATTTGGGTATATACATTTATTGAACATGAATACACACTGATGCAGCCATTGGGTAATACAGTAATTCAAAATGACTGAATATTGCAACTATTTAAACATATTAGATGATAGGATTTCTAATTTCACTGATGTGGTATTCACACTTAGTTAAGCTAGATAAATATAAAATTCATAAGTGGGAATGTAATGAAAAAGATTAATTCAGAAATTTTTAGTATGCTATTTAGATATAATTTTCCTGAGGCAAAGTGAGCTCCTACACTGCATATAATGTGCAAAAGTCCAAGTATTAAGTGTTTTTCTGGTTCTGCCTTTTTGTAAAGATGACTGCAATGAGATGCTGACATTGCAGCTTGATGACTACTGAAACACTGACCCCGTCTGATAAAGGAGGAAAGCTGAAGCTGCTGAAAATTTTAGCAATTTAGGTCTTCTAGGAAGCAAATTTAAAAGTTCTGCACCGTGAAGCAACTCAATTTTCTGCAGATTTTGAATTATTGGGAAACAATCCTCAGGAATAGTCTCTACTTCCTATAGCCATTAAACAATGCAGACCTAGAACTGCTCCTGCAAGCCATAACTTGTACAAGGAGGAAACAACGTGGGACCACTACACTAACTTGCTTTGCTGTGTAGACAATATTATTCGAAAAAGTGGCAATATCATCTTTGGCTCATACATGCACAATCACACTTCACAAGTCAGGAAAATAAGCCTCCTCAAAAGGAGCAAATATATTTTCTTCCCTCCCAAATTCAGTCTCCCACTTTGTAAAATTTACATGGTCTCCAACTAGCTAAAACAATAATCGGTCTCCTGAATTTCACTGAGTCAGTGAGTTTCTGCCTTCCACAACGCAGTCAGAAAACACGTGCAGAAAGAAGAAATGTAAAAAAAGTGAGTACAGTCATGTTGGCAGGAGGAAAGTTCTGAGTCACAGAACTGTCTTCACATTTGAATGAAAAGTACCCAAGGTCTCCATACCGTTAAGCTGTGTGATTCTGAAGTGGATGTACATCAGTGATGACAAGAGACATTTTAAGATAATTCCTGTAGTTCAGATATTGAATATAAAGTAGTGGACAGACTCTTGCCACCACCAGTAAGATACTGAGCTCAGTCTTCCAATGAAATTGTCATGTCAGATTTTCACCTTTAAAGATCACTTTCTGGCCAAATGCTATGCTGAACACCTGGACAGAGCAAAACCAAACACTGTGTGTATTTGTGCATAAAAGACTATAAATATGAAAGGGATTTATCTAAGGCAACATTTACATGATCCAATTATCACTAATGGGTCCAAAAATTGTGCAATAGCCATGATGTGAGCCTTTGTTTCTGTCTTTAATGCCTGAAAACTAGGCTGAAAAAGAATGGAGGAAAAGAGTCCACCTGGAAAGGAAGGTGTCAATTCATAAGAGCAATACCCTTTTCTAAGCCACTGTAGTTTTCAGTTATAAAGAGAAAATCAAGGAACGTTCCATCAGAGGAAGAATATATTCCCTGAATACTTTCATAAAGAAAGTAACAATGTAATTTTTTCTTCATGTAATTAATACACTTGCAGATATGTTTCCACCAACAATCTAAGCTGGAGTCATGAGGCAGCTTTGAAAATAAAACATTCTGGAATGCACACATGAGCACATTTTATGCATGCTTCATGTGAAAATATGTCATTTCCTTTGGTTCAGTCAGAAGGCGTTCAGATCCAAACGGAACATTTTTACCTTCAGATGAATCATATGCATGTTTACTGTCCTCATCATAGATGCCTAGACAGACTCCTTAACCTAGAACTCACCTGCTGTAGCAAGTGCTTATGAACAGTCTGGATTTTTTCTATCAAGTTTTTCTAAGGGATTTGTCACAGTCATGTGAAGATAAAAAATATTTTCTAGCATTATCCATAGTAAAATCCAATAACAAGAACAATGGAAGTGAGGTCCGCATGATCCCTGCTTCAGATCACATTTCAACCAATCTAATAATCACTTCATACAGTGCTGTGAGTTGAAGAAACTTGGAAGAAACCTAATTCATATTTATTAAAGTTTCATAGTTGCTGAGAAAGCTCCTTGGCAAACATGTACATTTTACTTTAAAACCACAAGAATAGTCACTTGACATAGTCAATGTTAGACATTTCATTTCTAGTTGACTGAATTAAATCCTATTCCTGAACTAAAATCCTTTTTAGTAGCTCAGCCACTACAAAGCAATGATGTTCTCCTGATACAAATTTGAAAATACTAACATATATTACCAATTTTTGTCATCAGTCGTCACTGCATCAAAACTCATAATTTATACTGGCTGAGGAAATTTTTACATTTCTGGCAGCATGCACTGCATTCCTCTTACTCAAGGGTGTACTCAAGGGTCACTTGAGGCTTTTTATATACTGCATCGACCAACTGGGGTTTGAACTGGAGATACATCTCTCATTCCTGTTCAGTGGCTGTTAAGAATGAACATACCTAATATAACATAATTGACGCCTGATGTAATAGACTCCTTTAGAAAGTCAGCTAGGTACTGACCTAGCTAAAGCAAAGTGGGATGAAATTGAAATAGCAATAGCTGAAGACTGAGAACAAAGAACTTACACCAACCTTTTCTCCTTGCTTCTTGGATCAAACAAAAGGGAATAACAATAATCTTAAATATTTCAAATGAAAAACTGTTTTTAGTGCGCGATGTATGACAGAAGGGATGAGAAAGCATAGTGTTTTGCTCACGGCTTATGAATTAATACAAATTTTTAAGTATTAGTGCTGCAGGGCCTGAATCCTGAAAAAAGCAATGGCAACATATTCATTAAAAATAGCAGTCTATATGCCATGAAGTTCTCATTTTTTAAATCTTGTAAATTAGTTATACAAGTAGCAAATTTGCAATTTAACCAGTAGAAAATGAATTGTTTTACATTGTTATATGTAAGCATTTGCAATGGTTTGAATATTTTTGGTCTTCCCTTCTTGCTCTACTGATTTTCTAATCTTTTCCAGTAAAGGTCAATTCTTCTGGCATCAGTATATTTAATGTGTTCACAAATCTGTACCAAAAGGCCTTTATTCTTATTTTATCAGTCAGACACATCAACAGTGCGCATAATTCAGACTTTCTCAAGGGCTTCCACTGCCAAATTTGACTGATTTTTTTTCCAAGAGCATTACTGTTCTTGCTGAATCACTTCCAGTCTCTCGTTAAACTGATATGCTTTTATTTTAAGCAACACTGATATTCATTTTCAAACATAGAGCCTTAATACTTTCAGCATTTCACTTTTTCCTGCGAATTCTTCAGGATTACTTTTCTATTGAATAGGATGAAAGTACTTTACTGAATTCTGCATGTGCGTTTTTGAACTCTTACTACTGCTAACACCAGATGCTACTAATAGGAGTACCTGAGCATGTGAATTAATTATTTAAGAGTGAGGATCTGAAAGAAGCATGCTCAAAAATGGAAAGAAAAATCAATACAGAAAAAAAAAGAGCCTCATGTCAACTGAAGGTCTAACATCATGTACAAAATTAATAACTAACATTATTAGCTGAAAGACAGTGCGTTTGAGAAAACTTGACAGAGTCCCAGATTATCTCTCTCAGTAGCAGGAAAGACATAGGTTTTCTTGCCATAGGATTTCTGGGTCCAGGCAGCTCTGCATACTAACAGTAACATGAAAAACTGCTAACAGGGGCATAGACTCTACTAGCAAATATTCTGTAATGGCTAATACAAGGAACAAGTATTTGAATAACAAATATGAAGGTATAGATAAAACTAGAAAAGACTAGTTTAGAAAATAAACCAATGAATTTTGATCCTACTTCCTCAACTACATGTAGTCCCGCTGAGTTTCGCTTCTTTCTCACAATGTATATTAACTAAAAATCAAAGGTCTTCCCTGGAAAACAGAATTAAGTAAATGTATGCACTTTAGAAAATGAAATAACTTGAATTAACATCCTATTTTCATCCAGATAAACACAAAAATAAATATTAATTGGCCAGTTTGTGCTCTTCTGCCATCCTGAATTTTCGTATTCCCACATTTCTTCAGTAGATCTACATTAAAAATGCAGTGACAAATACATCCATAAGAAAAAAAAAACCTGTATTCACTAGTTATAAATATCTCAAAGTCTCTCTTCATTTTATCACCTTGTTCAGGTTCTTTGAGGGACTTAAAAATATTTTCTGGACAGTTTTGATATCCTCTAACATTTAAGAATTTTTTTCTCTGCTCAGAAGCAATAAACCAAAAATGATGCAGTCTGCACGTCTGAGTAACAGCCTGTTCTTTGTAACCTTGACATGGAGAAAGCTAGATACTTGTACTTGCTAAGCCATGGTCTATTCAGCATCATTGTGTTAGCATTACTCACCAAGTGGAATTAAAAACTGCTCTACAGTTACCATGACAACCAGCTGTCTCCCACATACAGCATCAGTTTGAATTTGTGCAGACCATTTCTAACAATGATGTAAGTCAACAAATTCAGTATTACCCTAAGGTAAAAATCTGGTTTAAGAACAAATAAATATTTTCAGTTTCATAATATTACTTAGCTCAATACACTAGTTCCAAGTATGACCTGGGAGTTCAGAGAACTGCAGTGATTTCTGTCAGAAATGAATGGTGAATGATGGATAATCTTCTGGTCAATATACAGTTGAGACTGACTAAAATTCTTAACCCAGTAAACATTCAAGAAGCAATATTCAATAAGGTGTTCTGTTAAGCAGCATTTAAAACTTTCTAGTCCATCATTTTTGTGAAACTAACTTAATGTTGCAAGTGATGGAAGAAAAACTCTGTACTTTTAGATAGATTTTACAGTTTTTCATTTTGATGTTACGGCCTTCTTTCAAATGTGCTGCTAAGATTTTGTCCATTCCATATACTGAAGAGATGGAACAAAGTTCATAGCAGACTTTATGGGGAAATCATATTAGAATTTTTATTTAATCATTTTCTAAATTTACATTTGAATGATGCTGTTGATTACCTTGTGTAGTACACTAACATCATCAGTGCATACTCACTATACAAATTCTTACTAAAAAATAAGGTGTAATCCTTGTCCTTCGAAAATTATCAGACAGCAATTCTTCATTACTGGTTGGTAAAACAACCTGAAACTTGGAATAAAAAATACTTAAAAAAAAAAGTTTATTGGCTGAGGAATTCCAAAATAAGTTAATTTTCCTGCAAAAGTAGTATTTTTATTATTTTATTTTTCAAATAAATTTACGTGCAATCTCACTTGCTCTTGAAATGGCTGACTTGTAAAGGAGAGAGGGAAAAACTGGTAACTTATTTATGAAGTCTGGTGAATCATCATACAACTGCATGTCTGGTCATCTGTATGAAGTAGCCACCTGCTGCTTCACAAATTCTAAGCAGCAGTTTTCAGATCCTTCTGGTCACCAAGCATGCTTTTGGCTTGACTGTCATTGAGTAAGTACATAATAGCAATGATGGCCAATTCTGCTGGCAGAATAGTGGGATGCATTGTTACTGGGAGAAGGAAAGTAAGAACTGGCAGAAAAACATAAAAAAGCATATAATTGCAATTGTTCATGTGCATACTGAAGGTGGGGAGAAAGAGAAAGTTAACCTTGAAAAAAACATTGTGAAACTATTAAAAACATAATGTATAGTCAAACTTCAGATAAAGTAATAGGTCTTATTTGTCTGTAAGAAACTATTAAAAAAATCAAAGAAATAGAGTCCAAACTTAGTAAAGAAACTGCAAATGTTTCATAATGAAGGTCAGAGATATTAATGATACAGTCTCAACCCACTCATTTTTCTGGAAGTGCGACAATGAAGCATGACTGTAAGATTCCCCATTTGCTACAAGGTAGGACACCTATTGCATTACAGAACTTAAAAGCGTGTCAGAAAAAAAACACAGAATTAAGAAATTAAGAGGCTATCAGGAATCTGATGCCCCTTATAAGGAGAGTTTTAATCTGGGATGAGTTATCAAACCCTAACCCTCAGGACAATACACAGAAAAGAAAAATTTGAGTTTGAATATACTACTTCTAGTTTTAAATCATTTAATTTGTGTGGGAATGCTGGTCAGATAAAAAAAAAAGTAAAACATAAAAGATTGAGGAAGGAAGTAGCACAGAAATGCATTTTGTCCTGGATCACTGTGGACACATTTGTTATCAGTGACAGGCAATGTGAAATCAGGCACAAACTGAAATCAAACCCATCTTTAAGGTTACACTAAACTGAACTGACAGGAACACTACACATAAGAAAGAAAAAGAAATGGATTTCTGTGAAGAACTTCAATCTTCAACAATGCAAGTGCATAATGCTTAAACGTAAAAACAGAAGAATTCAAGGCAGAAAAAAGGTAGAAAACAAGAACAGAAGTATAATATAACCTGAGGCTTCAAAACCACAAAGCCGGACAGGAACAGATTTTTTGTCAGCAAAAAGGCTGCATACATTCAAAAGTAAGTGATAGCAGAAAAACAAATATGACTGTTACTGGAATTTAACAGATCTGTAACAATCCATTAACTCCTAGATTGAGCTGCAATAAAAATTAAATCAAGATGACAATCTATGCAGATGTGCATCATATTGCCCTGAGGTTGAGCCTATACCCATGTGTCAAGGATGCCTTCATGGGGTTAAAGTAGCATTGCCAACAATTAATGGATCTTTTCTTGATATATTTCTAAAAAGTACCAACTGCACCATTGAAAAACATGATTACAAAAAAAAAAGATAGCTATTTAACAAAGGAAAAATAAATACAGTGTCTCACCACTACTTTTTTCTAAAAGAGGACTCAAAAATGTATTTGGACAAGCTTGCCAGATTCATGCTCCTTCAGCATAGTAGATTTATGAGTGTGTATGTATTAGCATTTTAGTTTAGATTAGGAACACCGGTCTAATTTTCATATATTATTTTCATCACATATTCAAATATGAATGTGAACTTTCAGACAAATTTCCTTGTGGGCTCTCTGTTGTCAAGCTTTGTCAAGTTGTCATCAAGTAGTCTCACAGTGCACAGTGTGGATTCCATTTAGACTGAAGAGTCACAAAATGTTAACTGGTGAGTTACATGGGACCAGTCTAGAGCTAATCCAGAGCAAAATCTCTCATATGATGTTGACGATAGATTCTCAGTACCATCTGTTTTTCTCTACAGATCTGCACCTATTGCACTGCAATACTTGCTAAAGGGGGATTAAACTATGCTCGCTTTTTACAAATTTATTTTTCCTTTCTGTGACTCTTTCCCTCCTGGTTCTCTTTCTCCTCCTTTGGAGTAATTTAAATCTGTGCACTCCAAAGCCTCAAAACCAGCCAAAATGAAGTCCTTGCTCTTCCCTACACCTCCTCTTTTCCTCTGTCTTTCTGAAACTCTGTGGATAACTGCAATTATCTCAGCCTCCGCGTACAACAACAAGAACATCTTATAGACTCACCATTATGACTAATAACTGGCAACTTCATCTGTTGTCTCATTCAAAGATAACTATCTGGAATTAAATAGCCTTTCCAAATCAAAGGAAGTCAGCAAACCTAAACCAAGACATGGAAATCTTCAGAAAGACAGTAGGAGAGAGGGGGAGAAACAGGATGCAAGCAATGCATGGATCGCCAAATGATATTGGCACAGATATGTGATGTGTCTGTGGAAATGACTGTATCAGAGTAATAGCTTATAACTTGTATATTCAGGTGACTAATACAATACTTGCTTGCTGCAGAAAACTGCCTTTCCCAGCTCTTCAAGTTCTCATTTCTGAACAAATTCAGCCCACTTTTGTTAGGCCCTTAAGTAAATGTGTTATATCCACAATGTTTAGCTTCAGCTGGATGAATTTGGGTGGGGGAAGGGAAAGCAACCTCTTTGGAAGTATCATTACGGTCTGGCTTTAATGTAGTCCAGCATTTGAAAATGTCAGGATAACAGTTGGAGCACCGACTCTTCAAGCAAAAAAAAAAAAAATGCAGCTTCACCCCCTTACTCCCAATTCATATCTGCTGAAAAACAAGAAGTCTCCCATTTCCCTAGAATATGCAGCTCTCAAAGGGATGTAACATTAGCTCATCTGAGTGGTACACAACAAACAAAGCATGTTTGACACGTCAGCAGCCTTTCACCTCCTAGGAAACTTCTAAGTTCATTTCTGAGACTCAACTGCAATCCAGCAAACCTTGCAAACTGAAAAGCCTGAGACTTGTAATGACTCGAGTTTTTGTCTTCACTTTACTCCCACTACTATTGTTAGGACAGTTTCACTAAGCAGAGACTTAAACAACCTTCTTTTATCCTCAGAGGCTGAATATGTTGCTATTTCCATTGCTGATTATCTGCTGAAAGTAAGCAAAGCCCTTCGCTTCTACAGTTGCCAGTCTAATAGCCCTTACAAACACCAACCTGTTTAGTAAGTTAAAGGTATATTAGGTTGCATTTTAGTCTGCTCTTCATACATATTTTCACCTGATTCAAAATTTAAAAATGCAGATTTTGAAATCTGTAGTGATGTCTAGCTGGTTAGTGGATTGAATTAATGAAGAGCAAACCAAAAATGTTTATTTTAACCTGACCAGTTAGCCTCTTAGATATACATAAAGGAATGGAGAGAATTTAGATTGGCACTTCTACTTACACAGTGGAAATAAGATTTTTCATTACGGAGATAATCAAATAGGATATTTTTAAGACTTGGCTGAAGCAATTAAGCCAATCCTAAATTCATGTTTTAGATAGTACATAATAAACTGACAGTCCTGAGAGAAGTACACAATTATCTAAGGCATATATAGCTGTCTGAATGTACCTTGTGGAAACAAAAATATCTAACAAAAAGAGCAGAGTACTTCTTAGTATCTGACCATCTGACCATTGTTTTAAATAAAGAGAAAGCCTCTACTGTTCACTCAGGAAATACTGATAAATGACATCTACATAATATTGACAGTTTGAGAAAGTGAGGTAGATCATCAGCCCCTGATATCTATACAGCAACAATCATTTACAGCCATTAAGAATTTGCTGCAGTCACATTTCTATTTCTCAGAAAAATAAAGAACATGGCAAGAATACTGTATGATTCCAAAGTCAGTTTCTGTATTTTTACTTGCTGTAATTTTCAGCAACCAGCAGGAGTCCATATCCTACACTGAAAGTCTTTTCCCAGTTAATCAATGAGCAACTTTGACTGACATTAAGAGAGGCAGAAGCACTGAATGAAGGGCAAATTTGTGTAACAGGGAATCATTTCATAGAGTAGTTTGGGTTGGAAAGGACCTCAGATATCATCTAGTTCCGACCACACTCCCATGGACAAGGACACCTTCCACTAGGCCTGGCTGCTCAGTGCCACATCCAACCTGGCCTTCCAAGGATGTGGCATCCACATCTCCCCTGGGCAACCTGCTCCAGTGCCTCACCACTCTCACAAGAAAGAATTTCTTCCCAATATCCAATTTCATCTACTCTCTTCTGCTTCGAACTGTTACCTCTTGTCCTATCACTTCATTTCTGATGAAGAGTCCCTCTCTAGCATTCTTGATCTGGAGGTTTCCCCAGAGTGACACCACTGAGCAGGAGTTTTTGATGTTACAAATTAATGATGTGTGACATCACCAGGCAATAGACTGTGACCTCATTGCCCTCCACTGCTTATATTGGGGCATAGCAGAGCCTGGCCCAGCCAAGCCTGTACCTGGTCTGTTGCTGAATGTGTTTATGAAGGCTTGGAGATCTAGCAAGGCTTTCTAGAGTTGTGCTTTGGGGCTCTGGGAGCTGTTCTCACTGCCCATCCCCACAGCATTGCCTGTATTTCCCCAGTCCTGCACGGCTCAGGCAGCTGGCCCCCAAAAAGCACAGCTGAGGCAGTGGAGGTGAGTGGTGCAGAGACACAGCCCTGGGGTGGCTATACAGCAAGTACTGGGGATGGTGGAGCTGCCAGGACCACAGCTGCAGCCTGACCCTGTGCTGGTAGGGAGCATGAGCCAGGCCAGATGCAGGATCAGGAGGGCTTCCTGCTGAGGGTCTGGGGCACTGCTGTGGCCTGCCCCAGGACAGACAGTGACTACAGCCTCTCCTTCCTGCAGCACGCAGCACCCGCTACCACAGTGCAGTGAAGCGAGCAGCTTCACCTCCAGACCACTGCAGCGTGAAGGACATAGCCAAGGAGGGGAGGCATGCTCAATGCCCATTCCACAACGCCCATTTGAAGGGAGATGGAGGAGTCTCACAGGCTCAGCAATGTTTGATGAATGTCAATGGGGGCCATTTTTTCTGCATGGAGGAATTCAGTGTCACACCTTTGCTTCATACGCACTTCCATGTCAGACGCCACTTTGTCAGTTTGCTCCTCTGCTGCCATCTGTAATATGACAACAACATGTAGTGGAATATCGGTGGGAAGGTTCCACCTCTACTGCCATACCATCAACATCTGCCTTTGGAATTGTGGGCCAATATAGTAAATTAGGAGGCATTACTTTCAGAACAGTCCTTCTATATGTTTCAGTCAAGAAGAATCTTCTGTGTGCATCCTTTTGCTCACATGGAAATGACCAATTGATTTTCTTGTCCCTGTTCAGCAGTAAATAACTTCACATGCACTACAAGATAAAGTAGATATCCATATCCTTTCCTAAGCACCTAAATCCCCATCCTTCAGCTCCCACAACCTGAAAAACTAATACTTAAAGAAAACCAACCAAACAAACCAAAACAAACACACACCTTGAATTTAAATGGAAAAGTTATAACTCACAATTTTAAAGACCTTTCTTAACACATACGACAAAAAACCATACTAGTTTACTAGCTTTTAAACAAAGGATCAATTAAAGGAAAAATTGCAATCATGTTTGCATATTGTCTCACAATATTCTGATTTTCTGAAGACATGAATCAAATAATCATCATTCACATACGATTACACAATATTGAAGCTCAAAATCACGACACAGATGTTAGAGAAGAACTTTGCCCAACACTCTGTGCCAAAGTATTTAATGAATTGCATAGTGGATTATATGACAAGAGAAAAAAGAGAGATCATCTCTATGGAAACACTATGATACACTTCAGCAGTAATGGATAGCTCAAAAATGTACTATCCAAATGTTACGAGGAAGTTCAGAAATATAATGATTATAAACTAGTGCTTACATAACCAAAGTGGAACTATAAAGCAGATCACACAAATTGCGAGAGAAATTTTACCAGCCATAACCACTACAGAGGTGATTAAACTTTTAATTGTTCATTGGCCCCACAGCAGAACCCTGAGCTTCCTTTTTTCCATACTGCATGTTTCAAAAATAGGAAGTAAACTGTCACAGCAAAATTTTTGACAAATTTACACATTTAGTACAGTTTCAGGAACTGACCAGCTAACTTCAGCTTTGTATCACAAGAATGAATATTTTATATAAAATTCCACTCAAATAAATAAATAAATAAATAAGGACTATGCTAAAATGGTATTGTTTTAATCAACAGCTTGACTCTAACGATGTTTATTCTGGATGCAGTTTCCTGCTTTGGTACCAAGATATTCTTTCCAGTTTTGTACTTTCATTGGCCCGGAGTTATATCACATATATATATATGTGTTATAACAGGAAGAGAAAGAGCAAATAGACTTCTGCTTCTCCCCATGCATCACCGGAGTGGTATGCTGGCGACCGATCAGCTGCACCTGCAAGGGCTGCTCTGAAAGTAATGCCTCCTATTTTATTATGTTGGCTCACAACATCAGAGGTGTTGGCGCTATGGCAGTAGAGATGGAACCTTCCCACCAATATTCCATTACATGTTGTTGTCATATTACAGATGGCAGCAGAGGAGCAGTCTGACAAAATGGCGTCTGACATGGAAGTGCATATGAAGCAAAGGTGTGTCATTGAATTCCTCCATGCCAAAAAAATAATGGCCCCCATTGACATTCATCAAAGCCTGCTGGACATTTATGGAGACCAAACAGTGGATGTGAGCACTGGGAGGCAGTGGGGTAGTACATTTCAGCAGTGGTGATAGCAACAATGAGTCACCTCCTCTGGCGTAGATGTTTAGAATGCAAGGCGTACAGGCTCTTATTCATCACTGGCAAAAATCACAGCTAATGGTGGTGACTGTGTTGAAAAACAGTGTTTTGTAGCTGAGAATTTCCTCTATCATATAGTGTTATTTTGCTCTTTGTACCTGTTGTAGTTACCATGAAAATAAACACAAGGCATTACTTTTGGAGCAATCTATGTATGTGATACAAAGAAATTTCTCTGAAGGTGTCTGAATTTTTCTGAGGGTGTCTGAATGTCTCTGTTTTCACTGAGAGTCTGAAGAAAGGTAAACTGAAGTTCTCTTGCACTATTTATTACAGAATATATGTAGGTTTTCAGTCTGATATGCACATACACACACAAAACAAATTTTTAACAGTTATGAATAAGTAGATTGTATCCTGGGGAAAATTATCCTTCTTGTACAACTGAAAATTATGTTTCTAAATTAACAGCTTACAGTGTTATTTTTCTAGGAATTCATAAGGAATGAAAAAAAGTTATGAAATGTTATAAACACAACATCCAAGATCATAAAGACAGGGCAGGATGAAAAATCATGTTCAGGTCTTCCATCAAGCCTAATAATTAGCCCATAAAATAAACACCACTTTTCTTAAGAAAAGAATAGAATGGATGGCAAAGTTAAAAGTAGCAAGCTACCTAAAGAGAGATTTTCTACTGCACATATTTGATCAATATTTTAAATTAAAAAAAAAAAATCTAAATTGTACAGAAGCATAGTTAGAATGGATATTTGAAGTTCAATTTCCCAAATTTTAACTGGAAAATTTTAGATAAAAAAGAAAGCTCTGAGCTGCATTTGCATGCATTGGGTATGAAAAAGACCTAAATTATGAGTTCACTTTGCCTTCTGCTACCTGAAAATAAACCTTACCTTTTATTATTATTATCTTTACAGATTTTATCCATGAGAAGTATTTTGTCAGGTTTTGCTTGGTGAAAGCATTACTTTACTGGGCATGATACGGCTTGTATAATTAGGATAGGGTGAGATGGGAGATCTAAGATCACAAAAAAGTACATCAAAAACTAAAGAGAGGCTGATTTCTCTGAAGAAAAGAAGCACTCTACCAAAAATAAAAGTCAATCAATACAACTATAACCAGTTTGAACTGTCATGTGGTGGCAAGGTTAAAAAAAAAAAAAAAAAAAAAGCAGGAACACAGTAGATGTTTTTTCCTTTGGACATATTTCAGGCTTGAAAAATGCTTTAAACTGAGCAAAAGCATTTTAAATCAGAAGTGCAAACTACCTTAGACTTAGGGACAATACATGATCTTCGTGCAAGAAAAATGACCTCAGTTGAATGTTGATTATAACACATCTCTCCCATCAATGCAGTGAAACCCAGTAATCCGGTGAAACTTAGTAAAATGCAAAAAGTACAGAGATATGGATAAAGGAACTGTTTCAGGAAATCACAAACTAATTTTTGCAAATGAGTCCTCAAGATGGGAGGACAACAGCACACCTTAGGAATATGCTAAGCCATTATGTTCTGGAAGCACTTGATCTTCTAGCAAAGTATATGGTTTTGTTAACAAGTTTGCATTTAATGCTCAATTTTTGAATGAATGGCTAGGTTGGTGCACCCAATTACTCCCAGAATAACAATAAGAGTGTAGAAATTAATTTTTATAAGAAGAAGCTTATTAGAAAAAGCTACAGATAATGTTTACTTGTACGATTGTTGAATTTGCTCAAAAAAAAAAAAGTTAATAGAAAACAGAAATGACAAGTTAAACTAAGTGATTTGCTTAGCCAGCAGTTCTGAACTTTGTCTTTTAAAGTGAACATCACAGATCAGAATATCAGTTTCAAACTGAAATTTTTTGTGCTCTCTTCAATAGCAGGAAGCAAAGTCAGTTAAATCTCGGAAGTTTTACTTGTGGGATATTTTGTCATTTCAAAACTTCTTTTGATTCTCTGTCAGGAGAGTAATATTTCCTTCCTCCCGTAAGGATCAACAAAACTGAACACTGCCCTAAGCAACCTAGAATAGTATGAAGAAAGTAAAGATTCAGGATAAGATGAGAAAAAGAGCACTGATGAAATGGTCACTCAGGTGAGGGCAGTTCAGTGTACAACCACCAAAGATGTTATATAGTGAAGAACCAGAAAACCAATCAACATTTTGATCTTCAAAATAGTGGCTTTGATCCTAGAATTTGTTATGCTCTCCCTGAATAGCTTTTTAGGAAATGTATGGAGTAGTTAATGATGAAATCTCCCAAGCAATGTTGAAAACATAGAAGACAGAAGCCAAAATTCACAATTCACATCATCAAATTATTGTGTTTAATGTTTTCCTGGCTATCATAGAACAAAGTGGCCAACATTTTCCAGAGGCAGGAAATCAGAGATAAAGGACTCATACTCTTGTAACAATGAAAACAAAACAAAATAACAAAAAAAAGCCCTCACTTTTTTTTCTCCAAGGTAGAGCTTGCTAGCACAAAATTAGAATAGTGATAAAACATACTGAATAAGAAAAAATAAGCTTCTTTTCATAAATAATGCTGATTAATGACACACATTTGGTTCCAAGGATGACACAGATTTTTAAGGGGAACTAGTGGTATTAGCATATATATTTCAATATGAGAATGAGATTATTCATTTGTTTTCTAGGACACTTTAATGCAGTTTCAGACCTATTTACAAGGTATGTTGGTAGAGGTAACTTAAATCTGCCTTTAAGATTCCAGATCTGCACTGTTCTGCAAAAGTAGCAATGAGGTTTGGGAACACATTCACAGTTTGTCTACACCATTAAAGCCTGCTTGGAGTAAGCACCACAGGGAGACCCAGCCACACTTTTGAGCTCATGGCTAGGCCGTATGTTTGAGAAGGCACTCGTGGCTGCAGTTTGTAGCTATGATGAACAGCACATATGCCTGCCCTACCAATCTCAACATACTTCATCTGCCTTTTTGCTGACATCATGAGACTGATGTCACAGGGACAACATTTCTGGCATTGTGAAGTCATAGTACATGTAGCTGGAATAAGCCTTTTTTTTTTTTTTTCCCCAAAACACAATAAAAAGAAATATTCACACAATACTGAAAATCTGTTGACCCATCAAGCAGGACTAATATACCAAGTATGTTGTCTTGGTATTCAAAACACAAAACCATAAAGTTTTAGAAAAAGAAAACAATCCTGAAGAAGACAATAGGTTCTGCATAGGATTCAGACTGAGCAGGATGTACACACTTTAAAGCATGTGTATTCAGAGAAAACTCTTGAATAAAAATAAAACCATCATAATAGCATTCTGTATGAAACATCTACTCTTTCAATTCACACTTTATACTGGAGAGAACTTGCAAATTGCAGTCTCATATTTAGCTATAGTTATGCAAAGTAATTCACACCCCTGCATCTTGTTATCTAAAGATAACAATCACTAGAGTAAGAGTATTTATGAAAAAAAAAAGCCAAATTTAGCCCAGGACTAACTAAACGCATTACACATACTCTAGGGACAAGCATGTCTCAAATACAGATGGAAAAACCTTTCCTCAGCTGATGAGAATGCATTTGAATAGAAGGGCAAAACTTCTAATACCAAAAACTTTTACATGTCTAACCATTTCCCTTGAAAACAGACTTATTTTCTCTGCCAAGTGTATCTCACTATTTGAATTACTGTAGATGTTTTCACAGTAAACATAAGAAAGATTACACTGTATTGTAAATTCTGAAGTAAAATAGTTTACATAGCATTAGAATTTTTGCAAAATTGGCAAACCTGACCTCATCAATTGCTTTGCTTAGAAACCTAACTACCATGAGCTCACTGATTTGTCCAACTTCTAGATTAATTTACAATCAAATGCAGTGAGAACTGGACACTGTAGTAATCTTTCTCAAAACAAAAATATATTGTTAATAATAAAAAAAAGCACTTTCCATCCCTTAAGCATATTCTATTTAAAACTTTGAAAGTGATTAATTCACATTTTGCATAATTCTGCAAGGTAGTAATTATCCCTTAATTACTCAGGTTGTAGAAATGAGTCTCCAAGAATTCAGGCGATTTAAGCATCACAATACAGAAAATGGGGTGGAGGCAAAAATGTAACCCAGACCTCCAGCATTATCTAAAAGCCTGAGCCTTAATCCAAAAGACCACATTTGTATTTACCTTGGGCGTTGTGTTAAAATGAATAGTTGAGACAGTAAAACCTATCTAGTCAGAGAGCTTTTTATAGGTATCTTTAGTACTAATTTACTATTGTTTCCTATCTTTTCCTTGTCCAGTTCCTTCACCTTTACAACCCTTTCTGAACCTTTCTGCTGTCACAGAAAAGCACTGGAATGGTCCTAAGAGCTGCTTCTGTAGACAAAACGGCAAACTTACTCTTTCGTTTATCATATTAAAATCACAGGATTTAGTGATAACTCTGCCATTTTTCTCTTAAATGAGGAAGATAGCTCAAAGACTATCTTCAACTTTAACATTCTGAAAGCAGCACGGGATGAATATGGGATACCTATCAAATATACACTTGGATTTGGAGAGAAATGAATGATTATTAATATATTGCATATGGGTTTTCACTCAGTTCCGGAAGCCTGAGAACATGGGCTCTCACATCCCTTTCCTGTTTATCATGTCTACCCTCTGTTCAATGCTATTTATTAATTGAATGTATTGTTAAACAGGATGTTAAAATATTATGAAATGAAACAGTTGTACACTTACAAAAGCATAATAAATGAAGTCAAAATTTTTTAAAGCTATTTTAAATTTACAAATATTTGATGAATGCTGAAGACTCTGACACACTTCTCAGTTACTTCATTTCCCTCTCCCCAGTGCTTCCCCCCTACCCTAAAAAAGAAGCACTATAGTTGAGATTCTAGTCTTGAGGTCTACGTTCTGACTATGTGAATATAGAATTAACTAGGAACAGTCCTACTGAAGTCACTGAGTGGTAGGGATTTGCAGTGAGAATCCAGACAGCCTCTAATGCAAAGGATACAATATAGAATTCTACAGAATGGAAAAATATTTTTAATAAAATGTAAATAAAACAGTAGTGAAGTATATAATGGAAGCAGTGAGAATTCTTAAAGTCTCTGAAAATAAAATAATAATAAAAATAGTAAAAATCAAAGTGTGTGCTTTATATTTACTATTCAGAAAAGAACAGCAACACAGCTGTTCATTTGATGAGGTACACTACATATTATGTGATACAACATGTGTGTTATTATTCTTGCATTATACATTTTCTACAGTGAGATTTTCATGGACTGAGTAACAACAGGAACTAGTATACACATTATTACATAACAAGCCCCCGAACTCTTATTGCTAGATCTGTAATTCTTAGAAAGCACTTCAGAAAAAGGTAATGAAGACAATAAAAAGTCTATCTCTACCATATTAACAACATACGTATCAGTTTCTGAGAGATTAAATAAAACCGCATATAAACTATAAGAGAGTCCCTTTATGACCTTATAAAATAGGTGTTTATACTTCAAAGAACATTTGTGGGGAAAAAAAACACCAATATAACCAAATAAGTAATTTCGGATAGCTAATATTAATGTACATGATATGTGCATCAACCTACACCATTTTGCATCTATTAGAAAAAAAATATTTTTAAGCAAGTATTTAGAAGCGAACCAGGTAGCCTTGCAAACCAAGTAAATTAGCTCTACATACTGCAGAATAAAAGAGAGAACAAATTTCTCCCATAGGGTTCACAGCACTAAAGCAGCCGTTCTATAGTCATTACTGCAGTCCATGGGCAGTAGCAGCCACAGCTGCTATACGTTACCCCCCAAACAAGCATTTTGGGCAGTAGATTCATGTAATCACAGGCTTTATAGTCATCTTCCCTTCCCCCACAACTTTCTAACTCCTCCTCACTGTTACAGGGGGGTAAAAACACATAGAGATTTTCCCAGGGTGAACAAGGAATGCAGAACTCATGGTAAGTTTTTAATGGCTTTCCTTTATCACAGCATTCTATAACTACTGCCATCAGCACTGCGCAGAACAATGGAAATTTGCCTTCTAAACAGTATCTTTCTTCTACATCATCTTCATTTTCCCTTTATTTTTCTCGGCATAATTGGGTTTTGAAGTGCCCATGTGTTTTTGACTATATTCTGGACGTTATTTGAAATGCCCTCTAATCTGCTCAATAAATTGAATAATTAGCCAATCCTTATTGCTTATCTGCACATGCATTTCATAACCAATTATATTTAAAATTTCTGTCAATAAAGCAATTCTCTTTCAGATTTTGATTCTATTTTTTAATTATTCATTACAATAGTCTCCAATAATTGAATGCCTCATGTTCAGATTTGCTAGAATCTTTCTAGCTGATCTTGCAATTTCCAGGCAGTATCATAGTATATTTCCAGTTTCCACCCTTTCTTTAATATTGTACGTGACCTTAGAAAACTAATGATGTTCTCCTTTCTCATTCAGGCTTCTTCTCTCTTTAATTCCTCCTGTCACAAATGCTGTACTCAAATACATTGATCAAGACATACTTCCAAATCATTTAGCACAGTTCACTAAAGTCAACAGATTTCAGTGGATGAACTCGATTTTTTTTCTTTTAAATAAAATTTAATAATATTCTACCAGCACTGTACTGTTACTACATCTCAATAAATTATAAGTAAAACACTTCAGAAAGGATGTGCATGAAAAAAGTGGAGGCAGCGATGCACCATATATCTGTAATGAATATATTTTCTCTGCTGTATAAAAACAGGTGTGATGAAGACCTAATGGTTACCCATGGATAAGGGTGAAAGGGAAGGAAGAGTAGACCAGTTTCATGGTGTATGTCAGTGATACAGCAAATCTAGACAGAGGGTGCATGACACTTTTCCACAGCAATTAACATAAGCCATCAAACTATATTACTTACCTAACGCTGCTAGGTAAGTAATACTTGTAGACACAATCTAAACAGTTCTCGGTATTTTATGAAAAAAGCGTCAGAACTATCAAGTAAGCAACTAACAATAGGAACCACTGCTTCAATTCCTATTTATACAGAGAAGTTGGTGAAGAGTATAAGGAAATCATTCAAGTGAAAGTTATCATAAAACAATAAGTTCTCAAACAGTAGGAAAGGAAGGAATTGCCACAGCAAAGTAAGAACAATGGCATTCCAAAAATCAGGCTTTAACAAAGTAAGGAAACATTCAGGAGAACAGGAAGTTATAAATAGAACTAGTTCTGGAAGTAGAAAAACAACATATCCCAAACAGGAAGATGAAAAGGAAGTACAAAAATAGATACAGGAGTCTAAATTAAGATTTATTGAATGACTGACATTCAAAAAAAGAACAGTATGAAGAGTGTAAACGATTGCATATACAAAGGAACAGCAAACTCATCATGGTGGTCTGGTGGTAGATTAAGTTGTTAACTACCATTAACATGCATTAAAATTAAAACAAAGCAAAACACAAAATCCCAATAAATTGACGTTAAAATTGCAAGTAAAGCATCCTGAAAGGACCATTCATTAATAGAAAGAGATTAAGAACACTGATAACAGAGAAAGCTAAAGTAGTTTGTGCATTTAATTTTGTCTTGAACAAGCAATTAATTGTGACCATGCAGATGACAGTTTTATTAAAGAGGACAGCACAGAAGACAAGGGAAAGGAGAAAGAAAAGGCTAAAATATGTCACTTTCTAATTTGGCAGGAGGCAATGAAGCTTCTCTTAAATTACCAACTGAAAAAAAACCTTCAGCTGTTAGAACTGACAACATATGGTTGAGGGAGAGGTCTCAGAATTAAGGTAGCAAAACCAATACTTACATATAAAAAGCAAGGAGGAAAGTGTATCTGGAGACTTGCAGACAAAGTGATTAAATTTAGATATTAGAAAATTTACTAGAACAAATTATTCAAAAATCAATTTCTAAGCACCTGGGGATAGTAAGATAATAAACAGCCAACACACATTTGTCAAGAACAAATCATATTAAGTCAACCTAATTTAATTTTTTTTGTAGTTGTTGTTCAGAATAATTATTCTAGTGGATAAGAAAGAAGAAATTTTTGCACTACATCTTAACCCAGCAAATAAGGGAAATACAGTCTAGCTGACAGTGTTGAAAGATAAGCACAACAGTCTGGAAATTAAGACTGCAAGAGGTAGTTTTTAACATTTCCACCTGCACCAAAATATATTTGGTTGAGTCACTCCTCTATACTATCATGACTTATTTAAATATTACATAGAAGACACCAACTTTCTCAATAATGTAAGAATTGATACAAAAGTTATCCTGACAAATACTGAAAAAATAAATGCAAAATTTTATGAAAGCAAATGAAAACTTTTTTTAAACATTATTAAGAACAAAGATGATATAACTGATTAATAGGAAGATAAAAGTCATTTAATTTATGATAAAAAATGAATATACTGTTCTGAAATAGTTGACTGAATTGCCATACAAAGGATGAAAATGTTGCTATTTAATTTTATTTGAAGTTTTTGAGGTCTCAGTTGGAGTCCATTGTGGGACATCCCACTTCCACCAGACAAATGATTGGATACAGAGACTCCTGATGTGATTTGATTTTTTAAGTCTGAAAAAAAAGAAGTCTGAAGAGGAACATGATAGTAAACTGCAAAAGTGTTTCATATTCTATGTGATCAATCATTTTCATGATATGAAGAGTAAACTGGTTTATTGCAACAAAGAATATTCAGTTTTGATATGAGGAAAAAAAAATAATTATTAGACAAAATAAGTTCCAGTACTGGTTGCATAAAGAGGCTATGATCATCAATGGATTTCATGAAGAGGTCAGATAAATCTGTCAGTATTGCCTACATACATTTGAACTTGAATACAAAAAATTATTATGTACACGATTGCTTGGAAGCCACCTGCTGCTTTCTTACTGTTTCTCTGTAGTTAAGAAGTCTGAGCTCAGCTTCTTTTTATTTGTTTATAGGATTCTGCTTCAGAAAAAAAAAAAAGCCAACAACAAAAACTTTTCTAGAAGAGCTGTGTCCTTTGAAAGCCAACAAATGCTATAGTCAACAGACAGGTTAATAGGAGAAGGAATTAGCTACTTTTCAGGAAGAAAGGACTTCTTAAAAGGATATTACTGAAGTGAAAAAGACTCCCATACTTTCCTTTCATTGTTCTCTCCTTCTACAGCATCTAGAACCAACATACCAAGAGTTACTTCATCAGAAGCCAAACAGAATACAAATTCTGATTACTCAGCCATGGAATTCATCCTGTTTGCCTATCTGTAAATGTTTTGATCCTGACATTTGAAATCAAGCCTCTTGAGGTGCTGCTACAGCAAAGTATTTTGGTCATATGATGCACCTTTTCAGTTTACAAGTAGATCACAGAATCATAGAATCACCAAGGTTGGAAAAGACCTCCCAGATCATCCAGTCCAACCAATTACCTGTCACCAATACTACCCACTAAACCATGTCTCTCAACACAATGTCTAAATGTTCCTTGAACACCTCCAGGGTCGGCAATTCCACCACCTCCCTGGGCAGCCCATTCCAGCGCCTGACCACTGTTTTGGAAAAGTAGTATTTCCTAATGTCCAGCCTGAATCTCCCCTGGCGCAATGTGAGACGATGATGACGTGCTCTAAACCAATTAACAAAATTATGAATGCCAACAAACTTCTAAACTTGATGTCTGGAGTATTGTTGTAAACAGGAAGCATGAAAAGGTACAGTTCACTTCAGAGGTGTATTAATTACCTTGTCACTTACCTGCTGGCCAGGTCCATCTACAGCAGTTCAGCAAAAGCATGTAGAGATGGTGGAATACAAAAGACAATATAATATAGCCTACTTTGTAATTATGTATTGAAATTACACATACTTATTAATAAGAAAAACAAAAAAAGCTGACAAGCACTTAATTATTCTGGACTTGATTTTTGGCAATACTACTTAAAGATAGAAATCTGGAGAGTAGAGTATATGGACAAAATGCAAAACAAGATTGATTCATGAAAGAAAAAAAGAACAAAAAACCGTTCAACTCCATGCTTTAGCTTGAATTTATTCAGGCATATGCCTGGACTTAAAAACATGTAATTCCTTTGTCATGTTTTGTTAGTACATGTTGAAGGTCATCCTTTAAAATATTCAGAAAGAAAACATATTTGGCTGAGACATTAAAAAGTTTTTGATCATATTTAGATTTATTACATAATGTGATGTTTTCAAGAGCCTTCACCATTTTCACTGGAAGTTCTTGGATTCACATGAAAAGTGCTAATTTTCAAAAGTTAGCTAAATGATAAAATGCAGAATAGATAAACTTGGAGCACAGTCTTTCCATTCTATAGCTATCGCTGAACTGCTTGAATAAACTTTGTACGAACTACTATGACAAGGTCTCTGCTTTACACTTCCTACCAGTGAAACTATTGGCACTCTGGCCAAAAAGTCTCCATTCTGTCCAAAAGCAAATTCAATCCGCTGCAGTGTGAGCACCTGTGAATTTGTGCAACCCTGTTTGTATGTCCATGAAGCAGGTCAGAAAAACTAACACTATCAGAAACAAAGATTACATGTTACAGATTTTGTTTCAATATTTTAATACATTTTTACAGCTCTTAAGAGCATCCTAATGTTCAAGACATATATGTTCCATATCATGTTCTATTGGCAGCACATGCAAAAATGATTTATCTCATTTAGCTACTCTGCAAAAAAGGGAGAATTTTTGATAGATATTCCAATAGAGATAGTTCTAATGAAGACATCCTTTTCTAATATCAACTTGTTGTTACGTTTTACAGTCTTGCAGTTCCATCTCACAAATGGTTACTTAGCACAAATTAGTCTAGGCCTCGCTTCTTCATATTACTTGAGGAAGAAAAATCAGGAGTGAAACTATATAATTACTACAAGGTAAGAATACCCTAATCAGCCACTTCTTCAAAGTAGGTAAACAAGTTTCATTTTAGAAACTTTACAACTCCTTCACTGCAAAGCATGTGTTTATTAAAAGAAAAATTACTACCTTTTGACAGGATAGCTATTTATTCCATTATATTATTATTCATGTAAACAGCATATTTCCAATATCCCTGCCAATATCTTGGCAGGGTTAGCTCTGCACTAACGTTCCACACTTCACTAATTTGGGATTATACAGTTAAAAAAAAAGATTGAGTTCAGCTGAAAAACAAAATAAAATAAAAAAAAAACGGTCTATTCCCTGACATGATACTTACTTTGGTGTAAATTCCACACAATGCTTACTTATATATTTAAAATAAATAAATAAGTAAGTTGTACTGAGAAGCACAAAATTCTTCTGAAGGTGTAGGTGCCTGCAAACAGTGCAGCAGAAGACCTACATATTGTTAACACATTGTCTCTATATGTTAATCGCAGACTTGCTTGTTAACTAAGAAGAGTTCCACTGGAGAAATGGCAATTGAGAAATTACCAAAAAAGGCAATGGAATGCAGAAATAAGTTACTTAACTTGAGACAATACACAAGTAAATAATAATTGAAAAGACACTACCACATCAACAGGATTTAGCAGTTACAGAACATTTTAACAAACCTTCCACTCAAACAATATTCTCACCATACCATATGGATCTCATAGCCAGAAATTCATGAACAGTGCAAACAGATGTCAAAAAGCTTTCAAAGCAACTGCCTTAGAAAAGATTATACATATTAACTTTCAATTTATAAACATGCCAAAATTTCTCAGAACTCATCAACCTTCTCTTCTCCCTGTCCTTGCCCTAAAAGACCATATGCAATATTCTGAGTCACACAAGAAGAATGAAGTCTTGGTATTTTCCATTGCATACGTCAGCAACAAAACAAAGATGCAGTGGACCTAACAAAATTCTCTCTCAATAAGAGTTCTTGACATAGGAGGAAAAAAAGTAGATTTAGCAATACAGAAAAAAATTGTGACACGGCAGAGGTGGCATAACTTTGTCAGGGCCATAAGTAACGTTTCATTCTGTGGGAACGACTGAAAGGAATAAGGATGTAGAAACATCCATGCTGTGGAGGGATAGCAGATCTGAGCAGTTGTGGATTTTTTTTTCCTTTTAAATACTCTGTATAAGATTCAGAAGACTGAGGCCCTAATGCTACAAGAAGCACAATTTCTAGTAAAAATCTCTGAGTTTTATATATTGATTACTGAGACATATTCGCTGCCTGGATATGGAAGACCACTGTCACGGTATTGTAACTCAATACATACAACTTATGGCCTACCAGAGTGAAATGTAGTATTTTGTAGTTGCTTGTAAAATAAATTTGTCAAACGATATAAAGAAGAGTTTAGTCCATTTTTATAGAAAAGCAATTGTGTTTTACAATATGTTGAAGCAACCATCTATTTGATACAAAACATTTCACTTTTATAAAAAGCAAGCTGGAGAAATACAAGCACTCCATCTAAAAGATATTGGACCTGTTATTCCAAATGAAATAAAATAAATAAAAAGTTTCATTATATGGCTAGCTGATGAATTACGTCAAAAGATTTCAACACTTGGACCATAGATATCTGAGAATCTGTGGAATAAGTCAAAGTTTATTAAAAAAAACTGCTAAGAAAAATAAAATAATTAAAATTCACCAGCCACCAGTGAAAATATACTAATGTTCCAGGAGCCAAAAGGACTGAAAATCACAGGTTAAGTACATGAACATGAAGACTTGGACAGACTGGAGAGTTGGGCAGAGAGGAACCTTATGAGGTTCAGTAAGGGCATGTGATGAGTTCCTGGAGAGGAATAACCACATGCATCAGTACAGGTTAGGGGCTGACCTGATGGAGAGGAGCTCTGCAGAGAAGGACAGGGGTGTCCTGGTGGACAGCAGGTTGGCCATGAGGCAGCAGTGTGCCCTTGTGGCTAAGAAGGCCAATGGGATCCTGGGGTGAGCAGGTCAAGGGAGGTTATCCTCCTCCTCCCCTCTGTCCTGGTGAGTACTGTGTCCAGTTCTGGACTCCTCAGTTCAAGAAAGACTGGGAAGCTCTAGAGAGAGCCCGGTGGAGGGCCACAAAAAGGAGTAGGGTCCTGGAGTATCTCCCTTATAAGGAAAGGCTTGACAGACCTGAGGCTGTTCAGCCTCGAGAAGAGAAGGCTGAGAGGAGATCTTATCAATGCTTATAAACATCTAATGGGTGGGAGTTAAGCAGATGGGGCCAGGGTCTTTTCAGCACAGCCCAGTGATAGAACAAAGGGCAACAGGCAGAAACTGGAATACAGGAAGTTTCATACAAACATGAGGAAAAACTTTACTTTGAGGGTGACAGAGTACTGGAACAGGTTGCCCAGAGAGGTTGTGGAGTCTCCTTCTCTGGAGATATTCAAAACCTGCCTGGACACTTTCCTGTGTAAACTGCTTTAGGGAACCTGCTTTAGCAGTGGGGTGGGACTAGGTCTCCAGAGGTCCCTTCCTACCCCTGTGATTCTGTAATTCTGTAATGTCAATATGTTAGTCTACATTTTCCATTTCCTGTTCTACTGAGAGTGAGCAAGCAACCTTAAAGTTTTTCTGAAACATTATCCAAATAAAATCAGTCAGATTATCAGACCAATTAAGAACTCATAGCTGCCAACAAATCACAATGAAATATAAATGGAGCAAATGACAATTTTCACCTATAATAGATCATGACAGCAGTATTTCTTAAACTGAAAAGCTCTTAAAGGACATATTTGTGAATAGTCAAGTTTAGGCATAAGTACATTCACTATTATCATAGTTCCACAAAAATATACCTATTAAAGCCCTAAGTTAAAATTAGAGTTAAAGAAAAGCAGGATAATTTTTGCGGGACTCACGTAACAGTGTATCAGAGTCTTTATCAGCCTTTGCAGTATAGCATATGTTTATCAATTTAAAGCCACTGCACCTATTTTGCAGTATTTGAAAGACTATTTTTAGTTACTTTTATTAAATCATCATTTCTAGGACACTACTAGAATTGCACAATTATTTCTAATTAATATTTTAGTGATGTTATTAATTATGAAATTAATTTCTCAATACAGCAACATTAGAAGCTTTCTTTAGGTCCTAAAATAAGAAAAAGTACACAAGAGGCAGCTTCTTTGATACAGTTCTGTCACAACCATTATGGGCAGGTCAGTGTACATCAGGTCTTTCAGCCAAGTACATCACATCACCTGAGATGCTGAATACCTGCTGGAATCTTAAGTACACCATATGCACTATGCAATACTGAAAGTGTAATTTTCATTAGTAGCAGTAAGTCTTTCAGAAATCACTTTTAAAAAGTTTCTCAGCAGTAGTTTGCCAAAACACAAACATTAAAGGAAATTCAGATTCTAAATCTTAAGTTCAGTGCTCTACAGTTTTTTTTCTAGTTGAGCTATCATTAGTATAAAAAAGTGCAAAAATTGCTCCTGACAACGAAACAATGAATCCATTGTTCATCTGAGACTTAAAACAGAGTTTATCCTAAGTCACAATTCTGTCTGAGACTTCAAGAAGAAAGTCCTGTTCTGTGGTTTTACCCTAAACACTTTCTGTAAGCTATTGCCAGTGACTGAAAAAAGGAATAGGTTAATTTCTAGTCTGGCCCATTTGTATGTTCTTAGTTCTTTACTAAAGTATCCTATGCTCAGAACTGGTTAGTTACGGATGATATTTGTACAACCCAAACACCAAGTCTTTACAGAGGAGTCTTTGAAATTCAGGGGCTGTATCCTATATGAAGAAATGAGCACAGGCTCATTTCTGAGAAGAAGATGACCTGCCTCCTCCCATAGTAAATGCATAGCTCATGACTTCCTGAGATATTCAGCGGCAAAGGAGGAGGATATTGCATTATGAAAGAGAAGAGGACCCTGAAGAACCCTGCTTCACTTCAGGGTCCACTGCAGAAAATATGCCCAGACCATAGCTGTGACACTCAGGCATGTCTGTAGTTAACATGCATCATTACATTGTTGTGGACTGTATTCAAGAAAGAATGTAGATGTAAACACTATATACACTAAGTCATTTCTGAGGGAAATGCAGATGTGGAAGCTATACGCAGAAACTGCAAAGGAACTAGCGGGTAGATTTAATTTTGTGAAGATAATTGATGTTGATATATTCCAAATACGACAGTAAAGAGCCAAATGTTTTTTACTTAGCTTTCTACTGACAACCTGTTACTGCTTTTTCCTTCTATGGATATAGGGACACACGCCCCAGTCAATAATAATTGACACAGGTGTTTAACGTTCAGGAGAAAGTTCAGCTGGCAGCCACATCTCAAGCTGGCATATGACTGTACTTGACTTTCTCAGTACTTACTTCTGCAGCACTTTCTTTTGAGACTTTGAACAGTCTTACCTTCAGTAAGATGGTAAATATAGTACGCATTTAAGTTTTAAACCATTCATGTAACTGACTGAAGGTCAAGCCTATTAGACTCGCTTCAGCTCATATCAATTATCACTACCATTGAAGGTGATGTAACTACGATTCCAGCTAATTAAGTCTGTAATATTGAGATAGAGTGCTTAATAAGGAGCAACATGGGAGAATCAAGTTAACTTTGTCAATCTTCTTTGCAATAATGCATTTTGTCATCTAAGCAGTCAAACAGCCTAAGATTTGTAGATGCATATTCAGGTCCCTTTTTCTAATCATAACAAGACAAACTCCCGAGACCAGCAAATACATTTTTCTTGTGATAAAATATCCTTCAGTGGCATTCAACGGCATTGCGGAAAGTATATTTTAATACTGAAAAAGCTAATGCCTATTTGACATTCTACAAATAATTTATCATCTGTAAAAGAGAAAGCCAGAGATATACCCTCCAAGCAACATCTAGTTAATAACTGTAAGTAAACAGAGAACTATCTATTCAGTCATTCCTAGCAATCAACAGTGTTAATTTTCTCTATCTTTGTATAGCCGTAGATAGTCACATTTCTGTTAATTTACAGCTATGCTCTAATTCTTACTTTAAAACTCTACTGAGATTTTAATTTTAGCACCTGAACAATCATTTGACAACGTGCAAAGTGACAGAGAATTACTAGCAAATCTGAGACTCAGGTTTTGTCCAAGGGTAAAAAATGGTAGAAAAACAAGGAAAATTCTTAACTAAAGGGATATCACAACAATGACCCTGTTTGAGGGTGGCTGGTCATAAACTTGCCCATGCATGTGGTTAGACAGTCATCTTCCTTAATCCTAGTCATAGCATCTGGTGGGAGCATAGAGGCTGGAGTTTGGAATCGTAAAGAACCCCTTTTCTTCATTTCTAGGAAAGGCTGAGAAAATGCCTGCACTTTTTTTCCACCCTAAAGCTCAGGAATCAGCTGTGCCAACTAACAGGTAGTCAGATACAGACTCAAGTCTGCTTGAAATACATACTAGAGATAAGCTGGATGACAGTGCTAATTGTTGACATGACAGCACAAAGTTTCAAAGCTGGACTAGACTGTGTTTTTGTTATGGCTAAAGTTTTTTGAAATTGAACTTGGAACAGTTTAAATTAGGAATCAAATAAACCCCAATTTAATACACAGTGCAAATGCAGAGGCTTCTGTTTTAATCTTTACAAATGGAACTCGTAAACAGAAAAATATCATTTAAAATATATGCAAGTTAAAAATATAAAAGTGAATCTAAAGATTCTAAAAATCTACACTGAGACAAGATTTTAAATAGGAAATTTTACATACTGTACTGATCTGTTTACAGAAAATGTTGTAATTTAAAATCACTAGGACAAGTGACCTTACTTTTCATATATTTTTATTAGGTCTGTGCAATAGTATTAATGTTAAATATTATTATTTCAGTAATTTCTAATTGACAAGGCAGGACTCTATGCTGTCTTATTCATATGGGATGTTATTTAGCTGCTGCTTAACATGAAATAATAATTATATCTTTTAAACATAAATGTACTACTACAGTAGCACTCAAAGTACATGGATTGCAAAACCCTTCTATCAAGCTTTCTATGATAAATTAACATTCAGCCCTTGCCACTAGCAGAGTGTCATTAATTATGCTTAGACAGCACAACAAGTCAGCAGGTGCTTGTAGAAAGGTCATACAGAAGTTTTTATATGGAACTAAGTGACGTGACAGTGCAAAGTGATATACAGTCAGAAGAATAGATTTCTTGAAAATTGTTAATGTTTCTAAATAAGGAAAACAGCCAGTAGCACCAAAGTATCTCAGGCTTTTAGATGAAATAAGGTAATTAAAATAAAAATATAAGCACAGACACACCAAATTGCTCCAGCTAGAAGAAATAAAATATTTTGTCAAAGATGTTGCAACTTTATTTTCAACTGGCTTTAACTACAATTTTCTTTTATGCAGAGAAGAAAGCCTTAGACTAGGGAAGCACCAGAGATGTTAATATGCCTACAACTGCATTATGCACCTGCAAGAACTTGACAATCCTACCCTTTTTCATCTGCTTCACATCATGGTAACACATTACTCCTAATAGTTCTAATAGTGTCATGGCTATTCCACAGACTTTTCTCATTTTCTTTTCCAAAAGATTTGGTAGTGGATGTTAGATGACTCAGACTTCTTTTATAAGGCTTTCTTTTTCCAGTCCAGCTGTAGTAACAGAAATTGAATGCATTGGACATAAAAGGAAAGAAATAAAGAGAGGAGTGTGCAGAACAGAAGAATCTTCTGGATGGAGCAATAGAAATGCAGGAACTATCTGCCTATCATACAAATACAGTTTAAAAACAGGCTCCTTCTTACTCTTGAGCTCACATTCTAGCCATTTCTACCTGCAGGAATGTGACAAACCATAGCTCAAATACCAGACTCACTTTTAAAGCTTTCTTTGATGTTATTTTACAGACATCAGAACAGCCAGTCTGATGTAAAACCAAAAGGCAACTTCTAACTTAAAGCCCATTAACAGCCATACTGAGCTAATGATTACCTGGTGATGTAAAGGCACAAAATCGATTTGTATGTTGGTATCTCTGCACGGATTCTGAACATAAAACTGCATATTTGTTATAAAAACTGAGCTCTACTTGGAATAGTGATGAACCCATTTTTAAATGGCAACTAGTTCTGCCAGCAGAGCAAAGGTTGTGCAAGTTTAATTGAATTTACACTGAATATTCCAGTGATATAGAGGTGAAAGATAACATCAGTGTTCAGAAGTCAGCACCTGTACCCTGAGAATGGTATAAAAAAGGGTGTGTATGTGTGAATGTAAATAACATTTACTAGCCCTTCCAAAGTATTTAAAGATGATCTGGTTAATCCTGCCATAATGTTTTAATAATGGATGCACTGTTGTATGGTCACTTACAGTGTACAATCACTATCTACATTACAGGAAGTTTGCCCATTGGCAAAATCCAATGATTTCTATGTTTAATGGAAGGTTAAATGAAAGCAAGAAAATGCATGAACAGCCATTTGATATATGAGAATTTAAAGCAACTCTAATAAAGATTTAGTTTGCAACTCAATGACTTTTTCCACAATTATCTGATTTCATTTTAATTCATTTTTGAAGCACATCCTACAAGAAAGGAAGCTCTTACTCTTGTGGGAGATAAGAGTAAAAGCAAAAATGGGACAGATTCTTGAAACATTAAAATTAATGACATTTAAGAAATCATTACCGTTATAAACTTTGAGCCTGACAGTTTTAATTCAAGGCTCACGAAAACTGAGAAACAGTTAAATAAACTGAAGGACCAGATGGTCTCAACCTTTAGGGAATTCACTACAGACAGATAAATTAGTAAACAGGAGTCAACAGTCAGAAGCTAAAGAAATTCTGAAGTGTTTTGAAAAGTCTAGTTCCTGATGAAAGCCCTGAGAATACCATTTTTCTAGAGAAAATAAAAAAAAAACCATACAAAAATAAACAGCATTTCTAAATGCTGTTTTTCTCAGAGTTTTTTTATCACATACACTACAATGTATAACATACATGCTATCTCTATAAACATGTTCAAATCTCTGAAGCAAGTTATTTTCATAAGAACGGCATCAAGACTTGCATTTGTCCAAGAAGAAAATATTCTCCTTCTTTGGTCAGATTTGTTTGATTAATAATTCAAAGTGATTAATGACCAGGATGTCATGTGAGAGCACTAAAACACTGAACATATAAATTAATTGCAATATACTATTTCATTAAGTTCAGTAGCTACAGTGGAGAACAAGAATACGAAGCATTTTTCATTATTTTAAACTCTTTGGCTTTACAAGGAGAATTTGCATATTACCACCCCTCTCCTATTTACTTTCCAGTTGGATTTTATTTTATTTTTAAATAAAAAAACTACAAACAAAAACAGCAAAAAACAAGCATTGAGCCTGTATGATTTCTTTGTGGTTATGTTCTTGTCATGACTGACAGCCATATCAATTATAGGAGACTGGGAAAATTCAGCTACAGTTTCATGATAAAAAAAGGAGAGCAATTTAGTTCAGATGTTTCAGACAGTTCACTAATGATGGAAACTGCATCAGTGACTCATCAGAAAATCAGCCATTTTTCACAAATGCGGCCTCATCACTCTGATGACATCATTTTCAGAAATAAAAAGTCAACAACAATATTCACCTAGTTTTGCCTGTAAGTGATGGAGACTGAAACCAATTCTCTTTGGGACATTCTTCTGTTTCTGCTGAGAAGCAAAGAAAACAACTTGGATATTAACATTTGCGTTGCGTTTTGTGACATAGAGCAGCGGAAGTCAGCTACCATTAAAGTTAGTATTTTAAGTTGTCATTCAGATTCACTAGGAAGATAATAGGATAATAAAGTCTGCTATATATATGATTGTGCTGATTGGATTATTTCTTTTCATTCTCTTTTCCCTCTCCAAAATGCTTCCCAATAGCTCAAAATTCAGAAAATTTCCTAAAAGAAGATGCCTTCTGGTCAGTGGAATACAGGGTAATAAAGAGGGAGTTTGAGTGGAAATTGATCAGTTCCTCCATAATACACTGAGCTAATAGCATGAACAGACCAAGAAACAGATGAGGACTGCTACTTCTGTAGAGTTTAAGGAAGTGCGGAATAAAGTTGCCTTTTGAAGGAAGCTATTCTATAATACGGTTTGAGACCAGCAAAAAAGAATAAAGAATAAGAAGTCAGAAAACTAAATTAAAGCATTGGAAGACTCACCCCAGTAATGCTCTGAGAAGTGTTACAAGAGTGGCACACAAGCCCAAATGGGTTCACCATCAAGAAAGATTATCTACACCGTTCTGGAAGACATTAAACATTGAAATCAAAGTACCTATTTTTTCAAAACTGGTGAAAAATTTGACCAGTTAGTAAGTAGGATAGATAATACTGAAATTCAAATGTGCAAGCGGGAGAATAGACTGCAACTAATTGTCAGAGTGCCTAGCTGCTCACCCAGTGAAAGTAGGTAGGGCTTACTATCATCTATATCTTGAAAATATTTCTCATCAGAACTCTGCCAACTGCAACAGCAAGGAAATGACTTACATCAAGGTCAAGATAAGTTGTAATGCTTTTTTCTCCGTGAACAGACTTCGGTTTCACTTGCACATCAGTTATTCACTCTTTTCAAAATGAACGCTTTCAATATATCCTTTATAGACTAACCACTATAAGCATATTCTAATACTTTCAGCTCCTAATTTCTATTATTACAGACTAATTTTCCTTTAAGTCTTGAAAACAGCCATCTGACATATCAGTCAGGAGGAAACCATCTCAGATGTACACGATTTCACAATAATGCCTGCTCACATCTGAGTCCACAGGTTTTTAATTCAGACAGAAAGGTTAATATTTTTAGAGACATAAGGCAGTAAAAAAATACCTCACAGCTATAAGACTGGACTTTGATTTATTCTTCTGATAATAGTTAGTAATATTGAGACTTTAAGAAAGGTTATATTTTACTATATAACATGATTTTGTCCATCACTTGGCCTTACTGATACTAAATCTCTTCAATCCTGATAAGGTCAGCACAAAATGCATCAGCACACCAAGTAAGTAATTATTTGATTCAGCCCATTCACCTAAATTTGATCTACTGATTATTTCAGAAAAAGAAGAAAAAATCAAACAGGCACTTCTAACATGATTAATGACACAACAGAGCTCTATTTCCTATGTCCTGCAGTGGTAAGTGAAGCAGAAAGCACCAGGACAGGGTTATTGCTTGCTCTTCGTGCTAATGTCAACAATGCAAACAAACCAAGTGCAGGCACTGATTGGTATACCTTCCTTAGTCTCTGTCCTTCCAAGAAAAGGATTTGCAGTTTATAATGTTGGTGATATGAGTCATTTTCCCACACACATTACCACTAATCAAGAAAATAAAAGGTTTAATATTTCTCTTTGGCTGACTTATACGAACATTTGGCAATTGAAAATTATTAGTCTGATATGAAATAACCTATGCCAAAGAAAACCAGAAAGATACCATTTACCACAACTATGAGGGCTGCTCCGAAAGTAATGCCTCCTATTTCATGTTTGCCCAAGACATCAGAGGTGGATGTTGATGGTTCGGCAGTAGAGGTTGAATCTTCCTACCAATAATCCATTACATTTTGTTGCCATGTGACAGATGGCAGTAGAAAGGTGGTCAAAACGGTATCTGACATGGAAGAGTGTATGAAGTAGAAGTCACTGAATTCCTCCATGCCGAAAAAAATGTACCCACTGACATTCATCAATGCTTGCTGACCATTTATGGAGAACAAACAGTGGATGTGAGCACAGTGAAGAAGTGGGTAGTGCATTTTAGTAGTGATAACAGCAACACTAGGTCACCTCCACTGGTGCAGATGTTTAAAAGCATGGCATGCAGACTCTTGTTTGTAACGAGTGAAAATGCATAGCTAATGGTGGTATGTTGAAAAATAGTATTTTCGTAGCTGAGAATTTGTTCTATCAGTGTTAGTCTGTTCTTTATACCTGTTGTAGCTTCCATGGAAATTAACAGAAGGCATTACTTTCAGAGTGATCAACATATATTGTGAATCTCTGTACTCTGCTGGTCAGCTTCTTTTAGCAAGTCTGGATAGCTTTTATGATTTCTTTCTAGGAAACGCTCATCATCCAGTAAATGCTCTGTGAATGTGCATATCTTTTATCGTACTTCATTAAAATAATGCATTTATTTTGATTGTTCTGTATGTTGTTATAAAAAATTCTGAAATATAATGAGTAAAGTTTATTCGATCTGCCCTTATGACACTAGTAGTAGTTCTTGTAATCTGAGTATTTATAATTGCTAATGAAGCAGTTCCTGTGCTATTTTTGCTTTTTTCATGTGCTTAAATAATACAAAAATTTGTTGAGTAAAGTATTCAAAAGCACTTCAATAATGCAAAAAATTTTGGCTCAACCTGTATTAGATATTATTTGTTACCAATTATCTATTTGTATTATTATCGAAATGATCTCCAGTGAGTCTAAGGATTCTGTCTAATAGCCATTCAACAAAATTCTTTAACTTGGAAGAAAATAGTGTTTTCACATGCACACACACACACAAAAAATACACCAATGAAGCAACAGCAAACTGAATTCACTGCTCTCTCTTCCTACTCAACAAATCTCACAATCTGTTGGAATACAAAAAATTCAAACAATTTTTCTAAATATACTTAGATGTAATAAATATGAACATGCAGACACTTATTTAAATGGGAGATTTATGTTTCTTTACAAAACATAGCCACATAGCCAGCAAAGCTTTCAGTGATTAAGCAGGAGGTAGCAGGACTTACCCTAACCAACAGTAATCTAGGTAAACCAGCTTTAAGCATTTAACTTGTTGCTTACGGGTTATAAGGTGTTTCTTCTACAAAAGAAGTTTTAGGAGCCAATAACAGAAGAAAATATAAACAGATAAGATGAGAAAAGCAGTTGGGTATCTTGACATGCACTGTCAGAAGCTTTATGAAAATTGGATGTACATGACACTATTCCCAGATAAGTTTTCCTTCATTCAGCTCTGTGTTTGTAGCTGCTTGTTTACACAGATAAAATCTGAGGAACTAATATATATTTTTATTAAAATGTGCATGCTGTGCTCTGCCTGGGATGGCTGCATGACCCTTTTATATGACATAACTCCAGTAAAGTTCAACTTGTGGCTTTTTCATTTTATTACTGCCTTTGGACCATTAAAAATACCTTAATCATTATCCTATTCTTCAATTCTTTTAATTTATTTTCATTTAAAGGAGCACATGTGTTGAGAACATATGCAAGGGATGATCAAGAAATTCAGAACCTTTTGATTAAAAGTCTTATTTTGAAGTGAATTAATAAACTGTACTTAGCCATTTCTGTTATTTTCATTTGCAACTGAAGAGGCCTTAATTCAATTTAGCGGAATTAATTTTCAAATTAATTCAGTTAGGCTTAACTGAATTAAAGCTATTTTGATTCTGGATAAGGCTGTCTACATAGGGTTTCACTTAACCGCTTTCAAAATTCATTTAAATTAATTTTTCCCAGTGTCTGCATGTAGACAAAACCTTTGAATTGTGTGCAACAAGAAATGTAGAAATAACAAGAAATGCCACTACAAACTCATTTTTAAAATGATCTATTCAGCAAAAAGAACTTCCTAATTTTAAAAGCATTTAAAAGGTATGCATGCACATAAATACAAATGCTCTCATACACTGAAAATCAGTTAGGAGAGGCTTGTGATCTCCCAAGCCCTTTCAACTGTAGTAGCTCTTTGCAAATCAGTGTGGTTCACAAAAGAAAACTCTAGCAATATTAATAAAACAGCGTGGGAAAAAAAAAAGAGTTCTTAAAATTATACCTAATATTTCTAGAACTGTTTACTTGTGGGGTTTTTTTTCTTAGTTTTGTGCTGATATCATCATAGCTGTTTGTGAAATCTGTTGTCTGTCCCTTCCTCACACTGATGTTTAATTCAGTGTCCTAAAGTTGCAAACCTCACTCCAGTCCTTGCTTACTGAGCTGAATAAATGTCTTCTCCCTGACTCTTCAGGTTATATAACAACTTTACATGACACATCTGCACATTTTGCCTACAGAAGGTATATTTCATTTTTTTATTCTTCTGCCAACAGTCCAATTGCAGAAGATCCTTTCATTTCATAGGAAGTTTACTCTCAGATCTTAATAACTATTAAAAACTTAAATTATTTGGATTCAAATATAAGCCAACCTAGTTTGCTGTTGCACCACTTTCAAGGATATTAACAAATCAGCAATTATGTAGTAGCTCACATCAACTGCGTACATGAAAATGGAAGACATCACAAATTAAATCCTCATTATATACTTTTATAGTCATAATGGAGGAGAAGCTGGATTGCCAGGGCATGTCTACCACATAGCAAATGAAAAATAAGCCAGTATCATCTTAAAAAGATGTCCAGATAACTAGCAGAAGCAACTGGTTGCCAGCTCATGCTTATAGTGCCTTAATACTTTTCAGTATCTTCTGTGCACTTTAAAATGCTGCTGATTTAGCTTTGAGACAAATTAGAGGATTTTTGATCCTAATACTAAGAAAAACATATCACCTTTTAGAGTTTTCAAAATGAGGACATAAAATAGTACCTTATCAGTTTATTTTTAATGCTAACAAACTGGATGAGGTATTTCCAGGAATTCAAAGATCATTAACCAAGCTAACTACAGACTCCCTTATTCAGTGAGGAAGTTCCATTAGTATAATACAGCAATAGATCCTCTGAGTATTTAATGCAAATAGTCAGCTACCAACAGTTTTTAACATTCTTTGCCAGTTTTCAACTATGTCCATGCCCACACTGGCATTCCAGATATAAGAAAAATTCCCCCCAACCCCTCCCCTACAAGAAAATACTGAGAACCACTGCAGTAAAAGGTACTAAGTGATTCTGATCCTCTTTGAAAGTTTCTCCCTTAAAGAAACTCTAGGAATTGCAGTGCAGAGGAAAACTTCATGCTGCAACTCAGTTTTGCCATTTGATTTGTTATTTGATAGAATTAAGCTAAACTCTAAGGGTAAGATGCATTTTATTTCAAATAAAGTACATACATTCTGACATATACTCCCGTTAGACATTTACTTACTACAGACTTAATTCAGACATACACTATCTGAAAAGAATGACTTAAAATATAGATGCCAAATCAATCAAGTACACTGAAAGTTCACAGAGACTGGAAACCATTGCTCTGGTAAACAGGATCTGCTGGTAAAATAGTCCAGAATGCATATGGAGTCCTATTTATGTGGCAGTTAAGAACCTACACATTTAAATGACCAATACCACTTACATTGAATATTTGATGTTCTATGGAATTTCTGTAGATGACTATCATCAGAAGTGCAGTGATAAATGCTGAAGAAAGACAACATAGCTGCAAATAACTCTTCAGTTCAATGAGTCTGATAATTATATGCAACTTTGATAGACTATATTTAGTGAGGACTTCAAATCTGTTAGACACTTAACATAGTGCTGATCAAAGTGAGCTTATGAAATAAAGCAGTTTTTCTGTAATATAATGTAACGGAAATGGGATTTTTATTCTTTTTTTAAAGTGTCAAGTCCTAAGCTTACTTTTTATTTCAGAGTAGCTGCACATGCGGGTCAGTGAAGCATAAGCTAGACAGCTGTTACATCTACTCTATGACCTGTATATATTGAATCAGCCATTGTGCTTTTCAATTCTGGTTCATCAGACTTTTGGTCTGAGGGGCCTTAATCTATATTTAGCAAAGGAATACAATTCAGTGTTATCTTGTCTATCCATAATTCATAGCCTCCAGCCTGTTTTGATCTAAAACAATTGTCCAGTTTTTCAAAATGGTAATATAGGATATACAAAAAGGATTAATGGCAGAAAACCTCTAGGACTGCAATTTGATACCCCATGAATATATGTTTGCACACACAGAGAGCATGTTGATAGATGTAGGATATTTAAATAACCAGTCTCACTCCTTTTCTCAGGTTTTTACATTTGCACTCATTCTACACCACGACCTACATCTTATAACACACCTAGTACAACTTAATGAATAATTCAAAATGAGTGTGACACACTAAGACCTAATACATGAGGAAGTCATAAAACTTCCAACCATTTTTTTCCCCAAAGAAGGAAGCAATTTTATGTATAGATGATCTTCTGAATGCAGTCCTTCGATCGGGAAATCCATAAACCATCCAATTGTGGATATGCATTGAGAACTACCACCATAAGTTTCCACTCCTCTGTTGACTTTTCCCCTAAGGTTCTACACCACTAGACTCCTACTGGAGGCAGGAAGTCGGCTCAGACTGAGCTTTATGACCCGCTTATGCTTATAAAGCTTATAAAGCTTTATGTCAGCTTTAGGCTGACACTTTATGACTCTTCTGACACCGTTAAATTTAAAAATTCTCACTAACATTGCCTTCAAGGTTTTTTGTTGTTGTTGTTGTTTGGTTGCTGTTTTTGTTTGCTTTGTTTTTTTTAAATTTTAACAAGACTACTGTTCATAGAATCATAGAATCATAGAATGGCTTGGGTTGAAAAGGACCTCAAAGATCATCGAGTC